>NW_004949101.1:8733665-8740098 GCF_000317375.1 Microtus ochrogaster | reverse complement strand
AGCCACAGAGAAACCCTGTCTCGAAAAAAACCAAAAAAAAAAAAAAAGAAAAAAAAAAGAAAAAAGAATAGGACACACAAAATCCTTTAAACTCCAAATGAGTAAAGAGAAAAGACCATAGGGTAGGCAGAAGAGCTAGTCTCCATGCTGTCTGAGACTCACTTCCTTTCATATTGACGCTACTCTTCAACTGGTTTTGGACAGGTGATAAGCATATAAGCATAGCATTAAGAGCGGAGACTCCTGAACCAGAATCATTGGTTTCAATTCCTCACCTTACCATCCTTTGTGAGGAATTTTCAGGATGTCTGTGGCTTAATTATCCTATATATATAACTGGGATTAAAAAGCATTGCCTACCTCAGAGTTATTGTAAGTGAATTAACATATACAAAGTTCTTAAAATGGACTTGAAAGCATCCTGGGATCATTGGCTATGGTGTCAGCTTCTGGCCTCATTTTCTCCTCCAAGTCATTCAATAGCTCAAGTTTGTGCTCTCCTTTCTCCCAAAGGTCTGTCTGTTTTACTGTTGTAGTCAGTAGTGGCTAGGTTAGGTTAGGTTAAGTTTGGTTTGGTTTCACTGCTGCCACCACTATCCATCTTGGGATGGAGGGAAATACAAGCTATGTATCATTGGCTTGCTTCCTTGCAGCTGCCCACCCGCAGATAATTTAACCTTAGATCATCCCCTTTGCAAATAAGCAAAATGAAATAACAAAATCCCAAGAAGTTTCTGGTTTGGTCCCTCACTCCACCCCACAAATGCTTCCTGTTCTACAAATCTTTAAATTAATAGTCTAACCACTGCCATCAACTTGCATTAAATGCCATAATGTACCTTCTATATATATTCATATATTTTCTAATATATTTATATACACATTCTTATAATCACTCTCAGGTAGCTAATGAAAGCATCACTGCTTTCTCACTTTGCAGAGAAGAAGACCGAGAGTGTAAACTTTGTTATTTGTACATAGTCCCTTAGCTGTCAGTAACAAAGTCAGGATTTGGAGTGAGCAATTAGGTTCCAGAAGTTGTTTCAACTCTAGGACATCCTACCCTTCGAGGAAACAACTTCTGATCAACTTGTCCCCAAACCACTAGCTTCTCCCTCTTCTCCCAATTGACTCTCTAGTCTTTGCCCTTACATTCCACCATTAATCCTCATTTTAGCAAGCCAATATACGTGCTTTTTAGCCTCCTCTGAATTCCTCCATATCCACTCATTTACTGCGGCCAGATCACCCCTGGAAAACACTCCTCCATAGACACAGGCTCCTATAAGCCTCTATTGTCCAATGCCTATGACTCATTGACTACCCCCTTCTAACCTCCCCTAGCAGCCCGTGGGAAAGTATTTAATCTCAACAGAGAATGAAAACCCCTATTGCCATTTATCATAGGGCAGAACACAAACTCTGAAGGACAGTTTATCTGTACTTCTTAGAAAATTACCAAAGAGCTCTCTTTGATGGGCTCCAGCACTTCCAGAGCGAACTTCCTTAAATGCCATGTAGCTGAGGCTTCAAGGCCTGCCATGTCATCTACACTCTTCAAGAGAAGGAAATATACTTCCAACTACTTTTCTATGATTCAGAAAAGAAATAAAAAAAGAACAGTCAAAGATGTCAAACTAGAATATGACCTCAGTCCTCCTTCTGCCTAGCCTCACATTAGGAGATAGCCCAACACAGGTCTTTAATATACTTGCTAGAAGGAAAAATAGAAGGTAAGAGAATAGGGGAATTGGAATGAAATGAAGTGTCAGAAAAGAATCTAGAAGTAAAGGAAGAAAGGAAACAAACCATTCGCCATGCTGAACCAAAGTGTCCAAGGCCTTTGAGGTGGGCTCACCATCAGCACTATGGTAGCTCTTCTTCTGAAAGCAGAGCACAAGGCCAGCCCAGGTTCATTGACCGCTTGAAGAAAAGACCAAAATGGGAAGAGTATAATGTTGATGGGGATCAGGAGTGGAAGGATGACACTCGTTTCCTGGGGTGTCTTGTTTCTCTGAACTCGCACATCTTCTCCCCGGTTGGGTTGATGAAGATTTCTTCTGCATCTGTCTTCTGCATCAAAGCTTCATAGGCCCTGTCTCCTCACAGGAGCGTCCCGACTGCTCCTCTTAGCGGCACCCTCCCTTTCCCCTGCATCTTTCAGTCTAGTCCTGCATCTTCATAGGCCCTGTCTCCTCACAGGAGCGTCCCGACTGCTCCTCTTAGCGGCACCCTCCCTTTCCCCTGCATCATCTCCCACGTGCACTGTGAGAGTGCACGGCACAATTGCTAATAATCTCAAGGAACAAAAGAACCAGATTTTGCATTGTCTACCATTCCTAGGCGTTTGCTCTTGTGCAAGGCAGATATTTCAGCAATCATTTTTCCTCCATATGCCCAGTGTTTGCCTTCCAGGCCAGCTCTAAATTTGTAGCTGCCTCTAACTTTTGTACAGTTTCTAGATTTTGATGGGAAAGACTAAGAAAAAGGAGGGAAAAAAAAAAACTAAGGAGCTGGATGTTCCACAAAGTATATGAGGGTTAGACAGAGAACTGTCCTCTCTTGAGGACCCGAGCAAATGCTTTGCTGGAATGTGCAGAGGACAAGTTCTGAGAATTATTTGCTTACATTTTTGGGTTCTGCCTTCATTTTAGGAACTTGTGGATTATGTTCGGGTTCACTCACATAGCGCTACTTACGCGACATCCATGAGTCCCGTCATAGCAGAGCAAATCATCAGATCCTTGAAGATTGTTATGGGAGAAGATGAGAACCACGGAGGTAAGGAATCTACAGGGAACTCGGCCCCAAAGAACTCTCCCAGGCTTCTGCCTGTCGATCTCCCACCTTCTCAACTACACACTTTCGTCCTGTGAGGCCCAGTGTTTTAGTCAAGAGAGGTGCATGCTAGAACATCTTCACATGTGCATGCACACACCACAAAACCTGTTATAACACATGCATACAGTCTTCAGTAACATGTTAGTATGATCATCAAATTCAGATCATTTTTGGGTGATCAGTAGTTACAATGAAGTAAGCAATGCCTTTTGTGTATATGTATGTTTGCATGTGCATGTGTGCTTTTTTGTGCGTTATGTATTTATGCATGTTTGCCTGTGCTTGCCTGCTGTTCCTTGTGCTTCCCTGAGATGAATATTGTTTATTATTCATCTATTAGTATATTGTTTTATATGTTTTATTGTCAGAAGTTGGGCAAGGAAAAATCGCCACTGGTCATTTGAGGACATATAAACTCACAATATCAGCCCAGCCATTGGTCTGTCACTGTGTCATTTCAGCTAAAATGTGCTACTTTGCTTAGCCCAAAAGAACTTCACCTGCTTTTTGGAGAATTTTCCACAGAAGCCTCCAAGAATTCTCATTCCATCTTTCAGATCTCTAAAGATTCACTACGTGTTATGATAAGAAAGCGGTTCTTCCTGCCAGGGAGCTAGTGAGTACAAGCGAGAAACAGCAAATTATACTTCAAATTGACCACAGGGCTGTGCAATCCTTTTGCTTCATCCTACCACCATCTGGCACAACGACCTGTAGCATTTTCTGCAAACTTCTAGACTCACTTACTAGGATATATGGGAATATCTATCATTAATAGTATTAAGTAAGAATACTTACCTAAGTGTTTTATAAAAAAAAAAAAATCCTTCTTCAAACTGAGAATCCACCCTGATGTGAAACTGGAATGTTCTGTAGCCTGAAACTTTCTGAGCACTGACACAAAGCTCTAAGTGGAGCATTGCACACTTGCCCTCATAGTATAGGACAATCTAAATGCAGGCACACTAAAAATCTGCTGTAAAATTATCTGTGGGTACAAGGCAGCAGGTGCCTGTGACCTCAGCACTCAGGTGGCTTGAGGATTCTGGGTTTGAGACCAACCTTGGCTACAGAAGGATTTCAGGAAAAAAAAATCATTTCAAAAAAAAATCCTGCAAACAATGTGTATATGAATTAATAATGAATTTTGTGGTTGGATTTGGGACCCATCCTCAAGATTCCTCATTACATGTATATAAATATTCTCAAAAAACTCTAAAATCCAAAACCCTTTTGGTCCTAAGCATTTCTGATCAGGAACAACCTATATCCCTTTATACAAATCAGATAAGACTAAAACTGGTCTTTTGAAGTAGGGCCTTCATTCACCTCCACACTGACAGTCCCAGAGGCCTTCCAGTGAGCCATCCCACTTGCCAGAATATTAATAAAAAATATAACATGGTGTTTGTTTTATCACTAAAGCTGGAAAATGACCCACAAGATGGTACCTTTTCTACTACATAAAAGTGGCTGGTGTATTGCTGGGGTCTTTTTATTGCCGTGTGTGTGTGTGTGTGTGTGTGTGTGTGTGTGTGTGTGTGTGTGTGGTTTTTTTGACAGAACCCAGTCTGGGGAGGTAGTTGCCAGGATTCAGGCCCTCTGCAGCTACTTATTGTCACGTGACATTCCACAAGCGAATGGTGCATCCAACCCTGGGCAGGTGATTTAACTTTTCTTTGCTTCAGTTCTTCCTGTGAACTGAGAATAATAACATTTATGCATCGATGTTTTATAACCGTTAGGTAAGTTAATCTATATAAAATACTCAGGAATGTCTGGAAACAATCATGACTTTTGTATAATTGCTTGCTGTTATTTGCAATTGTTCCTGAGGCATTCAAGAAGTATGTGAAAACTCCCTGAATTCTGTATGAAACTTCTTAGGAAAGAAATGAAGAACTGGATGTCCTCCCAGGTCTTGGACTAGTCAGAATAAACAAGGTTAGGCTACCATAATAAACCCTAAAAAATCCTGTTACCTTAACACAGCTAAAACTTGTTTCTTTCATTGTTGTTGGTGATATTGTTTTGTGAGCTTGCTTTTATTTTTATTCTTTAAAGTATTCTTTGACAACCAGTAAGGGTATTCATCCAAGCAAGAGGCCAGTTTCCTGCTCCCAATAGTCATTAGTTGCCTATAGTTCTTTATCTAGAGATTGGACATTGTGAAATTCTCCCCCTTTCATATTAACCTGTCCTTATATTCTTAGCATCATAATTAAAATACTCTACCTCATGTCTCTTGGAATCTTATGAATTAAAAGAAAACAGAATGCTGTGAGTCAAAATAGACATAGGAGGAAATTTAAGACAGTTTTTTTTGGGGGGGGGTTGTTTGTTTTGTGAGGTTTTGTTATTGATATTGTTTTATTTTTTTTTTTCAAATCAATGAACAAAGGAAAGCAGTTCCCTTTCACAGAATAACCGAGGTTCAGGTAACTCTGCCTGACACATCCTTTAAAGGATTCAAAGGCAGTCTGGGAATGATCACATTGACCTCATTTACAACAATACCTGCTCAAATAAATAGGATAGGTCAGAATACTGTATTAACTTGGCCTTCTCTGCTGAGAATAAAGTTACCCAAAGCTCCAAAGGCTGTATCTTGCTAGATCTGCCACACAGGATCTGAGAAAGAGGAGCCTGGCTCCAAGCCTTCTTCAACCTATTGCAACTGTGACTGGAACCTTTCAAGGCTTTGTTATGGGCAAGTTTGGGGAGCGGTTGGCCAGATCTGTTCCTTGATGAATGTCTTCACTTTAATCTGCAATGCAAAGCCATACGCTTCAAAGAGAAGCAAGCTACAGCAATAAGGTCAGTGTTCCTTTGATGCCAAGGTTCAAAGATGAAATAGCAGTCCCAGTGAAATGACAATGTTTATGCACAAACAGCCACCTTCACTCTGCAACCAGGCTGCTGGTGGAGTTAATGCACACAGGCTGAAGGGCTGCAGGCCGGGTGTGCATTCCATATGCACCAAGGCCCGTTTAATCTCCTCGCCTGTCACTCTGTGCAGTACACTGAGCCCAATGTGGAGATTTGATTTCTCCATCCTAATGGTTGTTGGGTGGTCTCCTAGCTAAACCAATGTTGTAAGCCCCTTAAGGGCAAGAAATGTGTCTTGAATTAATTTTGTGTTCCTCTGAGTGTCAAACTCGGTGCTCGGCTTAATAAATACGTCATGACTCAACTTCCATCTTGCCAGCCTTCTGGATTTCAGGTCTGTGTGTTTGTGCTAAATAAGATTGTGGAGATGTTTATTTCAGAGGACTAAGAGCAAGAATCTGGTCCACACCAGTGTGGCACCTGAGGAGACCTTTCAGTGAGGGGGGATGACTTTTGGGGAGCTCTAGAAAGATGACAGTTCTGTCGCTGGCTTAATCTAGATGTCAAACAAGCAGCCACGAGGGGATTGAGCCCCAAATCACACCAACAGCTTCCCTACGGAAAACAGTGTCATCTGTTGCCTTGTTCTATTTAGATCTTTAATGATCTGTGTGTGTGTGTATGTGTGTGTGTGTGTGTGTGTGTGTGTGTGTGTGTGTGTGTGAGAGAGAGAGAGAGAGAGAGAGAGAGAGAGAGAGAGAGA
>NW_004949101.1:8722972-8733565 GCF_000317375.1 Microtus ochrogaster | reverse complement strand
GAGAGAGAGAGAGAGAGAGAGAGAGAGAGAGAGAGAGAGAGAGAGAGAGAGAGAGTCGGTCAGTCTTTTTCAACTCCCAGTCTTGACTATTCATCCCTGAACCCTCTTTCCCCAACTGTGGGAAAGCTTTCACTTCTCACAGAAAGAAAATGGAGGCTGAAATGTACAAATAATTAAGAGGCATCAGATCACATGTAACCCAGAGCTCGCCTTGCTCCCTCTCTTCATTCAGTTTCTCGACTGACAATGGAAATAGTGGAAGGACTAAGTGATACAGTCTAGACAGTGGGTATTGCACAGTGGTGATGTACAATAAGAACTCAGCAAAGGTAGTGTGATTTTTTAACTTACGTACTTTCTTCCCTTCCTTCTCAAGTAATTTTGGTAGCTTTTACCTGTCCTAGAATTCTCCCCTGTTCTAAGATTTTATGGCTACTCATCCATGAAGAGTAGTCATCCTGCATCCAGCAGCACTTGCTTAAAAATATGTCTATAACCTGGCCCCCTCTCCAACCCCACCTCTCGGGACAATTCGCACAACTTCCTGAATATTCTGCCTACTTCTGTCTTGGCTTTTTTATGGTTTGTCCTCAGTACAGAACCCCAAATCATCCTTTTTTTTAGCATTTATTTTAAGTTCACAAAGCTAGAGGATACAGTATAATGATTTACCACAGGCATACAGTATGAGAGATGGTCAAATCAGGGCTATTAGTACTTCCATTTCTTGGTATGTCTTAAAAGCCTTGAATAAAATATAATAATTATATATTTATGGAATACAGAGTGACACTTCAATATATATGTACAATGTGCTGAGAAAATTGAGGTAGTTAATATTTCTATCTCTTCAACATTGTTTTTTTTTTGTATTTAAGCCTTTGAACTCCAGTTTTTTAGTTACTCTTAAAATAGATAATAGGGCATTATGAACTGCAATTCCACTGTTCTCTAGAACACTAGAATTTATTCTACTGGATAACTGCTGTCATCTTCTCTCATTTCTTCTTCCTCAATCCTTCCCAGCCTCTAATAAATCCATTCTATGCTCTTGCTGACATTTTCAAATAACATCTATATGAGAGAAATACTAACTAGTTAAAAAAAAAAAGAGAAAGCATAACTCACAGCATGCCACTCCCTGACTCCATCCGTTTCCCACTCACTCAACATGTGATCCAGTGGCCTACAGGCTTCCAAGACTTCTCCCTCATATTTCTCGGGCTCTTCCCATTGCTCATTACAATGATTCATGAGCACTCAAACCAGCTTCCACAGGAAGGCCTTTGCGCCTTCTGGTTCCTCTAGAATGGCTTTTCTTTATCTCTACTGGTCTTCTGAAAGAACTGCCCCATCCTACATAGCCCAGCCTCCATCTCTCCCATTCCTCTAACTTTAGTTTTCATAGCATTCATGTCTGGTCCTTCTTTCCTCTCACTGGAGTGCAAACTCTCAGAGAAGAAGCTCTTCCTCTCATTAAGCACACTGAGAACAGCACCGTGCAAGCATGGTCCTCGATTTCTCAACAAAGATCTATTGAATGGCAGCAATGCTGTTCCTTGCCCTTTTAGTCCAGCAAATAAATGCCTCTAATCTCTCTGCCTGGGGATGTTCGATTCCTCTCTTTGAAGAGCACTGGTCCCTTTCCACAGCACGGTCTTGCTGCTATGCTTCCAAAACAATCTTCACTTCCCTCTCCTTCCTTTACAATCTCAGGTTTCCTCTGCCCAGACTACTCTCTTGGGTTCTCGCTTTCCCCGCCCCCTCAGTTTTGGCTTGGTTCCTCCCCTCCATTCTGAGGCCTTTGCTCTCCTGTTTTCCTCCTGCCCAATTCCCTCTCAACTTTGGCAACAGTCTTCAGGTTACTATTGTCCTCTGTTTATTTATTGTTTTTATTCTTTCCCCATTCCCTTTATATAAGGCCTCCTCCTCGGCCTGCATTGGGCAGAATTCCAGCCTCAGTTTCCTCTACAGTTCCCCAGCACAAGTGTACTCCCATGATTCCTTTCCTTTATATAACAGTATGATTCCACACTAGAGTCACCCGCAAAGATGGTTAAAAAAAAAAAACAGCTTGCTGATGCCCTGCTCCCAAATATTTCTGCACAAATGTGTTGTATATTTATAATCCTGAGTGGTGCTAATAGGATTGGTCCAGGAGCCACCCTTTTGAGAACCACCGCTGCATGATGACCTCATCCCACTATCCTCTCCTTCCCATCAAGCGTGAAGGAGTTAGGATTTCTTCCAGATAGAAGCCATCCAGTTCACACCATTGGCCGTCCAGCACATGCCTGACAGATAACAGACCATGGAGACAAGCATCCCAATAGAAGTAAAAGGGAATATGAATAGTTCCAATTGTGCCATGAGGCAGACGCTGACAAAATATCTACTGGGAGATTTTGGGAGCCATCTCTTCATCAAAAGTGTTGAGCAGAATGACTCCTGTCAGCCATCAAAGCAACTGAGCTTGCTCACCAAGGTCAGCCTGTGCCCTTATGATTCTCACCTAGATCCTTGCCTACTTTGGCTCATAGCATTTGTATGTTTATTAAAATGCCTTCGGTGTAGGAAGTTGTTGCCCATCTGTCTTCCATCATCACTTCACGTTTCATGAAGATGGGAGGGCAGGGTGGGAGGAGGAAGATGGCTACACTGTGTGCTATGGTGGTTCTCAAAGGGTGGTCCCCAGACAAGCATGTCAGCATCACCTGGGGCTTGTTAGAACTGTAATAGACATTTTCATTTAGAGTCAGAAACTTTAGGGCCGGGGTTAGCAAACAGTCTAACCATCCCTCCAGGGGCTTGGGAAGCAGCCTCATTTGAAAACCACATTTCCATATAAAAGAAAGGAACCAGGTAAAGGTTTGTTTGCAGAGGGAAACTGAACAGAAGACAGCTTTCTGGCAGACAGAGCTAGACAACCTTGCAGAAAGGAGGCCTGAGGACTGGAAAATGTGAGAGAATCAGAAAAAGAAAAGTATGAAACACATTTTGAGCCACTTCCTTAAGCCACCATTTAAATCCAAGCATCAACTCTGTTCACTCAGTTACCATCAAGTGCTTGCCCATAATCCCTGGTACGGGTGACCACTCTGGCTGCAGTAAAGTGCTTTTGCCCACAGAACTGTGCGTTCTTCAAAACAGGTCCTCCTGTAAACCTGTGCTTTCATAAAACTCCCTGTGATCTATAAAGTCATAAGAGCTAATGGTTACAACACTGGCTATGGTATTCTCTTTGATCATCACCATCCAGCAGAGACACTACTTTAGTAACTGGTGTTGCTTGGAATACAAGGGATAGCATCCATAAGACCCGCTTTAATTCTTGTCTGTGTAGGGCTGGGGAGTGAGCTCAGTTGGTAAAGAGAGGGTATCAGTGCTGCTTTTTAAAAGACAGATATGATAGTGCAGGTTTAGAATCCCACTGTTGGAGAAGCAGAGATGGGTGAATCCCTGTGGCTTGCTGATCGCAAGCCAGTGAGAGACCCTAGCTAAAATAAAACAAAAAGGCAGGATTAGGGTAACTGGCACCCAAAGAATAACACCCAAGACTGTCCTCTGGTCTCCACATGAACATGTGCACACACACACAAAAAAAAAAACAAACCAATTCTATAGTATGCATGCAAGATGGTGCATATGTCTAATCCCAGCATTCAGGAAACTGAGGCAGAAGGATCTTTATTGTGAGGCCAGCCTGGGCTATGTAGCAAATTTGATGCCAGCCTAGGAAACTTAGTGAGACCCTATCTCAAAAAAACAAAATAGGGGCTAGAGGGATGGCTTGACATTTAAAAGCAATTGCTGCTCTTGCAGAAGTCCTGGGTTAGGTTTCCAGCATTTACATGGGGCAGCTCATGGCCACACATCTTCATGTATCTTAGAATTGTGTGTAACACCAGTTCTTTCACTTAAAAAGGTTTACTGGAGATGGGAGTAGGAAATGCTCCTAGCGATAATTAGCAGGTCTAAATTTGGATGACCCCATTGACTAGCTGGTTCCTTTATGTGATGAAAATGGCTACAGAGAGACCACATGTATGATTATGCCAGCGATCTCCTCAATGTCAAGCTGCTGGAATAATCACCAAAGTTCTGAATCTATCATTTACTACCATAAGCCTAGAAATATTTATTTTACATCTGAGCCACCAGTAATGTCTACTGACAGGAAAAGAATAGTGGAAATTTACTTACAAAAAATATATATACAAAACTCCAATTTCTAATGTGTAATATTTTATCTCATTGGGTTGCATCTGCATCATTCCCAACCAAATCCCCTGTCCTTAAAGGACAAATTTTAAAAGGGTAGAATTCTCTTGTCTTCAAAGTCATATATCAGCTGAATGATTTCGTTCAAATTGAGCTTTGGCCAGTCTCATTGGCTAGTCCCAGCATTTTTATCTCCAAAAACATGTTCAATATTTTAGCTCCACCTAGAAAGCTTTCATTCTTCCTATCAAACCTTTCTTTATCTTCTAAACTCCTGAACCATCTTCTAAGCCCTACCTCATGCCCCTAATCAATAATCCCCAATTCATTCAGTTTCCGGCAGTCTTCTTTTTTCTCCTGATATTTTAGTCACATATATATCAAATACCTCTTTAAATAGGTAGTGATTGTATTAAAACATGTCTTGAGGCATCAAACTTGTGAATGAGTGCACACTAAATGCTGGCTTTGGAACAAATCAGATTGCTTGCAAGTTTTGCAGCCTGAACAACATCTAGGAGCAGTGTAATAACCTGTCCTCAAATGTTGCCTATGGAGCTATTTTGGATCAAATGCTAGAATTAGAATCACTCACTGGGTGGGTCTATTGTAAGCCCAAATCTAGATTCACTTTTCTATCCTCTGGATACATAAATGGTTTTACATTGTGTACACTGGGATGTGTCTCAACATAAAAGTGAGGTAGGCAGACTGAGTAACTCCAGCCAGCACTACCCAAATAGCAACAGCAAAAGCAGAACTGTGCCTTTAATTATCCAAGCAGTCTAGCTGAATCCCTTACTTAGAGCTTCCTATGGAGACACTGTCTAGCATTCAAAGGTGCATTTGCTTTTTAATACATAGTAATCAACAGGAATCGTGCCCTATCGAACCCTGCCTGTCCAAATAGAGGTAAATAGGCTGACTTGGTCTGATGTGATCTTTTCTACCTCACTTCCTTCTCCTCCTCCTCCATAATAATCATTTGTGCTTCGATTTTTTTTTCTGTGGGATTATGTTGTGAAGGTAATGAGAAGTTGAGAAGGTAAAATTCCCAAAGAAAATGTGGGTTTTCTTTTATACTATACAGCTAATAAAAGGTGGCAGGCCATTAGGATTTTGAATTCTCAATAGTTTTTTATAGTAATCACTCATTATAAATTTTTGGATTGGTGAAGGTGTATTGGCTGAGAGAACAGACATCTTCCAACATACTTCAGCGTATCATTGGTTTAGCTTGCTTCTCACTTGAGTTGAAAGGTTAAGACATAAGATTGCAAGTTCAGTCCCAGCCTGGACAGCAGAGCAAGACTCTCTAAACAAAAAGTAAGAAGAGGCCTGGGGATGTAGAAAGGTGTACTTGCCTAGTATGTGGAACACCCTAGGCTCAGTTTCTAGTACAGTACTGTGGAGTGGGGAAATCTTTCCAAACTGGATCCCAAAGTTGTAGACAGGGTAAGGGATTTGGAATATACATGATGATTTCATGAGTCATGGCTGGAGATGTGTGACCTTCCTCCCCCAAGTCTGATGGTCATAAATCAATTACATGATTTTGCCTAACCACAGAGAAACATGGAAGGTAAAGTAAACTGTAGACAAAAGTTTTTGTCCTGCCCCGTCCCACAGCCATTCAGTACCAAAGAAACACACAAAGGCTTATATTAATTGTAATCTGCTTTGGCCTGTTAGCTCAGACTTATTATTAACTAGTTCTTACAACTTAAATTAACCCATAATTCTTGTCTATATTTAGCCACGTGGCTTGGTAACTTGTCCCTGTGAGATCTCATCTTGCTTCCTCTGCATCTGGCTCATGGCTGACTCTCTACATTTCCTCTTCCCAGAATTCTCCTAGTCTGGTCACCGCCATACCTATACTTCCTGCCTGGCTACTGGCCAATCAGCATTTTACTTAACCAATATAATTGGCAAATCTTTACAGTGTACAGGGGCTTTATCCCACAGCAGTAAAGCATCTACCTAGGAGAAGAAAACTCACCTTTGGTAAAAAAAAAAAAAAAAAAAAAAGGCAACAAGTGTTTGCCATCCTCAAATGTCCTGAGGGACTTTAAGATCTTGTACATTTAGGCATTTACCTAGTCTTTCTCCAGTAGCTTAACAGATAAACTCTTGACCTGAAATATAATAAGAACAGCGAAGAATGAAAGGAAAATGTGCCCAAATGACTAGAACAGGTCTCTTTAGGTAGGCTCTCAAGGCTACTAGTCCACCTGACTACAACCACTTCCCTTTTTTTCACAGAACCATGTTCCACCGCAGTGTGTAGTGATATGAGTACCATATGTTCTAAACTCCCCAGCACCGTGTTCTTTATGGTAGCAGAAAACGAAATGTGAAGAAAATGCAAAAACAAAAATTAAAATTGATGTGAAATTAGTTAGACAAGCTCTAGAATTTAAGCAGAAAGAGGGGGGGGAAAAGGTACTTTTTTGGAAGAAAAAAAAAGCTTAAGGGCTATAATCAGAAAAAGTGGTACTGTTATCAGAAAAATTTAAATCGCAATTTAAGAACATGACCACTTGGGATAATTACCTGAACTTGGATGGATTTGTTTTTTCAGTCAGCCCCCACTTCCTCTTAGCTTTCCTTGAATTCTTTTGAGGCCAGAGACGAAAAGGGAGCTAACATCTGAACAGGGCTGGAGCCTCCTGTGCCCCTATTGTGTGCATACCCTCAGCTAACTGAGAGACCAAGCACAGGACAGGTCTGAATTCTGAGCCCAGAGAAAGGGAACTGGATAGTCCAGCCCAAGACTGAGTCTGTGCGAAAACTCCCTAATCCCCAGAACTCTAAACATGCCGCCTCTTTTGAAAGCTCTCAGAACCATTTGCTACTACTGTTACTGTTAAGTGGGCAAGTTCCTGCCAAAGAGTTCATTCTGAGACTTTTGGAAAATTTCTAAAGCTTAAATTTCTGGGCTTTGTTCAGTTACTGAGAGAAGTGTTAAATGAAATGCCACAGTAACTTCATTATTTTTGAAACTCGTGTTTTTTTTTCTTTCAAATGTACCTTTTACAGAGGAAAGAAAAAGAAAGGGAAAGAAAAAAATGAGTGAGTGATACTGAGAATGTGTTTGCCCTGAAAAGCCCAGTTGTGTTTCCTTTCAGAGTCCTTGTCTGGCTTCTTTCTTTCCTTCTGATCATTCGTGAGAGTTTACCATGAGTCTGGCAGGTGAGGCACTGACCCTGCTCCTAACCCAGTGCCGACTTGGAGAAAGTGGCACCAGCCCCTTCCAGCTGTGACCTACAACCTTTGCTCTGGTCTCTGGCACAGGACACACATATTTTTACACTTGAGTTTGATAGGTTTAAAAACAAGGGTGTCTAAGTGCGAAGATTTAGGGCATCGAGACAGCGAGAGAAGGGAGTACCCTGGGTGACAGCCATTAGCTCTTCGGAGGAATTTAGTCCCTTCCTGTTTGCTTTTGTCATGAGATCCAGTGCAAACCTCCCTCAGCAAATGTGGCTTTTCTTCAGTGCTAGCTGCTTAGGGCCGAGCTCGAGCCTTCACCGGTATCACCAAACTTACCTTGAATGTGTTACTCTAGAAATCTATTCTCTACAAGGAACTCTTTCTGATACGAAGGGATAGTGAGAAGCTACAGCGGACTCTGACCAAGGGATTAAACCATCCATCTTTAAATCCGATTTAAAAAACTCTCCTCACATTTCTCAATGTCTTTTGCAGCAAGGAACTCAGTGACTAGAAAATTGGCCTCCTACCAGTTTTTTTTTTTTTTTCCTTCTGGTCAAATCCAGCAACATCTTGGTTCCGTCCTCCTGAGATCCCATGATGAATGTAAGCCCACTGACGGGATCCACTGAAAAGGCACTGTATTGAGAGTCCTGGCATTGAAGGCCCTTGGCATTGTTGAGGGAGGAATTAGCTGCTGCTTCCTAAATATATTTGCCACTTGGTTACCAGCTGGAGACAGAGAAAGAAACCTAGAAGGGAACAGAGGGCACGGAGAGCTGCGTCTTCTAAATGGTTTCAGGCCACTGGCATTTCAGCAATAGCTAATACGAACCAGATGTCAGGTGCTACGCTCCACTGGCTTTCAACTGAGGGCCTGCCTCCGTCCATGATTAATCACCTGTGCTGGTGGGTAGCGACGTCCTACCTGGCCTTTTTGTGTGAGCAGACCTAAGGTCGGGGTCAGCAATCAAGGTGGCGGGCATTTGCCTTCTGGCCTTAATGCTGCTCATATATACACGGGGCAACTTGAGTTTGTCCACTGAACACAAAATTAGCCAGCATGCTGAACTTCTGGATAGGAAGGGAATGGTTGCCTGATTACACAGAAACGCCTGGCAAATTTCTCCAAGACCTTGCGCCTCGTCGTTTGCTTCATTTTAGCAGTCAGCGAATGAGAGAATTTTGTCAGCCTAATTAAATCAGCACTTACTAGTAAGATCTTACAAGGTTTCCCTAGCAAGAGCCTGAAGGAAACTGTTTGCTTTTTAGACGAGACAGGGGCTGAGATTGTGTGGCCCCTTCCTTATGGCCCTCCAGCAAACCCTGCTGAAGTCTCTTCTTCCTCCTAGGCTCGCCACGAAAAGGCTTTGAGACAGGGGAATTGTGACGTAACCCACATGGAATTCCCCACTGGTTCAGTAAACCTAGAAAAGGAAAGAACATAATTCTGTTCGTCTCATCTTCTAGAGTGGAAAAGAGCCTGGTATTCCATGCCGGCTTTTGTTTCTTTCATCGCGGGCTCATTTTCAAACTGTGCAGCACAACTTACTCAGCCTCACTCTGGTTCGGAGAAGTTTGTTGAGAAAACCAGCTACCTCACCCGCCACAGCTGGGGAGGATTAAGCAGGTGGATTCATGCCTAACGAAGCCCAGCGTGTGTGTGTGTGTGTGTGTGTGTGTGTGTGTGTGTGTGTGTGTGTGTGTGTGTGTGTGTTTGAGCTACAAGGAATGTATTAACTTTCTGTTTCTGCATAACAAATTGCCTTAAGTGGCAGCTGAGAACAATGCCTGTTTATTATCAGCTTCCTTGTCAAGAAACTGGGCAGAGGCAGGTCTCCTCTCAGGCTCCCCAGGAGGCTGAAGAAAGATGCCACCATCATACCCTTCCAGCAACTCAGGCTCCTCTCCCATGCTAGGGTGCCTATGACAGAATTCAGTTCTCTGGAGCTACAGAACTGAGGTCCCCCTTTTCTTGCTGGCTGGCTGCCAGTCATTCTCAACAAGTAGAGGTCACTCGTTCCTAACCATGCAGCCCCTCCATCCACAGAGACGGGAGAGCTGTCAGGATGTTTGCTGGATCAAGACGTCCCAGCTTGTTCCTATCTCTAGACTTTCCGATGTTTTTGTTTATCCATTTGTTACGTACACACATATATGAAAAGACTTCAAGTGTTACATTCCCAGTAATGATTTACTTCAAACCGAATACTTGGGATAAAAATTACTCCAGGAAACATAACCCTCAAGCCTCAGTTTCCACTCGGTTCTGAGAGATGGGGAAATAATGGAAGCAAATCCCTGGCAGCAAAATGATCTAGAAGGACAAAGGGACAGCCTGGCAGACTGTAGAGACATTGACCATGAGGACAGCCTTTGGGAGCAAATCCAAGTCAGTCAGGTTTTAGCTCAAACTACTGGTTTTTATGCTACTTTTGAACCATGGAATTTTTTTTCTAAAAAAAAAAAAAAAGAAGAAGAAGAAACTGGAGCCCATTGTATCAACACATGTTTTTGTTTAATTTTACAACATCGAATTTCTTGGGTGCCTGTCACTTCCCCAAGTGATCAATATTTAATCCTCATACTAGAAAGATATGTGTTTCATTGTTGTTGTTACTCCCACTTTTACAGGCGAAGCACCTAAGTTTCAGAATAAGAAAATATAAACCTGTGGTGTTGGAGTTAATTTTGAAGCCCAGAAACTGGGCTCACAGCCCTCTGGCACTTGATCCTGGTGCTGGTGTCATGTGGGTAAAGGGTCAGGATTGGGCTTCATCACTGCCCACTTCTGAGCAATCACTGAAAACTAAAGGTTTTAAACTTAGATAGCTAGCCGGCCCCATAGGGCTTTTGGGTGACTACTGTCATTTGTCTGGCTTCTAGGAGTCCTTTCAAAGGGTCCTACTGACTCAGTTTCTCAGCACAAGTTTAATTTGTATGTATATGTATGTGTGTGTGTGTGTGTGTGCATACGTGTGTGTATGTATGCATGCATGCATGTGTGTGCGTGTGTGTACATGTCTGTATGTGTGTGTGTGTGCGTGTGAGTATGTGTGTGTGTATGTGTACAGGGAGAAACTGATTCTTTTTTTTCTTTTTTATTTATTTATTTTTTTAATATATTTATTTATTAAGGATTTCTGCCTCCTCCCC
>NW_004949101.1:8683633-8722807 GCF_000317375.1 Microtus ochrogaster | reverse complement strand
AAACCCATTGCCATTGTTCTTGAGTTCTCAGTAGTCCTCATTGTCTGCTCTGTAAGTCTGGTTTTATCCCATGCTTTTTCAGGAGAAACTGATTCTGCGCATAAAAGAAAATCTGCCTTAATTTCCTATTCCCCTCAATTTTTAAAAATTCCAAAAACCTTTGGTGTGCCCCTTCGTTTAAAAATCGCTAATTCACCAGGGCTCTGAGAAGTCCATCCTTCCTATAATGTATAAAATCCTACGATTAGTGACTTGCGAAGATACTACTTTCCGTTTAAATGCAAATTAACCCATTCAGTTAATAATATTCATGAGACAGTCCCATAGGAATATGGACACAAGTCTAACGGTGTGTATTACCCTCTGCATGCTATTTTCTATCTGCCCCTCTAAGTGGATCGTTTCTTTCTAAAGAGCTCCAGAATTACCTCTCCAGAATTAGCCCAGCTACTGTTTGTAGCGAGTCTTCTGGGTGTAAAATGCATAGGTCCTTGCTTGCATCGTTAAGACACGTGCATCATGAAGAAACTCTTCAAACAGCAGGCTTTGATAATCTTGTAAGCAAAGCCAGTTTCCCTGTTATCCTGCCAGTGCTTTCATACCCTCAAGCCTCAGTTTCCCATCTGTAAGGGATTCCAAAACATCACTCTCCAGTTCCTCGTTAATGTGCAGGAGATGACCTTTCTCATCCTGCTAGGCAAACTAAATCCCTGAGAGTGTTTGAGGAGCTTTGTAGTAGTGGGCTCCTCCTCGGAGCCCTCGAGATCAGGCCATGCAGATAGCTGCCCGGCCTGATGTCCAGCCTGTGTACACTCCCCAGGGCCATGACTGAGCAGACTAAAGAGCCCCTGGCACATGTGTATGTAGCTATAAAACATGCCGTAACCTTGGAATCCTAACATCAAAAGGGAGAGCTCTGTTGCCTTATAAAAATGTGTGCTTCTCTAAGCAAACCACTCCAAACGCTGCTGTCTCCACCCCACTGGGAAGCCTGTCACTGCTAATGTGGTTCTTACGATTCTCACTGCTCATAGCCTCTTGATCTTCTCTGAGATCTCTCTGCCCCTGAGTGTGTTGGAAACAAAATGTCCTGTCTGCTGTCCAGTGCTTAAAAATAACAGACACCGGGTTCCTGCTGCCCCATGGAAACTTTACTGTCAGGTCGGCTCGACACCCCCCAACTCTGGGTCATGCCAGGGAAGCAGGCAGGGGAACGCCAGGGACAAAGAAAGGGAAGAGGCTTTACACTACTGTAGGCATTCTCCAATGTCAATTTGATTTTCCATGGGCTAATTTCTCTGAAATACCAACTGCTTAAATGGCAAGAAATGTGTTACAGAAAGATACTTTCCGTCGACGAAGACAAGGACCTCATTTTTCAAGTAACACTGCCCAAGCTGGAATGTTTGATTGCCCAGTCGGTATTCTGACCGTAGTGGTGCGCTCAGTAATTTAAGCGGGGCTAAGCAGTGTGTATTCCCCCATGCCCATTTTGAAGCTTGAGAAATGATAAAATAAGTCACCCGTTGGCATTTGGGTATGTTCCTCTTTTAGAAACTGAGAGTGACACTGTGCTGGCCCAGGAGACCATCAGACGGTCTCTTGTTTCTCCATCTGAGCAAGGGAAATGCCTGCCTGCCCACCCGACTCT
Organism: Microtus ochrogaster; assembly: GCF_000317375.1. Classification (NCBI taxonomy): domain Eukaryota; kingdom Metazoa; phylum Chordata; class Mammalia; order Rodentia; family Cricetidae; genus Microtus; species Microtus ochrogaster. The sequence goes on along the minus strand of NW_004949101.1, from coordinate 8,721,156 downwards.
GCGTTTGTGCATACCAATGGTTTGGTTTGGGGAAGAAATTTTCCTCCTTTAAGACAGGTCCCTTTGGCAGTTTGCACGATTCATAATTCCTTCTGGTCCTCTGGGAGACTGAGTTGTCCTAAACATATTTCTGGAAACGCCACAGACCGTTGTTTTTATTAGGGGACTGCAAAGCTTTGTAGTAAGTGGCTTTGTGTTTTATTTGTTTTCCTTCCTCTGCCCCAGCTGTTTTTGTTTTAACAGCATCAGAGGGAAGGTTAAAGAATTCGTGGCCTCCGTTAACCTAGCTCATCTCTCAGGCGGGTATGGCTGGAAATCTAAAAGGAGGGAACAGCAGTACCTAGCTCATTTGCAGGCATGGGTTCATCCCTAACCCTATCTACTCTCCCAAAGAAGTGAGACAGATTGACAGGGCTAATCTCCAGCTGAGGGAGCACCTTGCAGCAGGTAATGGCCAGGAAGGCTGGTTACCCCCACAAAAGGAACCGGGGATTCAGTAACTACCTAGATATAATATCCAATAAGAGGCGGCTGTCTAACTTCCATTTTTTTCTTTTATTCCACAAACATGTATTGGATGCCCATAATTTGTCAGTATAGCCTCCATTTTTATTTTTAAAGCCAACCATAGAGTATAGCTCAGTCAGGAAATAGGCAGGCACCTACCACAAGCATGCATAGCTTATTGGTGAACTGCAATAATTTCAGTTTCTAGGGACATCTGAGCCCGCTTATGAAAATCAAAATTCATGTCCAGTCCCATCCCCAGAATCCATGATTCAGTGGGTTTTGGGTGCAGCCTGGGCATGTGATTCTTCAGCCAAGGTGACGCTAAAGCTGCTGAAAATGGTGGAAAATGAGAATTAACCCTCATTCAGTATATTCTGGATGCCAGTAGCAGTGATGATCAGGGCTCTTGCTATCTTCCTGAAATGAGCTCTTTGTTATCTTGCAGGAAACAACGAGGGTCTTTTCAAAGACAAAAGTTATCCAGGCCCAGTTTAGAGTATTCCGAAATATCACTCCAATGTCTATTCTTTCCCCTCACAACACACTCAGTCCAGAGTTTAGCAAAACGAACAATTCCACCAATTCTCTAGAAGCCTGTGTCAGAGTCATCTCATTCATCTCGTTAGCTGACTCGGACCTTCTCTGTCGTCTATGGAATGTGTGGCAGAAGGGTACGAGCCTCTGGAATGAAAGGCTCTACACCTCTCCCACAGGATCCCGCTGCAGTGCCCAGTCTCCAGGAACGCCTGGGTGCTGTCTCAACAGCAACCATTCCCGCGCACAAGGACCCTGCCAAATATTTCTTCTGCTTTTACCAAGCTCTCTTCGAGCACAGATCTCAAAGCACGCCATAATTAGTACAATCACCCACATCCTGTCTAGATGAGCAGTATTTTATGTGTACAAATTCCCCTTTGCCCCCCGGGCCCTTCAGGAGAATGCAAATGTGTCCAACTTTAAAGAGTGAAGAATAGAGGAATTGAAAGGAGCTGTATCTTGGCCAACACCAAAGACCTCAAAGACATTTCTAGTTGACCTATATGAGAAAAGATGGTGACTACAAAGTGTGCCACGATGCCTTACCAGCCACCCTGTGCTAGTAACTGGTTCAAAGATAAGAAAGACAGGCTAGGGATGAAGCAACCAGTTCTTACAAATCACATAATCTCGGAACCAAAATTCTGATCTGTTTTACTAAGTTTTCAAACTTTCTAGGAGTAGTGAAGTGGTGTCACTAGCTTATGATCCAATTACTCGAGTTAATCAAGGAAGAGAAGACAGACGGGGCCAATTAAGTAGCCGGGCTGTCCAATGCTAGCTGAGTCATTATAGGTAAGTGCAAAGATAATGCCACTGGGAAAAGCAATTTAAGTCACTTTTGTACTTCCAGACCAGGGAATCCTCCTGGTCTCTGAGGGGGGAACATTTAGGAATCATCAGACCCAGTCTGATGAAGTCATCTGTTCATCACGCAGGTAACAATCAACCATAGAGCTGGGCACACAAGGGGGCAGGCCATATGGAATACACTTGGGTGGTTGGACTGTGCACCCATGCCTTCTTTTCGGTCACCTTCATAACACATCTTACCACCACCCTCTTTCGGTCCTGGGACCCATTCTCCCCACTCGATGCTCTTATCTCCCTAACCATGGAGTTTCAACACATAGCTAAGGTTTTAAGGCAAATGTCATCCTTCATAATTTCTAGTCTTATACTTCAAATAGGCTATTCCATGTACACAGACTGGTTTCCAAGAGACATTTCCACACGTTATAAAACAGTTCTTTTTAAAATGACTTACGGGGCTGTGTCTACACAGTATAATTAGTACAGATGGTCCTGCATACTTTCAGATCCCATACAACTGACAAATCTAGAGTTGGAGAGCAGGCATTGTTTTATTGTTGCTCCTTTTGGTTTTTGAAGGGTGAGTGAGCGTGGCGGAGAAAGATGTATACAGGACAGTAAACCATTCTTGCAGCTCTCTGTTTCTTTCAAGCCAATACCTTGTTCGCCAAGAACCCCAGAATAAAAGCTCTTATCAGCGATTGCCATGTTGAAGCATCCCAGGAATATAATAATATTTTTTTGCATCTCCTGCATGTGCTCTCTCTCTCTCTCTTTCTCCTCCTCCTCCTTCCTTTCAGGTTTACTCTCCTCACAAACTTCAGTGTTGAATTCTTCAATCCCTGTATGCTCATCCCTCATCCTTTAGGCAATCTTCCCGTGCTCTGGCTCACACTCAATCAAAACTCACTTAGTTCTCCACCACCCTGCAGTGCTACCCATGATTTCACCATTGTGATGTTTTTTTCTAACAGACTGCACTTCTCTGGTGTTTCTCTACCAATATCTTACTCCCACTTTAGATCCCAGCCTGATCATCACTGGAGCCAGGCTACCTCACGCTTGCTCTAGTCTCCCTCATGTGAACTGTTGTAACACCACATTAGCTTTCCTTCATGGTGTTGAGTAGAATTGTGGGTGTATATATATATATATCATATATATCTATCTAATATCATTGCTTAGTTTTACACCTACCTTCCCACTGACCATAATCCTTTTCTGCTTTTGCATCTTCTCCTCTCACTGCTACCAATGTCTCCTCATCACAGCTGCCCTTGTTTCTTTTAACCAGTGGTTCACTCTATCTCATGGATGCTACTAACAACTTTTCTCCCCCTTTTTTCTTATTTTGTTCTATCAACTGTCCATTTTGAATTTCTTATATCTAAACTCTGCTGGCAAGAAGATCTGGTTGGCTTGATTAGTATTTATCATCTCTTAGTACAAGTTCCTGTGACAGACTACATCCTGATTCCCTAGCCAGTATTCAAATGGATTTCCTTAGGCCAAGGGAATCTTTACTCACTCTCTGTGGCCAAGACTAGGGAACTAAAATGGCAATAAATACTTTCTCTAACATAATCTGCTTACCAGGGACTACAGGTAAAGTACCTTTCTAGAGAACTGGAGTTAGATAAGAAGAAATAACAGAGAAGAAACATGGAGACGGGTGGTGGTGATACACTCCTTTAATCCCAGAACTCGGGAGGCAGAGGCAGGTAGATCTCAGTGAGTTCGAAGCTAGTCTGCTCTACAGAGTGAGTTCCAGCACAGCCAGGGTGGTTACACACACACAAAAAAATCGTGTCTTGGGAGAAAAAAAGCCTGGGCAAGTGAAACATCATTTAACACTTCACTTCTTGGTTCTAGTCCACAAAATCTTCATTCCTCTGTGTGTATAGTTGACACAGTCAGGCAATGAGTGTTAAGTCCCTTTGGAACCAATAAGCAAAGAAACTTTGTAAAAGATGATTTGATGTGTTTGAGAAATAACTGATCCTATCATTCAAAATAGCAGAAGACTAGATTAACAAATGGCTTCAGGAAGACAGTCTGCCAGTTCGCTTTACTTTTGTGTACACGTCTTCAGGCCCCACAGCCAAAGTGAAGGAGCTTCCCAAGGTCTTCCTTTTATCAGGCCTTGGATTCTAATCCCTGATATCTGTCCAACCCCTTGTAGATAAGAGGAGAATGCTCAGAAATTATTCCTTTCCTGCCACCCTCTGGGATCCAGGGATGAAGCTAAGGCCATCAGACTTGTGCCTATATCCACTGAACAATCTCACCAACACTCTACTAATGTTATTTATTGAGATTGTTATAGCCTTTGATCCACCTAAACAAAGTAGTAACCTCCTGTCACTCAGGAAACATTTGCTCATAGGTGGCAGACAAGATCACTTATTGGTTCACATAATAGAACGTTCAAATGATGTCCTAGCCTAGCTAATGCTAAATGCAAGGGTTTCATTTAAGATCCTCACTATCTTGTGCCTTGGACTTTTGTCCGAGTCAATAACATCCTTGGCAGATTTTCTCAATGTGTTGACAAAGATCTAGCTTCCCATCCTTTCACTTCTTCAGTGGATCCGAGACTAAGACAGATATACGCAAATTCCATTCCATCATTGAACCAACAATCAGAAGGATGGATTGTTCCAGCTGTCCCAGTCATTGCAGCAAAGATGAAATGTACCAGGTTCACTCAAACACCATTATCTACAGGAGGAAAAACGCCGAACCAGGGATGCCCACAGCTCAAGGACCAAGATAACAGCAACTAACATGTTCCTTGGAATGTTCACTTTTGTTCTCTGGAGAGTTACAAACCCCTACAAGTAATATTTAAAATGCTGGATAACTTCTAGGTCGCAACCTCAGTCCAATTTAAATGAGCACCTGACCAATCAGAACGGAAGCCAGCTAGAGACAGCCACAACTACGGTGGCACAAATGCTGGCTGAATAGCAACCTTCTGCCAAATGCTCACACTGAGTTAACATTTAGGACACCTAGAGTATTGAATCCTATTCATTCTCATTGAGCAAACGCTCACGAATTCTGGCTTGCTTGTTCACCAATACCCTCTAGAAGGAAGGACTGATGTAAGCAGATTTCCTCAGAACTTTGTCTTCTCTTCAATTCCCTTTGCCATCCTATGACTGTGACCATGGGACTGAGGTACATGTCTTGGACAGAGGATGATCTTCGAATTGAACAGAAGCATCAATATCTTTTGCCTTACCTGTTTTAAACAAAAGTTGTCTTTCCTTTCTGGCTGAGAAAAGCAGACATTCCCTGTTCCTTTCTCCCTCTCTCCTGCTAACAAGTGAAGCTGCCCTGGTCTCAGCTGGCTCCATCCTTGTTTCCATGGCATGCTACTTCTTTAAATTGAGGTTAGGTGATTTTCCCTTTGATTAGAGACTTAGTTCAAGAATTTAATGGGCTGGTTTGATTGGGATAAAGAATGTTACCAACAACTAATTTTGTGTGTATGTTTGTGTGTGTGTGTGTGTGTGTGTGTGTGTGTGTGTGTGTGCCTTTCTTATACATTCCCTTCTCCTGAGTTAGTGATTTAAACACTTGGCTTAGACTATAAACACAAGAGGTACCTGTCCCACTGGTCCTGCAACTTGCTTGCATCTCTCAGCACACTCTTTTCCCATTTTGTCTCCCAGGCATAACACAATACTTACATCTGATCATCATACTTCCAGCCCTTCCTGGCTGAGAGGCAAACCTACAGAAAACGTTTGCCACATCAACCTGACCTTTACTTCCCTCCTCCTTTGGGGGATTAAAGGGTGTCATGCCTGTCTCCTTCCAGGTCTACAGAGAATACAGCAACTTACAAGAAACATAAAATACTTCCGACAGAGGCTGATAGAGATGGGATTCATCATCTACGGTGATGACCACTCTCCCATCATCCCTGTGCTCCTGTACATGCCTGCTAAAGTATCGTGAGTATCCAACACAGAATCATACCAATGCCTAATGTGTCATGACTGAGATAGCGTATTTGATACCATGATGGCTTTCTGGGCATGAATTAGATGATGTACTTGAGTTCTGACCTCAGGCACACAGCTTCTCAGGAGTCACCTGCCAGCATCTTCAGGACATTTTCCATGTAACTTCCAGGAAAAAAAAAAAAGACAGATGCTGAGACTCACCCCTTTACATCATTTTCATGCTCTGGAAATTTAGGGAAATGATTTCTCTCATCTGTAAGAAAGGTGGTTTTTTGAGCCTTTTTCTGACCCAAGACTATTCCTCCAACACATAACCTCAGGATTAGAGCTTTCTGTTTGACCCACCATGCATCTGAAGAGGTAAATAATTTATAATACCAAACATAGCGCTAAAAGTAGTTGGAGCTTAGACTATTGAGAGCTCATGCAGAGCCGATGAGAATCATAAATTCTCAAAAACCTGATTCTCCTAAACATACCCTTGTGTCATTTTCCACAGAAAAACATCAAGCAATCGGAGCACACACGTGAGTGAGTTCTTTAGTAGTAGGCCGCGACATTAGAATCAGTTGGCCCTTTGTTCACAAACGTAGGTCAAAAAAAAACAAGGGACTTCCTGTCCAAGGAGAAAGAATACAGCACCATTCTGCTCAGTGTAATGGCAGGCGGGGAGTGACAATGGGGATTCTAAGGATCCACCAGTCTAAACCCTCTAGCTTCTAATGTTTGAGGGCACAAAAGAACACATGCACTTATTCAAAACGACTGGGTAAATAGAATGCTCTGTAAGATTTCAAACTAAGAGCATGTCTACCTAATATTTTATCATAGCTCAAAAGAAGGCACTCAGCGTGAGCTTGGTGAGCTTCACAATGCACGACACTGGAGTGAGAACAGGGAGAAGTGTGAGGAAAAGGGGGGGGGGGCAGAAGTAGAATCTCACAAGTTAGAATTGTGACTAATCCAATGAGGAGTCCTCTCATAGAAAAAGTAGCCTGTTTTAGATTACATCTGTTTTACACTGATACATAAAATATAAAAATTATGCAATTAATAGGGTATTATGTAATTGTTATACATATCTACATGCATAAATATGTACATATATCTATATTTATTTATATAGTGACTAAAATAGGGGAAAATCTATTTTCACAAACATTTATCATTTCTTCATAGTGAAAATATTCAAAAACCTTCTTTGAGATTTTAGAATATACAATATGTCATTGTTATATATAGCTACCCAACAGTATACTAATATTCCCAAAATTCAAATACATTTCAAATTTACTAATACAACATACTTCATTTAACCATTATTTTTAATATTGTGGTAAGAGGTTCAGAATCAGAGTGTTGGCCCGTCTTCTTACTTGGAGCACCTTGGACAAGCAACCCTCTGAAGACTAGTTTCATCTTGTACGAAATGAGATAAGCTAGTGCCCACTTCCTGAGATGAACCAAACAAAGGGCTGAAGAACTAATTCAGTGAGAAAGCTTCCCTGGTACATGCACAAAAGCTGGCGCCCAGTCTCCAGCACTAAAGAAACAGAAAAGAAAAGGCATTTGCAGCATCTGGAACTATGCTTTTCATTGTAAGAATTACACAGGATTTGCTGTTTGCATGGCTTTAATTGCTTTTATAGTGCTTAACAGAGCTCTTTTTTAATTTCTAAATTTTTATCCATTTTGTGTTTTGTTTGGATGAGGTTTTGTCTAGAGAAATGGTTGTGCCCATGGAGACAAGAGGAGTACTTCAGATCCTCTGGCTCTCCAGGTAGAGATGGTTGAAAAGGCCTTGTGTGTCTGAAAAGTAAACAAGGGTCCTCTGCAGGAGCAGCAATGGCTTTTGCCAACCGAGTCATCTCTCCAGTCCCCACAAACTGAGTTTGGAGGGGAAAAATGTCTTCTCTTTTCCCCTTCTCTTGTAAACAAGCATCCATGTTTGTTTTCTCCTTTGCTCTGAGCTCTCGATCATATGTTCTGCTCAGTCCAATCTAGACAGATTTCTCCAAAAAAAAACCCTGTTGGCATGTGCTAAGGGCCAGTGATTAAACTAAATCCCAGTTTCCAACACATTGGACAAAAACCAAGCCAGTACAGCAACAGGATAGAACTTATGCAGAATATACCAGAGTCCTGTGGTCCCCTCCCCCAACCTGCCATTCACCTCATTTATAGCTGTATCAAAGTTTGAGCCACCATGCTGTCTTTTCCCAGATTTGCTGTAAATGCTCCACGTGGCCCAAAGTCTAGCCAGGTGTCATTGATAACAACAACACTGGCTGCTGCTTCTGGGACACGTGTAGGTTGCACCTGACCCAGTATAGCTTCAGGCATTTGAAAGGGTGCTCTAGGAAAGCACACTGAGCAGAAGTTGGGGATCAGTATCCTTCAGCCACCAAGTGGGGGTATGAGCTCACCATTGTCTTCCAGCTTGAGGTCTCGGAGACCTCAAAAGCATGAGTTTAACGTAGCTCTTGAGAAGGTGTAAACATTCTGTTATTCCTAGCCATTATTATCACTGCGCTCTTTTGATGTACTAACTAGTAGTAGTAGTTTCAACTGAACATAAAATGAAGTTGGTGTGGTTGCCTGGCTCTCCAACGTAAGCATTGTAGTTAACGAATGCAGAACTCCTAAAATAGTACTGAATAACCTGCTACTCTGCGTTAGTTACACAGTCATGGGGTCTAGATCCTGGTTCCCTACATCTTAAGGTTGTTCTTCAGAAGAACAATTGCTAATGCTGGTTATATTCTAAATAAGGCTTTTTTTTTTATACTCATGGCAGACAAGATGCTTGCCCCCAGTTTATAAATGGGTTTATGAGACTAACAAAGGTCAGATTACCTTCTTAGGTTCACCCACGTTGTAATCAGCAAACTAGAATTTAAATTTCATTTTCTTCTGCCCATGAACTGAGGCTCTGAAACCTGCAGCAATCTTCCAAGCTTTAGTCTACCCCTCATTAATGCGACAGAGAGTGTGGGTTTAACAGTCTTGAATGTTGTCTTTGACGATTCAAAATGTGCCAGACATTAGGACAGAAAAGAGCCTATGGTGCTCTTCCATTGAAAGGTTATGTATAAAGAAGCTTTTGAAACATGAAGGAAGTGGTATCAGCCAGGGTGAAGGCACTTGTTTTCATTTTCATATTTAAAAATGTTGATGTTAAGGGCTGAGGAAACACAGAGTTAGCAAAGTGCCTCCAAGATTTAGACCCCCAGCACTCATGTAAAAGCATGAGGTGCCCATCTGTAATGGTAGCTCTGGGGACACTGGCAGGCAGGTACTTGGGGCTCCTTGGCCAGTCAGCCTGGCCAAATTGAGGAGCCTCCACATCCAGTGAGAGACTCCTTCAAAGTAATAATTACAAAGAAGAGGTAATGAAGTCGAGAGGGAGTGGTCAGGACTTAAGAGAAGTTGGAGTGGGGAGTGCAGGGTGGAAATAGTATATAGTACTTACTATGAAATTGTCAAATATCACAATAAAATAAGGGGAAGGCAGCCAACATTCACCTCTGCCTCTACATTCTACACACAAGTACCTACTTACACGCACACATACACACACAAAATAAAATTTTTAAAAATCTAGATCTTTGATATTCTTATAAATTAAGATTTCTTCTTATATCTACCTATGTGAGATTTTCAAAAGTAATCTCAAATTAGGTGTAGGTTTAAATGTATTACAACAGTACAATCATCCTAGGTGCTCCAGTACAATGTAATGTCATCCATAAAATGTGTAAATAAGGCAGGCAAGATAACTCCACAAGCCTACAATCTGGATTCAATCCCCGGAATCCACACACTGGAAGAAGAAAATTAACTCTAAAAAGATGTTCTCTGACCTCCACACGTGTGCCGAGACACACATGCCTGCTCACACGCACATAAAAAAAAAAAAAACAAGTAAATAGGTATAAAGCTTAAAGCGTAAATATAAATAATATGTTACATTATCCTGTGGTTCAGGCTTATACTTCCCCTACACGAGCACGATGTGTCCTTATCTTGCATTTGGAGACTTTGGTACACAAGACATAGTGCTGCCTCCAGCGCAATGCTAATGCTTATCATCGTCGTGTTTATTGCTGGTTCGGATGCTTGCTTTTAGTCTTTAGCAGCTCAATATGCTTTGGGGGTTACACGCCCAGAGGCTCATTATATAAAATACAGTTATCTATTTTCACTGCAGTAGTCTAATTTTTAAATTCAGATATGTTCCAGGGAGGTCCCAGATTACCCTAACGAACTAACGGTCATATATTTTGTTCCACATTCTTTGGCAAAACTCACTTCCTTTGGTACAAAGGGAAACATACCGACAGTGAAATGGTCTTCGGGGAACTCTGAAAACTGGCCTGAGATCATGTGTCAGGTGGTTTGTAGTCTAGCAATAAAAGCACTTAGACTTGTTTCTCAGACAATTCTCGGCTCTCATCCTGTGCAGTGCCGTGGGCAGCCTTCCATAGGGTGATCAAGAAGGCAGAAAGAACAGCCCCTGTTTTCAAACTTTCTCAGCTAGAAAGTTTTGCCGCCTTGCAACCTTCTCAGTAGAAATCAAAGGACAAAACCTCGCCTTGCCCAAGCCAGGGGGCCAGAAGGGTTGTGTGTTCAGTAGGTTTTGCAGTTCTCCACTGCTTTATTTGACAGAATGCATCCTGCACGAGGCAACCAAAAGGCAGACAGCTAAATAGCAAGATGAATGAATGAGTAGACAGTCTGCTTCAGTCATTTTCTCCTGAATTATGGCTAGAAGGTTTCTACGCTGCTGTCAGTTTCCAGCCTAACATAATAGACCAGCAAGTTCTTAATGCTAGGAACAGACCAGAGGACCTGACTTTTCTGTGGGTAGATTCACTACTCCACAATTGTGATTTCCTACCGAGAGCAACAGAGCCCAAAGAGAAAAAGAACTCACTAGGGGATATTTGCCATTTGAAGCTGATCTGGGTTCTTAGAACAGGGGATTTCTAGACTTTGAGTTTAATATTCTGGGATAATTACTGAGATTAACTTTGGAATAAAGAAAAAGCAGAAGGATGAATGGAAGGAGGAACTTATAAAGGTTCCCCTGCCTTAGAGAGCTTTGTAGTCAGTCCTATGATGGACATCCTATACGCTGCAACTGCCCGTGGGGGTCTCTTACCTCCCTGCTTGCCTATCATCTGGTTTCCCTCAAGGCCACGCAAGAGGTTATTCCACTTGTGCATGCCTGGGTGTATTCACTCATAACTAAAAATTTTTAAAACAAATGAGAAGACCCTCCTTTGCCATCACTCACTTGGCTTCTACAAGCCCTCACACCACGCTCTTCAAATTATTGGCACTAAGTATCCCATCTTCAAAAATCCACAGTTAGGCAGTTCATTTTTTCAAACATACATGTTTACATTTAATGAACATTGTTTCTCATGTCATTGTATCGTACCAGCTGTTTGATTTCTAGTCCAAAAACTCTGCAGTTCAAGGTGTTTCTAATCAGTGCAGACTTCTTTAACCTGCATCAGTCATCAGTGTTTTCTGCTGGATATCAAAGGCTCCAGACTGACAACTATCTTACCAGTGTGTCAGCTTCCATAACAGCACACACTCAGCTATGAGGGACAGCAAATTATCTTCCATTTCTTGGTCCATTGTGTGGGAGCAAGTTGAACCATCCTTTCCTTAATATCATTTTAAAAAGAACAAGTCAGCTAACCATATTCTTTTTTTTTTCAGCAGGATGATTCTAACTTCTCTCTATTAACCTTTTTTTTTCCTTTCCTTAAGTGCTTTTGGAAGACATTTGCTTAAGAAAAAAATCGGGGTGGTGGTTGTTGGTTTTCCAGCCACTGCCCTGGCTGAAGGTCGGGCACGGTTCTGCCTTTCGTCAGCACATACTCGGGAGATGTTAGATAAAGTGAGTATCCATCTACCGGCAAAATTACTACTTCTGATACCCTGGATTCTGAGCAAGTACTTTTATTGAGCCATCTCAATAACTTCTCTAGGGTGGCTTAGAAAAAGAAAACTAATGGTGAAGAAAACTCCCTGTAAAGTTTTATAAACCAAATAACTATGATATGTCAACAATATCCATCAATATCTATATCTATCTATATCAATATCTATATATTGATATCTATATCTATCTATATCAATATCTATAATCAATAGATAGTAAAAAAAATCACAATCCCAGAGAACCTAGACAATGAAGAGAACCCTAAGAGAGACATACATGATCCAATCTACATGGGAAGTAGAAAAGGACAAGGTCTCCTGAGTAAATTGGGAACATAGGGACCACAGGAGAGGGTTCAAGGGGAGGGGAGAGGAAGGGAGGGAAACAGAAAAATAAAGTCAATTAAAAAAATAGAAAAAAAAGGAAAATTGGGGGAAAAAAACCTTCTCTATGTGTCAAATATGAACCTGAGTGTAAAAATTTTAAGCTCTTACTTTGTCAATTTAAAAAGAAGGAAAGAAAGAAAGAAAACCATTTACTGCATTTACTGATGATTTGATTAAAGTCAGAATTTTGATTTTATAGAAAAGACTAATATCAATGAATTTTTTTAAACAGTACTGTGTGTGTATCATATACAACAAAACCTGGGACAAAAAGACTAGATAATATTGAAAAACTAAATTAAGAGCAAACTAATAATTCCAGGCAGAATAAATTAACCATGAAAAGAAAATAAGGAAACCTGTGGGAGCATAAAGGTGTGGGTGAATTATTACAGTGGTGAATAGTCAGAAAGAAAGTGGCTTTTCATTTGGACCTTCTTAAAGAACAATTACAGAGCATTATTTAGTCGTTCTGACCACTAAAGCAACATAATCAGTCACAGTAAAATAAGTGTGACAAGTGGGTTAGGAAGGAAAGAACCTGGAGAAAAAAAAATGAAATGAAGTCATTTGAAACAAAATCAAAGTCGGCAAGAGTTCCAATGGCGGTAAAAACAACCACTGAAATGAATTTATGAACACAAACTGGGAATGCATGAGTTGCTAATATCTGATGAGTAATTCGATGGAGGGGATTCCTGAGCAGAGAAGGCCAAAGGTAATTCTCTAGATCTCTAGTCTTACTGAACAGAAGGATGAAGGTGAAGCAGAGAATGAGAGAAGGCAGACTGGAAGGATCAGATCACGTTCAATGAGAATGGAGAAATAAGGTGAAGTACTGAATGCACCAGGCCTTAAGAGGATGTGCCACTGATGAAGGTGGAAATTGATTGGAGAACTCAGAAAATATTGCAAGCCTAGGACTACTGTAGGCTTTGGAACTGAGGAGTTGATAAAGTCAAGGACAGAAAGCCTAATTGTTAAGGAAGAAGTAAGAGTGGTCAGGCCAAACCCCAATGGTACATATACATTCTGAGATGGAATTGAAGGTGGGAAATAGGTAGGAATTTAGGCAGAGCTAAAACTGCCAGGAAGGATGGAGAATACTATACTGTCAAGTACACTAAACACCAGTTTCCAGGAAAAAAAAAAACAGAAACGTTATGTAAATATAAGAAAGTTCAAATAGGGTAAGAGAAGAGAAGAAACTATTGAATTAATTCATGGGGCTTAATGTTCCTTAGAGTGGGAGGTTTTATGGGAATACGAGGAAGAGAAATGAGAACACAATGAATAAAAAGATGAAGAGTATCATTTAAGGATGAATCACACTCTAGAGAGAGAGATGGGGCGGGTAGAAGAAGAGAAAGATAAAGAGATGAGGGAAGAGGGTAGTGACAGAATGGGAAGAGGGAGAAACAGAGAGACAAAGAGACAAAGGAGAAAGCCAGGAGAGAGAGGCTAAGACAAAGACAGAGGAGAGAAGAGACAGAAAGAGATGGGCAGAAGACAGACAGAGGGGAAGGAGAGGAAAGGGAGAAAGACAAAGGGGAAAGATAGAAAGAAGAGAAGACAGAAAGAAGGATGAGAAGGAGAAAGAGAAGACAGTGGAGGAAAGCTGGTGCCTGTTTACACAAGAAAGTAAGAAGGCAGTGATGAGGAAACCTTACAGAAACCAAAAGGAAGATATAAACAATGAGTTAGCTCCAAAAGGTGGCAGGAATGGGATGGGTAGCAGAGATGACTTTTAATTTCTTGTGGTCCAAACAACATTAAGACTTCAAGTATAACCAACTCTGTCTGTAGTAATCAGACCCTGGACTCCTTTTTGCAACTTCTTCATTGCTCTGAAACCCCTGACATGCTAGAAGTGCTAATACATCAACTCGACAGTTATTTATGAGATCATACCCATAACATACCCATTTCAATGCAAGCATGAGAGCAGCTATTTAATATAACATAAGGGGAAACTGGAACCTGTTGACTAGTCAGGGGACCAGGTTAGCAACTGAACATGAACACTAATAGAATATAAACAATATTAGACAAAGGCAGTCAGAGGGTTGGGGAGGTGGTAATGTTGGGAAAGTGCTAGCCATCTGCAAGCGTGAGGACATATATGTGAATTTACGTAAAAAACTGGGTACAGTAGCATGGGTGCCTATAATCCCAGCACCAGAGCAGCAGAGATTGGCACAGTCCTGAATCTTGTGGAACCTGTGAATTTCAGGTTGTCAGAGACACTGCCTCAAAAACTAAATGGAAAACAACACAGCAAGTATTGGCCCTGTTTATGCCCGGTCTCCATGCACAGGCACGTGTGTGTATGCCTTGAATGTATGTGCATACGCACACAAACATACATATGCAAAACTTACAAAGGTAAAGAAAGAAAAAGGGGTCGTCATTCAGAGACCAGGTAGGGAACAGAAAAAACATAGGCTAGCGTAGCATCTTCTTTATCTGAATCCTTAGTGACAGCTGTAGCTTTTCGTAATGATTTTACTCCCCAGATAAAAAAGAAAAGTACATAGTCAGCCAGTGGCTTCCTGTTGGTGCCTAAGGCAGAATTTGTGTTTACTTTCTTAAAATTACCTCCAGTGTAAACCCAATGCAGTAACAATTCCCTCCCTTCTAACCCCTTTCCCAGCAGTGTCCATAAGCATACTTCATCAAGGACTTTAATATAAAATTGAAATATGTGTAGTTTTGAATTTTTTAAGTCTAAGTTGTGTTATTGCATGGTATGTAGAAATGGCATTTTAAAAATAAGTGTTAGGAGTAAGCTTTGAGAGGATTGAAGATGCAGCTATTAGCTCCCTAAGTGTTCTATGTTCTGTTATGAAGACATAATCTCCAATGTATTCTGCAACCTTATTATTTTTTTCTATGAGGTCATATGCAGGTCTTAAAATAAATAAAAGGTTTAGGAGAGTCAGACATCTAAGTTCCTCTCCTCCTCACACTGCTAAAATAGAATATTCAGAACGCTGAGTTAAAACATTAAATAAAAAGAATAATCATCCAATATTGCTCTAGTATGTTTAGGGAGATCAGGTCAGTTGGAAACATGCTCACATGCAAGCATGAGGGCCTGTATTCAGTTCCCAGAACCCATGTTTTATAAAGCCTAGAGTAGTGACATGTGCTTGTAATGCTAACACTGGAGAGGCAAAGGGAGAAAGAATTCCAGAGACTCACTTGTCAGCAAGCTCCAGAGGCCCTATCTCAACAAACAACATGGAAGACTCTTGAACGACAGTCAAGGTTGTCGTGTGACCATCATATTTGTGTATACACACATGCATATACACCTGGACACATTCATGTATCCACACAGATAAACTGATTAGTTCATTAAAGTTCTTCTAGGACTTACAAACCACAACCTAATGTCATGGAACTTTGCTGGCACAACATTGCTATGGGTCTTTGGGAAGCTTGCCGTTAACCTGGGCTCTGTACAGTAGACCAGTTCGGAGTTTAAAGATAACTTACGGAAGGACATCTCATTGCAGGTTTTGGAAGTTGTTGATAAACTCGGCGACCTCCTGAATGTGAAGTATTTCCCATACAAGAAGTCTGGCCACCCTGCCCTCCACAATGAGAAGAGTTTTGACAAAGAAGCAAGCTTTGATGAGATGAGCATTGAGCCTGAAGCCTAAGTTTCCCGGCTCTGAGTGGGATGAAAAGACTGCCAGAAGACCTCCTTCCCCCTTTGTGTCACAAGTAGCATGACTGCATTTTACCTCTTCTTCAGGGCGGTTTTATTTTCCAACGCAGCTTAATCGAGTGAGGGAAATAGTCATTTCTTTAATGTCTCTAACCCACTGCAACACAATCAAAAACATATAATTCTAGATTTACATTTGCCCTCTCCTCCACCAGAAACATGTAAAGCATTCTTTTCTTAGAGTGTGCTTTCATGGCAAGGAGCCTGTGTTTTAGCTGCTACTCTCCAGCTTTTGAGTCAGATTCCTTCAAGGGCTCCAACTAAATGAAAGGATTTTGATTTTTACCTGGGTAATCTCACTGTGTGTTCAGGTATTCCATCTGCACACACGAGAAAAAGTGACAGAGAGGAGCTGAGTCTCTTGTTCCACCCATAAGAGTACCAGGAACAGTCCCTACGTGTCGTGGGAAGTTCCAGGAAGGACAGAAGACAATGCCGCATCTACTGTTTGCCACATTTCTACTTTATCCAAGGACAGGTATCAAAAGACATAATTAATGCTTGGGAGAGAATGTAAAGCGGTCCAGTAGTGATCAGAGATGCTTTTGAAGTGAACCTGCTTTTGCCTGTTGGTGCTCTCGTACAATTTTGCTATTAAGCTTTTGAGAACTGGGAAGTTCGTGACTCGTTTTCTAAAGAGGAAGAAAGAAAGAAAGCACAAATCAGCGTTGAACCTAGACTAACACTGTAAAACTCAAACAACCCAAACGATGCTAGAAGCTGGTGCCATGAAGAGTGAGTTTAGCTTGTTTGGCCTTAATAACTTTTCTATCGAATTCTGAGTACCTAGTGAAATTCAATTCCCTTTAAAAACTCATTTCCAAATGGTTAAACAAAGTATTCAAAAGCGAGTTTTCTCTGTCTCTTTCAAGGCTGTGTATCTGTAGATACAGGTCCAGGAAATAATATCCCCTATGGCACGTCTACTCAGGTTTGCTGAGAAGTGGTATCACATACTTCGGTGCACCTCTGGTTCTTCCCCCCCTCCCCATACACACAAAACGGTATAAGCATCTCCGAAAAATTAGTCCTCTGCTAATTGGTTCTAGTTGGTATGGAAAAAGCCAGTGGAAAACCTTATCTTTAACAAGCTCCCAGATGGTGCCCAGACTTGGAAACTCCAAAGCGCAGAGTTGACCTTTTAGCCAAGCTTCTGTAGCAGTTCGAATGAGTTACAGAACATTCCACTCCATCAAATGACACTGTAAACAAATCACTTCAAAAGAGCTTTGGCTCTGTGTGACACAGATGGGCCCAAGCTTTCATGCTGTGCATGGAGACAGAAATTCAACCTGCAACACCAATGCTGGTTGGGGCAACAATGATGCTTAAAGATCGTTCGAAAACAAAATGATACTCATGCAAAGCTTTTTAAAAAGTATAGACCCCCTGGTGGATTATAAGGGTTTTTGTTTTTAAGTGAATCTCTTGAGGCTGGAAAGATGACTCAGCAGCTGAGAGCACTTACCGCTCTTCCAGAGACAAGCTGAGTTCAGTTTTCGGCACCCAGGTTGTATTGTTCACAATCACCTGTAACTCCAGCTCTGGGGCAGCTAATGCCTGTGGCTTCTATGGGCACCATGACTCACGAGGGCATATCCGCACTCAGACCCACACACATACACAGAGATAAAATATAATAAAAATAAATCCTTTTAAAAAGTGGTCCCCAGTTATAAAGTGCCTCATAACTGCTGAAAAAGCTGAAGGAACGCTGTGGTAAAGGAGGAAAAATAGGTACTATGTGCACAGCTGCTTGTCAAAGGCTAACCTGATAAGTAGATCTCAGTCCTTCCGAATGAACTGGTGCAGCATCACCTCTGCAGAGAAAACAAACGTCACAGGGATGCATAAAGCAAGGAAGATATATCTAGGTCTTTTCTTTTTAGTAAGGGCATTGGATGAAGTTGTTTCTTATAGATCATCTAAATAAAATGCAGAGACTACCTGGAGTTCAAAACAGGGAAAGGGACAGTAAAGAGGACAGAGAAAGATGTATGCCTGCATCCCCACAGTGAGCATCCCCCTTCTTCTCTAGGTCTGTCTGTTATCATCACCTGCAGTGTCACACCCGCACTGAGATTTTAAACCACCAGAGGGACAGGTATCTTCCCGAGTAAGGGTGTTCATGCTTAGTATTTGCTTGGAGGAACCTGTGCTCAGTTAATCATGGAGAAGTTACTTTACTGCCCAGTATACAGAGCCAGAAGGAGGTTCTTCCCTTTTCATTAAGATCTGAGGGTCCTGTAGCAACTTGTGATCTTTCCATACACATAAGAAAAGACTTCCTTTTTGTCAGAGTCTGCAGTGAATATACACTTAGGAAAAGAACTCTAATTCCAGTGGAATTGGTTCCTGAGTGAGGAGAGACCCTGACTCCATTGTGTAGCAATAGGAGTATATATCATATAGAAAGTTGTAAATTGTAAGAACTATTGATTTTTATAAGGTTAATTAAGACTGATTTCAATACAGTAGTAACTACTGAGTTTTATTAATCAGAGTTTGGGTCTGTTACTTACTCTCTGAATTATAGTGTTTTACATCCCAACTACCTTATGTGTATGTACCCATATACACACATACATGGACATGGGCACTTTTACCTTTTTTTAAAAGAAAGAAGAGAATCAACAGATAGATGACTATCTGACTGAATGACAGAGAGACAGATGTTCTAGAAATCAGCTTTTGGAGAAACAGAAGCTGAAGGTTCCAGGCTGATGTTTGCAAGGAAGACAGTTTTGTATAATGAAGGAATGACAAACTTATCATGGCACAACCGTGTCACGGAAACTTAGCTTTACTGCTTTTAGACATGTTTTGGTTTGACAGAAACCATCTCCTTCAGAACTGATTAGGAAACCAGTTAACATGACAAACAATGTGGGTCACACCAGACCACCACTGAGTCTGATCACAGCGGTTCCCAGGATACTACATTTTAGGAAGCCTCGCCAGGTAATTCCAACATATGCCAAAATTTGTAAAGCATGATTAGAGCTTTCAGTAGACCAGTTGCCTCCTGTAACATAGCAGGGGACTTTTCTGATTCTTTGTTGATGTCTAAGGGCGTTTATACTAGTAAACTGAGATGAAGTTACTCCGTGCTTCTTTCCTCCTCAATGGAATTTTCTAAGGAATATCTGTCTCTATGAAAAACAGACCCAATTGAAAAGGTCTTCACAAGATGCCCTTTTTTTTTCTTTTAATATTCTCCTCCTTTCTCTCTATACTTTTTTATGCTGACTGAAAATTTAAATTAACCCCAGTTAAATCCTCAAATAATTCCATAAAATGACAAAAAGTTATGACAGCAAAATCAAAACTTCACTGACAATATCTGCAAACAATAGATGACGATATACTCTTAACTTCTAAAATGCAAGGGGGTAAATCTCATGAAATTTTTGAGACTTGCATGGCTACCAGGCTTTATGCAAGATGACTAGGGCTTCCATACTTTTAAAAAGTTCAACTTCTGACTATCACAGCTCTGCAGTAGAGTGTTATTCTTGCCAGCTCCTCAGATATACAATGTTCCTCTGCATCTTCTTTTACAAGTAACAGATATATAAAATTCTAACTCTTATTTTAAAATCTAAGTTCTGATGAATACTTGAACTATCTTAAATACATACTTTTATTTATGACAGTCCTAATTTCGAAGATAGTGACAGAGTATTTGTGTTCTATTCTCTTCCAACACTATACCCTGCTGCATAGGGTTTTGTAAATCAGAGAGAGTATTTCCTGCTTTGGAGAGAGAATGCGTCAGTAATGTATTTCCCTAGCAAGCATGAAGATCTAGCTGAACTTGACCCCCAACGCTTATGTAAAAAGCCAAGCCGGGTGATATAAGCTGTAATCCTAGGTCTGGGAAGGCAGAAACAGGTATATTCCTCAGACTTGCTAGCCAACCCACCTAGACTTATTACTCCAGGTCATAATGAGAGACCCTCTCTGAAAATAAAGTGGATGGTTTCTGAGGAACAGCACTCAAGGCTGGCATTTTGCCTACACACACACACACACACACACACACACACACACACACCCCACACACACACAAGAGGAGACTGTTTTTAGGCAATTGCTGTAGTATATTACTTTATGACATTGTGAAATACAGCATATAGGATGTGAATATGTTTATGTTTCATCGAAACATTTGAGATGACCCGTTTACTGTAAAATATTACTTTAATAAACAAATCACTAAAACTGACACAATAAAACTCATAAATGGTTTTGTGTTGATGTTGTTTCAGTCATTCTGGGAGGAAAAGATGGGTAGAAATTTTCACCTAGGAATTTCGCTAGAGATGACTGGGAGAGGTAGCTATAGCTAGAGAGGTGCAACTTTTCATGAGAACCAACTGTGCACAGATCCTTCCAGATCATTAAGTGACATCGCAATGGGGGTTTGAAGTTGGTCCCATCGGGAAATTTAACATCTTAGAAATGAGCAAACACTACAACTCATGGGCCAGGAGGTCTAGCTTTCCAAACTCTAGCAGAAGGCCACTGAAACCAGACAATATGGTACAATTCATGTACAATATGTAATCATTATATATTCATGCAGAATTGGGAAGTGAGGTTGTCCTTTAGCATTAACTCAAACTCAAGGAACAAAGCTAGCTTACAACCAACCAAATCGAGCTCCCAGGAAGAGGCGTAGGACAAGGCATTAGCACAAGCAAGACCATTCTGTCCAGTTGGAGATGATTCCTGTGACCTATCATTTAAGATTCATTTCTAAGATACCGGCTTAAAATTTATAATGAAAAAAATAAACACAGAGTAGACTAGGCTAGCATGATGAAGCCAATACACCTATCATCATGCTCAAAGCATTGTCACTTCGTGAGCAGGCTCTTCTCATCCTCCCCTTCACTCGCCCCCTCATTAGATTAAAGTGAACCCTGGAAATCATTTCACTTCATGACTAAGTATTTCCTGGAGTCTTTTGAAAAGGCAGTGATGTCTTAATTTGTTCCTCCTTTCAACCTCATTAAAATACAAGTCTTTGGAATAACATCAGCATTAAAATGAATCAAACATGAACCCTTCCTGTCTCTATCTCCTTAGCTAGTTGGGATTTCCATGGTTTAAAGCTAAGAATACATTCTGACATAGGTATATGATGTTCTGAGAGCTAATAAGCCAATGATCTTTAGAGACTGGGCTAAACACTCCTATACACAACGTCTCCTGAGGATTGTTGTTTAAGTTTACAGAGGTTTCTTGGAAGGCAACAGTGTACAGTATTGACTCACAGAGCAGGAAGGGGAGTTCTAAGATTCTGGTATTGCTTTCTTAGGCACGTGTCCTCATTCTTACTAGAGCAACTTTCTTCAAGGGTTATTTTTGCTAATCTTTGCATAATTACAAAGGTAACCCAATCAAAAATAAGAGAACAAGTCAAACCAGTCTACTTGTTGGAAAAGGCTGATAACTATGCCAGTCTGGGATTAAGGTAGGACTTGTGATTCTAATTCTCCTTGCAGCCTTTGGACTAAATGAGGAGCTGAAAGCCAAAATTTTCAAGTCAGCTGCACCAAAACCTTATCATAGAAATAAATCAGTGAAATACCTAACAGAAGGTCAGAATAGACGGAAAAGAGGATTTTTTTTTTCCTGCAGCATGAAACAGTACTGCCTTTTATTCAGGCCAGATGCTAATTTTTATATCAAAAATATTGATTGAAGGGCCTAGTGATTTTGGCTCTCACCCAAGTTTATTCAGGATCTTTCTTAATTAGGTTTGGGTCGGCTGCAATGCCCATGGCCAAGGGTAAGTCTGGCTCCAATCACCACGTTGTGCTCTCTACTTCATCACGGGCCAAGGACTAAGGCAGGGAAATTGCAGCTTCTTTGTTTCTCCAGCCCAAAAGTTTGTTTTTTTCCAGATTTGAAGCATGCATGGAGAAAATGTGCCAGGAAGACCAAAAGGAGCAGAGTGGCAATGGATTGACCGTGGCGAGCTCAGTCTACCCTGCCCCTTGTCTGCTATCCCAAGTGGGAATAAAGGGCTGCAGATGAAAACGAACGGGAGGCAGTGTGAGGGGGAGGAAGAGATCATGGCATCCTGTAAATGGAAAACGTTCAATAAGTTTAAGTCGTCAGTCACTGAGATTTTAATTTTAAGAATAAAAAATAATTGCTTGAACAGCAATACATGATTTCCCTATATTTTGTTGATGTGGGAGTGTCATATATCAATCTGTTGATTTCATTGGTTAAGTAATAAACAAACTGCTTGGGCTCATAGCTTAGAACATAGGTGGGTGGAGTAAACAGAACAGAATGCTGGGAGGAAGAGGAAGTGAGGTCAGACTCCACAGCTCTGCTCTCGGGAGCAGATGCCTCAGAGAGACGCCATGCTCCCTGCTCCTGGGAAGATACACTCCCGGTAAGACCGGTGCTCACTAAGACCGGTGCTCACAGATTATTAGAGATGGGTTGATCGGGATATCAGAATTAGCCAGTAAGGGCTAGAGCTAAAGGGCCAAGCGGTGATTAAATGAACACAGTGTCCGTGTAATTATTTCGGGGCATAAGCTAGCCAAGCGGCTGGGATGCTGGGGACTCAGCCCCACCGCTCCTATTTCTACATTTTGTAAATAATTGTAGTCATCATGCTACTATTTTTTAGTGTCAATACCGACTTTATATAATTTATGAATCTTTTTAAAATGTCACACACAAAAAAAATCAGTAAATCACAGTCGCAAATTATAGACAACTACAACAGTGAATTTTTCTACTATATGTAAAGTAGTATGTTGATGTTTGAAACACACTCAAATAGCTCTGAAAAATTTTTAGCTAGAAAAAATGTCCTTAAGTAAAACTTCAAAATAAAAACTTATAAAAAGGTTTTAAGACAATTTTAAGTAGGACCAGTTAAATATTAGACATTTCCTATGTAAATGATTCTATAACTTGATAACTCTGACATATATCAGTCACCCATACATTACACAGAAAAATTAAAATATTTCATTGAAGTAAGTCTATATGTAGTAAGATGAAAACTTTTTGAAAATTAAATTGATTTTTTTTATTACACACCTGATTTATAAGTGCCAAGCAGAAAGGAAACATGAATGATTAACTTGCATTAACTAATACGATCCTTCATTATAAGTACAAAAGTTCAGGGATTTTTTTCAGATATGAGAGAAAAAATTGTCAGCAGTCAAAGGAGTCGTCAAGGTGAAAAGGAAAAGCATTCACTGGCAGAAACAGACAGTTTTCAGAGAGAACTTTTGAGATGTTATGGTGTGGCGCATGTAGGTTAATCTCATCGAGATGTATCCATAAGAATAAGCTGACTAAAAAGGAAACGACAGTCACATAAACTAAACGTTATCTAGCATTTAAATATTTGGTGAATACAAATCACTAGAAAACAAGACATGTATTTAAATGCCGCTTAGACTATAAAGCAAAAGACAAACAAAAGGATGGAAGGGGATGTGAGAGACGCAGGCCGCCAATAAGGAAGGCCAAGAGCCATCAGATAAGTTAAAATGGATGAGTGGAAGGCACGGGATGCAGAAAAATATCAAATAAATAATAAAAGAACCATTTCCCTGGTGCTGGAACAAAACAAAAAGAAACAGGCTGCTAAGTGCTGAGATGAAGGCTAAAAGGTTTTCACATAAATATGTCTTCAGGACTTGTACGCCACCAGGAACAAACAAAGGATTTCAATGCTTACAGCTAGAGAAACAACAAAACAATCCCAAATAACAAGGTAGAAGCAATGGATTTTACTGTTGAAAGTTACAAACATGCCCTTCAGACAGTTCGTACCAACATTCTCATCCCTTTGCATTATGTAGAACAGCCATTTATGTCTTCAACATGCACCAATGCTACAAACATCCTATACTCATGACTGACCTGTTGTGGAGAAAGTGGCCCTCAGTAATGTCTGGTGGTCATTTAGTAGGGATAACCCTTTCTCATACGTATGTCTCCTGCTGGTCTTTTGCAAGTAATCTTGTTTGTAGTCTCTGACTCATTCTATATTACAAAATCCCATGCTAGACGACAGAGATGCAATGTATTCAGAACTCAGAGGGAAGCAGGTTCTAATCTAAAATTCTTCATGCAGAAATATCTAACAAAAGAAGAGAAAAATGTGCATGTGCAGATATGGATGTATGTGTATGTGTGCGGTGTGTGTGTGTGTGTGTGTGTGTGTGTATGTGTGTGTGGTATATATACACCAAGGAAATGCTCTCAATGATTCCACAAGGACAGCCAAATTTTTATTTATTTTTCCGTGTAAACAAGGCCTCACTAAGTTGCCCAGGCTAGCCTAAAATTGACTATACAAAGCCAGGATGGCCTTGAAATTGTGTTTCTCCTGCTTCAACTTCCTGAATAACTGAAATTGCTGGCTTGTCATATCATGTGTTGGCAAAATGGGGACATTTTAACATAAAGCATTTAAAGTTCATGGTTTTCAAACATAAATAAAAATCACTATATTTGAAAAAATATGACTTTCTTTTTAAAAACAAAATTACTTGCAAATAATCCAATAAACACTTTCAAACCAAAGGAAGGTACCATAGCCAGTACAGGGTGGAATTCACTAGCAGGCAATGAAAAGATCCCTCAGAATGATCATTTATAGTAAAATTAATCAAACTTTTGTAACAAAAACAACAACAAAAAGACGTTCAGGCTCACGGCATTTCTAGCCTGTGGCCCCAGCAGCCCTGATGATTTTGTCCTAGTGTGCATGGTTATTTCAGTCAATGGGAAAGGAAAAAGGAGAATGGAAGAGCCAGCTGATTAGCCCTGCGTGATGACTGACTTAACTCTGGCACTCGACACATTGAGAGAGTAGACCAATCCTGATTCTGTGATCCACAAGGATGTCCAGCAGTGTCTAAGAAAAAGAATAGTTCTGTTATCTCAGTACCTAGAGATCCAGCCATCTTTTCAGTACTGCTCCTGTATCCATTCCGTTTACTTGTATGAGACATGAAAGCCTGTGAGCTCCCTCCATCCTCCGTTCATAGAAGCCACACCCAGTCTGTTACCCACAATTGTTCATGTCCAGAAGTTTATCCTATCTTTCCTTCTCATTACCCTTGGATACATCCATTGAGTTCCACAGAAATGCTATGCTTACTTCTGGTCACAGGGTCCAAGGTGGTTGTCATATGTGCACGCTCAGAACTAAGGCACCTTTAGGGGCTGGAGAGATGGCTCAGAGGTTAAGAGCATTGCCTGCTCTTCCAAAGGTCCTGAGTTCAATTCCCAGCAACCACATGGTGGCTCACAACCATCTGTAATG
Organism: Microtus ochrogaster; assembly: GCF_000317375.1. NCBI lineage: Eukaryota > Metazoa > Chordata > Mammalia > Rodentia > Cricetidae > Microtus > Microtus ochrogaster. Next base: position 8,695,907 of record NW_004949101.1, on the reverse strand, counting down.
GGGTCTGGTGCCCTCTTCTGGCCTGCAGGCATACACACAGAGAGAATATTGTATACATAATAAATAAATAAATATTTTAAAAAAAAAGAACTAAGGCACCTTTAGAAAAGCTTGCCTGGAAAGGAGAAGGCGGCGCTGCGTCATCAGTGTCCATCTGCTGCCCTGGCCACCAGACGCATGAGCACACTAAGTCTGGTCCATATGCTCCTTGGGATATGAAAAGAAAGGTGATAGGCTTCTCACCTCTGTGATCTTCCCTCTGCCTCTCAAATTGTCACACCTCACTTCAGGACACTCCTGGGTTTCATTAGTTATGGGGGAAGCAAGCCAGAGGTTTGTTTAGGATTGGCTCTTTTAAATTTCACTTTCACAGGGTAATAGCCTGGAGTCAGCTCTCAATGAAATGCTAGAAAAGAGAAGCCATCGTCTACTTTATGACTTGTTTACCCATCTGCATCTTCCCTGTACACATTCCTCCAGTCCCCTGCTCCCGGGTTATGACCTTTCAGAGGTTCGCAGCTGGTTCAAAGCTACTCTCCGGTGACAGTTTAAGGGCTAGGAGAGGTGGACACTAAAAAATAACAGCATGCACAAAAACGTGTTCCTGCCCCCCGTCCCTGGGAAGGGCCTTCCTGTTTTCACCATCTAGTCTTTCAGCATGAATGTATGTGATTGATGTGACGTTAGAATTTACACGTGCCAGTTTCTCGCTGTGTAGAAGTAAGGATGTAGTAGGGCGATTTCCCGAAGCTTCTGCTCATCATAATCCTGTGGGCATGTCCAGGTAGTTTGGATTTATACTTCCAAAGTTTATGATGAAACAGAAGTTCTATAAAGAGAGAATGTATAAGGAAGGAGAGAAGTTAAATCTAGTTAAGAAGTTACTTATTTTGTTTTCAAGTGTAACAAATGGACTTTAATGCAATTGTCACACAGGGGTAGAGGGCAAGGTGGCCTTGTATAGTGACAGTAGCCCGTGCCTGCCCAGGGACCCTTGGGGGCAAAGGCTGAGAGGCCATGTACCCTCTTGGGGAAACACTGTTGTGGCCTAGGGTTGGCACGGGAAGCACAGCCAGCCAGGTGACACTCCTGGACATGGAGCAGTGTGCAGAGGGGACAGCTGCCCTCAATGAGTGCTGCATGGTGACTGCACAGGACACATGTGACAGGACATGTGTAACAGAACAGCAACAAATGACAGTGATCAACATGCTCAACAAAATGGCAGCGAAAGGAGACCCTGGTGGTGGGCAAGGATGGCATCCACAGGGTGGTGAGTGGCCAAAGAAACTGTTTAAAAACTGCCTCTTGTTTGTTATTATATTCTTGAATTATAAGATAGTGTAAAGAAGATAAACCTTTCAATATCCTGTAGTGTTTATCATTTCAATGTATAAGTTACATTAAAAGTATACCCCTCAAATGTACAATCCCACTTCTGAACGTTTGCTTTAAAGCAATACTTGAGGGGAGGAGTATGCATGCATACTTGCATAAAAACGTCCTGTGGAAACCCAGCACATTGTATAATAAAAATACATCCAACTGTCCTCAAGGAAACTTCTCTTTACAGCAGCCAGAGACCATTACAGAAAATCACAACCAACCAAAATGCAGTTGTGGAGCCCAGTCCCAGTGGATCTACAACACAATTTTTGCACATATGATTCCAGGAACATTATGGAAAAGGGAGCGGAAAGGTTGTAAGAGCCAGAGTAGCAAGACATTTATTGTAAGGTTGTGTCTCCCAGAAATGTCAGACAACCTTACACACAGAAAGTCTCACCAACATGGCTGCCCAAACATGACCTAAATAAGACACCGATAGGCATGCTAATATGATGGGGGGTGGGGTAGGAGGCCTCAACCCTTGACAAAGAACTACAGTCAACTCAGGAGTGCAAAGCAAGGGAGAAACAGCCTTACCCAGAGAGGAGCACACCAACTGGGTAACAAATCCTAGATGAGCAGCCCTGAGAACAGACGTACAAGTAACAGTATGTGTAGAAGTTTTAAAAAGAGATTATGAATTTGAAAAAGAGCAAGAAGGCAGCATATGGGAGGACTTGAGGGGGAAAGTGATGTGATTATTATAACTTCAGAAAGTTTAAAAGAAAATACGTTTTCAAGCTTACATTATATCCGATGTACGAATGAAAGCTACTAGTTTATACAATTAATATAAGTTATCATAAGAGAAATATTTAAAAGCTTCAGTTACTTAAAACTTAGTTTCTGTTAGTCAGAAACTCTCATTACAAAGAAGAAATACTAGATCAACGAAACATCCTTTTAAATGTAGGGACCTGTAGGAAAGTTAGAAAATCAGCAATGATGAGAAATGAAGAGGTTGCAGCATGAAACTATACTAGGGGACTAAACCCCACCCTCTGGTCTCCAGAACACGGAGACCACGTATTATTATGTAATACCTACATAATAAAAAACAATGAGGACACTCGGGCCAGTGAAAAGTGAGGTGTTAGACTCCAATAATTATTTTGTTAAACTTATTTAATACAGCAGTAAAATGAAGTTTTTCTGTCTACATTTTAGAAAATGATGTATCTTGAGAAACTGTGACCTTATGACTTTGATTTACGGATATATATATATATATGTGTATATATATATATGTATGTATATATATCAGAATAATTGTGGCAACAGTAAATTAACATATAAAGCATCCTATGCTGTAAGTTCATCAGAAGAGACCAAATCTTACTGTAGAAATAATCCACCATGGACAAAAGGAGTGGAAACAGGGTTGAGAGACTATCTACACATTTTACAATAGACAGGATAGAAAAATTCTGCCTAAATGATTAAGGCTACAAAGAAGAAACAGAATAGGTTCATGAAATAAAACTTAGTAAGGTAAAGAGATGGTTGAAACCATAATCCAAATAGGTGACTAAAACAGGTTAGGTGTGGTAGGAGACTGTTCTTTTGTTTCCCGGTTGCCCAGACCCGAATAATCACACAGAAACTATATTAATTACAACACTGTTTGGACAATAGCTTAGGCATATTTCTTGTTAGTGCTTACATCTTAAATTAGCCCATTTCTATTATTATGTTATATTTTACCATGATGCTCATGGTTTGTTATCTCTTGCTTCTTGGGCAGCTACATGGAGCCTCCTTGACTCCACCTACTTTTCCTCTATAGTTCTGTTCAGATTTTTTGCCTGGCTTTATCCTGCTAAGCCATTGGCCAAAACAGCTTTATTCATTAACAATGGTAATAAAATATATTCACAGCATACAGAGGAGAATCCCACAACAGTAGGGCATAACTTAATAAAGAATGAGTGAACGAAAAGAATTCATTCATAATTTAACTCAGAGAGCTAGATAGAAAAATATGAGTGTTAAAGAAAAAAGGAAATATATTACAAAGATTTAGCAATAGAGACCACAGTATTTGGGGTAAAAACCCAAACGTTTAAAATAAACATAAGTTTCTTTTTTTGTTTGTTTGCTTGTTTTCGAGACAGGGTTTTCTCTATGGCTTTGGGGCCTGTCCTAGAACTAGCTCTTATAGACCAGGCTGGCCTTGAACTCACAGAGATCCACCTGCCTCTGCCTCCCGAGTGCTGGGATTAAAGGTGTGCAACACCACCGCCCGGCTTAAATATAAGTTTCCTACAAATAGGAGACTTGCTTTAGTTTTGATATTTTTATTTAAGGTGTATTTGGATTTAGCTTAAAGCATTTACCTATTATTTGATAGTTATGAAAATGGAACTATTATCAATAACAGTATAAACAGTTTTGAGAACTAAAATTAAATATCTAAAATTTATTTATAGAATTGGGAAATAGCTCTACCAGTAAAGTATTTGCTGTACAACACGAGGACCTGAGTTTGATGCCAGAACCCCTCTCCACAAAAGAAGGGCTACACATGGTGGTGGGCACTTCTGCTCCCAATACTGCGCTAGAAAACACACAGGGTCCCTGGGCTTTTCTGACCATCCAGTCTACCTCACTGATGAGTTCCAGGCCAATGAAAGACTGTATCAAAGGAGGTATACGTTGTTCCTGAAGATGACATCTAAAGTTGTCCTTTGTTCTCTTCGTGTACACACATACACACACACACACATACACACACACACACACACACACATACACACGCACGCACATTTATACATGTCCATTAAAAATAAAAGGGCCTAAGAGATACTGTTCTTGCCAAAAACTCATGTTCAGTTCTTAACACCCGCTTAGGTAACTCACAGCAGCCTGTAACTCTAGCTCTTGTGGATCTGCTACTTTCCATGGGCATCTTCACTCATAGGCATATACCCACCCCCCCCCCCCCCCCACACACACATATAGTCACATGCATACACGAAATTAAAAATAAAAGAAATCCTAAAGAAAAAATATAACATTTGCTGAAATAAATGCAGAGAAAGATCTAAAAGTTCTGTTTCCCATTTTCTCTGCGTAAGCAGAGAATGCATGTGTGTGTGTGCGCGCGTGCACACTTGTGTCCATGTGTTTACACATGCACGTGTATGTGTGTAAGTGTGTGTGTGCAATTATCTACAATTAGAAAATAACGTAAATTCATCCTCTGGGAAACAACTCAAAATGCTGCTTTCAGATTTGTCGCTCTTTCCAGACCCAACGGCTGAGTGTTGAGCTCAGAGGAAAGTAGTTTGAGCTGCTTACAGTTTTGTGGCTTTGCATTCAGAGGCAAAAATGCAGAACCTGAGAGAGGGTTTAGAGTCAGGTAGTGCGAAACATGGATCTCAGATACAGAGCGACTCCCACAAAGAGCTACCATTAGAATTCTGGGGGACTTCTGGCCAGTTTGTCCCTCCTCCCTAAAACCACCTTCTCTGGAGAGTCTCCTGTGAGGTTTGGCAGGACACCTAGCTTCTGTGAAGACACCAATGCCTGTCCTTCATAGACTGAATTTGGTTCCCCCAGTGCACTAGAGTCTATGCTGTAGGGGACACTGGTGGCCGTTTTCAGTGTGCAGAGTGGTGAGTCTTCCTCGTAGTCACCTTTCTTCGATCTCTGCTTTGGCTGTGTTCTCATACTCATTCTGAATCTCCTTCCAGGAGACGAGGGTCACTCTGAGCAGACAGATACTCACGAGAAAGAAACCTCTGGAGGAAACATAGGTTTCCAGTGTAAATTCTGCCTGGAATGAGCCGCTGCCAAACCTGCCCTAGGTTCACAAATGCCATAGGTGCAGCACCAATGGGTGTTATCAAGGTCCCTTCTCTGTGCTCCACTATTTCTTCTCCGGGTATGACTTTTTAAAAATCTTCACCCAACTAAAACCCAGTACCTGCTTTTTCTTCAAGTGAGGCTGCAGTCGTCTCTCAGTTTCCCCAATGCTGAAATTCTAAAGCAGGCAGCCAACACTCGTTAACTCGTTTGTTTTACTGTTCTTTTATGGAGTTAGTTCTGTCTTCTTTAGCCATCTGTCTCTTCCGCCTCCTGTGATTTTGATGTCCTCATGAGGCCAGCTTGCTTCATGCTCATATGAAGGCAGCTAAAAAACTATACAAGCTAAACGCTTTCTCATAAATGTGTAGAACTTAAAAAGGAAATCAGAAGATGCCTTGCTTGCTCTCATCTGTTTTACTCTGACGCAATTCACTGGTCACGTGCTAATGAAAGCACAGTGAGATAACTGGTGAGCACCAACCGACCCATCCCTAAGAACAGGAGCCCTCTCACAAAGAGAGCAAACTGCACAGCTGTACAGAAGGAGAGAGGGGTGGACTGGGATGCCGGCCCGGAGTAGGGGAGGCAGCCAGAATTTCCTTTACAGCCAGATCCCTGCATTGCTTTACCATCTGTGAGCACAGTAGGATTCCTCCTTTATAACATATGACTAGTAAGCCCTACTCAGCCACCCCTCAAGGGCCTCATAAGGATAAAATAAGACAATTTAAATGGCAGTACGTGATAAACTGTAAAGCATTCAGCAGAGAAGCGAGCTTCTGGGTGAGTTTCCAGGGTGAGCATTACACGGCTGCTGGCAGTGACCTGTGCAAATACACCAGGTCCTTCTCATTCCTGTAGGCAGCATACAGCTGCCAGCTGCAGGTAAACACATTCTTTTTCCTGGAGGGTTTCTCTAAATACGAGCTGAGTGAGATTCTGCTCACGTGCTCTAGAGGAGGACACTCATTTTCCCTAACCCACGGCCAGCAATGTTGTGACAGAGGAAGCATGTATTTCTCCAGAGCTGAGATAACTGTGAGACATGAAAAACACCTTCACAGACCTGGAGTGGCACAGCATGACGAGGTGCCTATGATCTTCGCATGTCTTTTTTTTTTTTTTAAATATCATTCCCCCCCAGTGTGACTCCTATGCTTGCTTCCAGGAATCAACTCCCAAATCAGCTTCTACACTTCCATTCTGATCTTGAAGCCGTATTCTGAAGAACTGAAATAAAGACATGTATCAAATTAGTTTTACGCTAGACAGTAGAATGCTGATGGATCATGAAAGTTGTATACTGGACAATTACCTCAGAATATACCCAATGCTTCTTTTTAAGTTACTTCTGAGTGAGTTTTCATTGTCTATGCATAGGGTACTTTTGTTTCTAATTAATTCATTATGTTGCTGGACTGAGGGTCAGACTTGGCCTGCCTCCAGAGAAAGATAAAACACAAGCAATGCTACCCAGATGTATTTTTCTCAAAGCCCTGTCCTGAAGATAGATAATGCTATTAGAAAGTAGAACCTACAATTAGTATATTTATCAGTAAAATACCCACTAGACTGTGATAAATTTGTGTGTCTGAAGGCAAAGGAGAAAATATGTTCAAGATGCATTTACTTAACTGACATTAAAAAATAAAGTTCTGTTTTGCGCTGAGTTCATTTCTCTTGTAACAAGCGATTAAACTCTGCTGAACTAGCCCTTTAATTGAAATAAGAAAAGATGGCTTGTCGTGTTTTGTGAATAGTTTTAAAGTATAATTTTCCAGCAAAAAGGCATAGAAAAGTCATAAAGTGGATATCTATATGTTTGTTGTTGCATGTTAAAATTGAATTCAATTTTGGTTAAACCTTTACCCATCCTAAGGTTCAGGACCTTCCCTCTTGCTATTCCCTCCATCTGGAGTCTATATGACTGGCTTGTTCCCATTGTTTAGACAGCAGAAAGACCTTCCACTACCTAAACTTGTGACTTCCTCTATAGTAGCCACTTGCCACATGTGGATGGTGAGCATGGCTGAAGTGTCATGTGTGTCTGTGGATGTATGTACATAATATAATGTAGACTGAATTTTGAAGACAATGAGAAAAAGAACTAGCAGGGTATGAGTGGTGTTCAGGCATATGTATGTATACATGTTTGCACATGAGGACACAAATATGTGGATGTATAGGGAGGCCAAAGGTTGACACCGTGTGTCTTATTGTATTGCTCTCCATCCTATCTATTGAAGCAATGTCTCCCACTGCACCCAGAGCTCACTATTCCAAGATAGACTACTTCAAGCTTGATTTCACCAAGAGATCCCTGTCTCTGCCGCCAAAGTGCTGGAATTATAGGCATTTGCCAAGCCAGGCAACTCTGTGTGGATTCTAGGAATCCAATCTCTAGTTTTTATGCTTGGATAGCAAGTGCTTCGTTCACTGAGCCATCTACCCAACCGTCTAATAAGCTTCCACATGATTATATATTGAAATACTTTGGGATACACCGCAATTAACATATATTACCTTCTTTTTTATTGATATGACCACCAGAGAGTTTTTAAATGTATGTGAGGTCCTTATTTGTGGACAACATCGTATTCCTGCCATTCAGGGCAGACCTGACGTAATTCCCCAGCCCCCTTTTCAGTGCTTTCTGTCATGAAAGCACTTGATGTGTTTCTGGAATGATGAAAATAAATCACCAGTTGTTTCCCTGTTTAGTTTTAGGGAGCTTGTCCAACAAATGTATTCTTCTTTAGCATCTGGCTCATGGTAGCGCAGAAAAGATAGTTCACAAATAAATAGTAGACACAATAAAGGTATGAATGGTCAAGGGCTGGTGATGCTACCTCTTTGGTATGCTCAATGGATTAATGAGCTACCGTACTTGCTCCTGGAAGGACAGGGGTAGTCACGCAAAAGTGTTCACTGCTCGTTGATGAGTTACATTTCATTATTTTCTTTACAATATTACAATAAACATGTAAAACTCTTAGCTTCATCTGGTAAGAAGTTACCCTTCCACCCAACAATGATGCAACTCCACAAAGATTGTCAGTCCTGAGGAAGCTGATGATTCAGAATCAAACAGTAAGGTAACTAACTGGGATCAGAAACTGTCTCTGTCTAGCCAATAATGATTACATCCATAAAGGAAGGAGAGGTGTGACTTCAGAACTGGCACCACTAATTGCTGGCCTCTGAATCTCATGACAACCCTGAATGGCCAGCTTTGTGTTGTGTAAGTGATATAACTGAACTTCAAAGTTGACAACCCTACTAATATGAATGGGGAAGTTCACACTCCATTCACCACTGTTACTATTAGAGTTTCCAGACTGAAGACAAACACTGTCCAGATGAGCTCAAAATTGACTTATACTTTGCCCTGAATTGGCTGTGTCCTGTGCAAAAAACGAAGAGCCTGGGTTGGCCAAAGGTCGAGGCTCTAGATGCCTTATGAAGAATTCTACTTTCTCTGCTTGTTCTCTAAAAATCACGATTTCTATCTTCAAAGAACTGGAAGATCACAAGGTTTTCAATTCATTTCTAAATTTTTAAGGTTCAAATTCTGTTTTGGCCAATGACTTATCAAAAGGCTTTTAAATAATAACCCCTTTGTGTTCCTGATTTGTCTGTTACTATTATAAAATACTTCCACTACAATGAAAAAATAAAAAGGGTTTTACTCATATGTATCTGCTATTATGATCTTGGCTTCCATGAGATGGAAATGATTTCAAAAGAAAAATTTTAACCTTCTCATCTATCATGAGTATAAAGATCAAACCCTCCTTAGAGTTTCTGACCGGCTGATACTAGAAACCTGAAAAATTCATTCTGTCATTTTGATATTAGTCTCTCTGTATAATAAACACTCATTTCCTTAGGAATGTGTACATGTTTTAATTGTGTGAAGAACATCATTAGTCAAGGCTGCTATAAAAATGTACCACAGGCTAGGAAGCTTACAAACACAAGAATTGATTTCTCCACTTTTGAAGACTGAAAATTCAAAAACAGAGCAACAGTGTGGTCTAGTTCTCAAGAAGACCCTGTTTCAGGGTGCAGACTCCCAACTTCTCATAATGTTTTAAAGTGGCAAATGAAATAAAGACAAAAAGTAAGATAAAAAAAAAAGAAGAAGAAAAAGAAGAAGGAGGAGAAGGAGGAGGTAGATGGGGAAGCAAACCGAAAATAATGAGTTCTCTGTGCACCTCCTGTTGTCAATTTTTCAATGCTGGAAACTGAACTCGGGGTACTTCATATGCTAGGTAAGTGAGCTAAATCCTTGGTCCTGGTTGTTCCTTTTCCAAAGACATGAAACTCCACCAGTGATATAAAAGACCTGGATCTTGGACTGGCAAAAGTGCTCTAGTAGGAAAGAAAAACAAACCTGTTGTCTCTGTACTTAACTTAAATGGCCCTTGGAGGGAAGAACTACTTTCCATCCTACAGCACAAAGATTACCAGAAATGCCTCTGAAAGGGTGAACAGATGGCTCAGTGGTTAGGAGTACTTTGCTCTTGCAGAGGACCTTAGTTCAATTCCCAGAATCCACCAGGCAGCTCACCAACATCTGGAATCCCAGTTCTAGGAAACCCAACATCCTTATCTGACTTCTGAGAGCACCAGAAATTCATGTGCTACACATATTGACATGCAGACAAAAACACTCATACACATAATATACAACTAAATCATTTTAAATTATTTTAAAGCAATGCCTCTGACAATGGCCAACGTCTGATAAATGGATGTTACAACCATGTTCAAAACTGGCTTTGCATATTAGTTCTAAAACTCCAAGTTGAGATTCTCAGGGCAGGTGTTATCTGTTGAGACTGGAGTCCCATGATCTCTGCATTGTGTCCAATTGTGGTTCTCTGTGATGGTCTCTATTTGCTGTAGAGAGAAGCTTCTTTGGTGAGGGATGGCAGCAACACTTATTTATCTATGAGTGTAAGGATAAGGTTTATAACGTGGTCAGGCTTCACACTGCTCTTTCAAAGTGGTGTTAGTATATTCTCTTCTAAGATCTATGAACTCACTACCACTGGGGCGTTGACTAGGTTTCCAGTACCAGACATGATTTCCTGCCTGGCAAGTGGGTCTTAAAACCCATTAGAAGCTCCCTAAAGAGGTGGATGCATCCCTAGAAGTTCATTTCAACTAAAGCTTCCCTCTTAAAAATGACTCCAAGTAAATGCATTAGCAAGATTTCTCGTGGAACACATTAACATGAGTTTATTTTCCTAAGCTTAATTTTTTATTTAAATTATGTTCTTACCTTTTGGTAGTGCTGGGGAGCAAATCCCAGGTTCTTGTATCACTTAACTGCAGTCTAACTTTGGCTTTTTGAGTCAGGGTCTCACCATATAGCCCAGGCTGGCCTCAGACTTGGGGTCATTCTACCACCATGCCCTGTCATGGTAAGTGGTACTCCTAAACCACTAGCATCATGGAGACTGTCCCATCTACTGCAATTAACCCTAAATTCCTTCCTGAAGTTGGTCAGTCTCAAGAATAATTAATAAACCTCAGCCATTCATGAACTGTCATTGTCCATTGCTCGGCCTCACTTTTACGAGATGCTCTCTGAGGCTGTCTGGCTCCCACTGCCCTGTGAAGGAAGCGGGCAGTTGCCATATTTGAAGCCGGAGAAAAGCACCATTCATAATTAGTTGGGGTTTCTTTGAAACATTCATACTTAATCCATCTAAATTTACTTCCAGAACTTAAAATATTTAAAGAAATAAAAGAAAGTTGAAAGGCATCAATAAAGTGATCGAAGAAGGAAAGTAATATTTGGTGAATTTGTCCTAATTTGGATTTTGTTACCCAGGGCAGCTCCTTGCCCCATAGCCCAGTGAGGGGGAGGAGCTAGGCTGAGGCTTCATTAGCCATAATGATAATTACATCCATTTTCAAAGAGGCTATTATCCCCAAGGCTTGAAGTGTACTATAAACATTAATTAATTTAAGCTCTGGGTCGCCCAGTACCATTATGCCTTTTGTAAAGAAGACCAAACAGAAGTGAGCACTGATCAAAAGTTAAGTGGTTTCCCAGGGCTCATTCAGCCAGCCAGCATAGCTATAAACAAAACCCAACCTGAATGACAACTCCAGTAGCCCTCGGTGGCTCAGGGGGCCAGTACCAGAGGCAGAGGAAATGAGGGTATGGCTACGTTGTAACGCTACGTTGTAACCAGACTTGAAATAAATTTCACTAATTACATTTCCTAGTAAGTAAACACGGGGACACGCCCGGTAAAATGGAGCTCCCCTTGTAGGCGACAGCGACCTTATCATCCCAAGTTCTTTTTGAGGCAAGATTTCTCAGACTTGGTTCTGCATCCGTCTCATCAGCAGTGGTTCACCTGCAGATCCTGAATCAGTAGACTGCTGGTAAGTCAGAGTCTACACAGAAGCATGTTCCTGGCTATGCTGGTGGCCCTGGTGGGTGCCTTGTGTACCCGTTTCCTGCATTATTTTCTTTCGTGGTGGGTTTTCCTCTATCTAACACTGTTCTTTCTGACTTTTCCCAGTACCAATGTGCTATAGTTTCTTTCCTCCTACCCCTTCAAAGCTGGTGTATCATATTTATAGAGGGGAGAAGGTCTTCGGAGCTCAGTTCTAGGAGTTTTGCCCTTATTTGGAATTCAGAGACAGAGTTGCAGACACAGTGTGCTGCTACTATCAGGCTGGAATCTGGCTCACCTGCCCTTTGGTCCCAGCATGGAGACTGCCAGTCCTTTGAGCAGTTTGGCCTTGGCTCTTCCCACAAAATGCACAAGGGAAATTTAATTTTGCAGTATTTATTATACAGTAGAAGTATTTTTAGTATTTCTCAGCCTTCCCTTTTAAAGAGAAAGCCCTCAATTTAAAAAAAAAAAAAAGGAAACACCAGAGTACACAAATCTGTACTGTTCGAGCAATGAAAGAATATGATTGAGAAGCAAGGCATGGGTTACACTTAAACTATCTCAAGACACAAAGATGGGGAAACATTTAATCAGTCAGTCATGTCTCTCTCTCTCTCTCTCTCTCTCTCTCTCTCTCTCTCTCTCTCTCT
>NW_004949101.1:8681731-8683515 GCF_000317375.1 Microtus ochrogaster | reverse complement strand
TGTGTGTGTGTGTGTGTGTGTGTGTGTGTGTGTGTGTGTGTGTGTTATGGAGATCAGCATTTGGATATTTAAAAATATTCAAATAAAAATTTTCAATTCTCACCATTAATTAATTAATTCAACAAATTAATTTACTGAGGGCAGAGTTATCTATAGTGTACGCAGCAAGTAGTCCAGAATATAGAGTTGAATGGAATTCAGAAAAAAAAAACTGTCTGGTTTATAATTGCACTCACAGGGGTAAGAGCCTTCAGACGTACCCCAGTGCGGTGCGGGGTTCAGAACAGGCTGAGCCTAGAATTTTACAAGCTGGGGAGAATGGAGCCAGATGAAATGGGGCCTACCCTCACACACCAGAAAGATCCTTGGTGAGCCTTGGGGGCTCATTATTACAAATCATTCGTCATACACTACACAAGCAACAGAGGAAGCAGGGCGGCCCAGAGTATGGAGGGAACCATGGTCAGAGATGGTTTAAGAAACTGGCTCAGGGGACCAGAAGAAGGTGAATTCCAGTTCTGTCTGGAAGCAAAGAATGAGCAGGGCTTGATGATGGATGTCCTGTGTGGGGTATAGAACTGCCACTTTTACATGTCATAATTGTTAACACAAATCTTTAAATATTGTTAATCAATTTTAAAAGACCAATTCACCAAATGCTGCTGATGCTACTAAAAACTAAATACACAAATATTTGTGTGTAAAGAAAGACAATGTGGGGAATAGCCTTGAACACATTGGCACAGGAGACAACTTCCTGAATAGGCACAAAGATTGACAATTAATAAATGGGACCTCTTGAAACTGAAAAGCTTCTGTAAATTGAAAGACACTGTTAACAGGACAAAATGGCAGCCTACACAATAAGAAAAGATCTTTAGCATCTCCACATCTGACAGAGGGCTGAATTCTAAAATATGTAAAGAACTCAAGAAGCTAGAAATAAATCCCGTTTTTTTTTTAAAAAAATGGGGTGCAGATATAAGAACCTCAAATGCTTAATAAACACTTAAAGAATTATTCAACATCCTTAGACATCAGGGAAATGCAAATCAAATCAGATCTGAGATTCCACCTTACACCTGTCAGAATGGCTAAGAAAAAAAACACAAGTGACAACTTATGCTGGAGAGGATGTAGGGCAAAGGAACACTCTTCCATTCCTGGTGGGAATGCAAATTTATTTAGACACTTTGGAAATCAGTATGGCAGTGGTTAATCAGAAAAATGAAAATAGGTCTACCTCAAGACCCAGATATACCACTCTTGGGCATATACCCAAAGGAGACTCAAGGAAACTTGCTCAACTATGTTCATAGCAGCTTTATTCATTATAGCCAGAACCTGAAAGCAATCGAGATGCTCCACATTTGAAGAACGGATAAAGAAAATGTAGTGCATTTACACAATAGAGTATTACTCAGCTGTTAAAAACAAGCATATCATAAAATTCAAAGGCAAATAAATGGATAGAACTAGGAAAAAATCATGTTGAGTGATGTAACCCAGACCCAGAAAGACAAACATGTACTCACTCATAAGTAGATATCAGCTGTAAAGGAAAACCATGCTACAATCCACAGACCCAGAGAGGCTGGGTATCAGGAAGGTCTCAAGGGGGACATTTGACTCTCCCTGGCAAGGGGAAATAGAAGATTTCGTGGGTGGACGAGGGGCAGGTGGGGATGGGAAAATGAGGGATGCAGCGGGGTTGAGCCGGTGGGAGAGTACTAAAAGAGCCAGCTGCACATACTGGCTTTGGGGGAGCCTAGGCAGTTTGGATG
>NW_004949101.1:8675464-8680921 GCF_000317375.1 Microtus ochrogaster | reverse complement strand
TAAAAAGAAAGAAAGAAAGAAAGAAAGAAAGAAAGAAAGAAAGAAAGGAAGGAAGGAAGGAAGGAAGGAAGGAAGGAAGGAAGGAAGGAAGAAAGGGTAATGAGAAGAACTAGAACCAGATCTTTCACTGTCAGTGCTCAGAAATATCTCACCAAGACGACTTTAACCTGCTCTGAAATGATGATAGACTTAAACATGAAGAACTTAAGCATGAAGAAGGATGTGGGGTGGAGCAGTACAAAGCTGTAGGTTGCTAGTAAACTTTTGAGAACATCCTCCCTCCCTGGCCATAGTCCACCTGCAGGACTAATACAGCCAGAGTGTGTCGACACATATCTGGTAAATCGTTCTATAAGGTACACAAGAGAAGAGGCTTCGAGCCATGGCTGGTGACACTACTGACTGCTGAGATACAGCTGTCTGAATCCCCTGTGGCTTGTTTCAGACTTTCAACAATGTATCCCTAAACACAGTGTTAGGAAGCTATGTGGAGCATTGCAACAGTCTGTGGAAACACAGCAGCTATTAAATACTATGTTCAAGAGCACAGGTAATCACAAAATGTAGAGTAATACCCGTAATATGGGTATGACCTTTGCACTTAATATAATTTATGTAATTGTACATTTTTTTGTATTTAATTCTGAACAATGGATGAATTTAAAAGGAAGCTTGGGAACATTCAGGAAATTTAACAGTTGGCTCTCAGAAGTCAGGGCGGCACTGCTATTTCACTGTAACAGAGGATTGTGTGTTGACTAAGTTTTGTTGGACTCCCTCAGCTAATGAAAATATTAGGCTTATTCTTTGAATTCTAGAAAAGATCTGTCTTACGAGAATTTTCACTCATAATCACTAGCCAAATTATATATACAGTAACTAGATGCGATAAGATGGACCAATGTGTGGGATGTTGCTGTCTTGGTTTCAGATTAGAGTCTAACTGAATTAATGCATACAACACCCAGAAGAAACCATTATCACCTCCAGTTTTAAGGAAAAACTATGGTACAGAGGTTGCTAGCATGTTGATAATGCCAATTTGAACCCTCTCTTTAAAGCTTATGGGTAAATTAAAATGTAGTGAAATCTCTGCCATCATAAAGGTACTTATGTCTGGATCTGGAATACAAACACCCATCTTACTGTTCAAAGGCAAGACTTTAGGATCTTGTGCAGATACTAGAAGAGTTTACATTTTCCAGCTGTCTCGGAGCACTTGGAATAATCATCTACTTTAATAAAAGGTATCTTTATCAATAAAAATGGCCACAATTATGACAAAGCAGTTATCTGACTCAGCTACTATTGAAAATAGTGACAGTTTTAGGTAGGAGCAATTTAGCATACATTTTAATAACCAATGCCTATTTCTCTTCATGCCACAACTTGTAGGGAATAAAGTTATAAAATAATTTATATGCCTATAAAAACCACAACCTCTACTAAATGGAAAACAAAAAAGGCAATTTGTACTGTCAAACCATCTTTTTAAGCTTTGGAGGAGGAATAGGAGCTGGGTGGTTCAGAGTAAAAGATGGAAAAAAAACAGTAAGAATTTTTGAAACAATTTTTGACCCAATTCCTTAAATCCAGTTTGAAACTACAATAAATGAAGGCTCCACAGGCTCAAAAGTGTGCAAGCAGTTGTTACAGCAGATCTCACCAAACACAGCTTCACAAAGCCTCTTTTCACAAGACCTAACAATGCTCCGACACTTCTAAGACTCCTCATGAATATAGCTCACATAATATTACCCGATTAAGTTCAAAGACAGACTTACTCAGTCTTTTGGGTGCTGATTGCATTTGGATCACCCAGGCTTTCTTTCAGGTGCTTTAATTGCAAGTCTAAAATCACCCAATTGCTTTCTTAATAGTATACCCCATCTTTGAAGGGAGACAGATGACAGGGACATCTCAGAGGTCCGAACTGTTCGGCCTGTATGAGCTATTTGGATTCAATCATTTCACATCTCCAGCTTACAGTTTTCCTTCGCTATTTCCAGGATCCCCTGTTGACCTTTTTCAAGTGTCTAGTCTAGTCATTTGTGAAATAAAAAAAAAGCACTTGGGCACAGAAATATTGCTGGGGACCATTTTTAGAACTTTAACAGTGCATTGTGTGAGAAGGTATTTGCTTTGTGTGCTAGGGGTGTGAGCAAAATATATTTATCCTTGTAGGGTGGTGCTTTCTTTCAAGGCAAATTAATTCCATTGTGGAATTGAGAGATGTAGTTGGTAGGTTAGAGGCCTGAAATCAGAAGAGGCCTAAGATAACCTGTCTGAGAAGCAGTGAGGTGCATTCATTAGCCCAGGGCCACCTTCCCTGGAACCTGGCAGGAAGAATAGCAGTAAGTGAAGGGAGATGGCAGAGGCTATCACTGAACCCAAAGGCACTGGGCTTCATCAGGATAGTTTTGTTGTCTCCTGCCCAAAAGGGGTTGCCTTGGTTTTCATAGTTTCCAAAAACACTTGTTCCACACGTCTTTCATCCCTTTTGAGACCATAGATGCCCCAGGGCAAAGTTTCAAGAATCACACAATCTTTAAGGTCAAGAGTCAGCACTGACATGCCATTGATTCTACATACACGCCGCTACCCAAAATAAGTCGTAGGGTACAGCTGTTAACTCTCAAAGCCCATCTCCAGTGATGCACTTCCTCCAACAGGATCACACCTCCTAAACCTTCTCAAACAGGGAGACCACTTGGGGCCCAAGTGTTCAAACTCCTGAGCCTAAAAAGACAATTCTCATGTAAACTACCACAGGCTTGTTACGTAAAAATAGTCATTCCTGTTACAGAGAGAATCCCTTGAATCCAGTCTCCTGCTTGCCCAATGTGCTGATGTTGGACTTTCTCATGGTACTTTTGTCAGCAGTTATATAAAAATGTGATACAAGCTGAAGCTTTAAACATGCTTATATGGGTGGAGAGACATCTTAGAATGTCCACCCTCCACCATGAAGCCCTAGCTTAGGAAGTTATTATTGTGTCTATGTGTGTCCTGAGATGCAGGCACAAATGAATGGACTTGAAACCTATAGTCTACCTTGGACCAGCCAAGAAGTCTAACCAAAACTCACCTGAAGGGGTGTGCATGTGTGTGTGTGGAGAGGGGTGTTTTCAAATGTTTGATTTTCAACCCAGCCACATAATCTATGACTTATAGTTTGTCCTATCTATGGGATAGGCTGGGGTAAGGGAGGCCTAGTGATTGAGGGAGTGGCCAGCCAATGACTGGTCTAGCCTAAAACCAATGCCAAGAGAGTAACCCTACCCTTTACATTTCCTGGCACACCAGGACCCACAGGCTGAATGACCCAGAAACCTAGAATAGAATCAAACATGGTTGGAGGAAAAACATGTTATTGTAATAATACCTAATGATATTCTGTTATATACATAGATTGGTGCCTAGCCCAACTGTCATCAGAGAGGCTTCATCCAGTAACTGATGGAAACAGATGCAGACCCACGGTCAAATATTAGGGGATCTTGAGAAACTGCAGTAAAGGGGGAGAAAGGATTATAGGAGCCAGAGCAGTCAAGGACATCACAAGAAAACTCACAAAATCAACTAATCTAGGCTCATTAGGACTCACAGAGGATGAACCAACAACCAGGAACCTGCATGCAACTGACCTAGGCCTTCTGCATAGATGTCACGGTTGTGTAGCTTAGTTCTCCTGAGGAACTCTTAACAGTGGGAACAGGAGCTGTCTCTGACTTTCTTTTCTGACTTTTGGGACCCTACTCCGCATGCTGGGTTGCCTTGCCCAGCCTTAATACATGGGGAGGTATTTAATCTTACTGAAATTTGATATGCCATGTTTTGTTGATACTCATGGGAGACCTGTCCTTTTGTGAACAAAAATGGAGTGGATTGGTGTGGGGGAACAGAAGGGGATTGGGGGAAGGACTGGGAGGAGAAGAGGGAGGGGAAATTGTGGCCAGGATGTAAAATAAATAAATAAATTTATTTTAAAAGATAAAATAAATTTTTAGGTAAACTGGCAAGATTTTGTTGTTTCTTTTAATGTCCCAGACATTTTTTTTGATTTTTTAAAAAATTCCAGATGTACATATGTTTTGTCTACATGTAGAGCTGGTTACCACTTATATTGCAGTGCCTACAGAGGCCCGAAGAGGGCATTGAATTCCCTAGGAATGCATTTTTTTAGAGGATTGTGAGCAGCTGAGTGAATGTTGGGAATCAATCCTTGCCCTCTGAGAGAGCAACCAGTTTTCTGAACCACTGAGCCATCTCTCCAGCCCCATACATTATTGGTTTTGTTTAGTAACATTAATAAAGCAGAACCTATGTCATTGTGGTGGTTTGAGAGTGACGCCCCCCCCCAGGCTTATGTGTTTAAAAGCTTGGTATTATAAGTTCGCTAACCCTTTGAAAAGGGTTTGAAAGTTGGCCTTGTTGGAGGAGGTGTGGCCACGTTGCTAATGGTGGGATTTGAGGTATCAAAAGCCCACTTCGGTCCAGTGTTTGACTCTCTCTCTCTCTCTCTCTCTCTCTCTCTCTCTCTCTCTCTCTCTCTCTCTGCCTGTTGCCTGAAGATAGAGAAGTAGGTCTCAGGTATTCCTCTGCACGGTGCTTGTCTGCCTGCTGGAATGCTCTCCACCATGATGATAACGACTAACCCTCTGAAACTCTAAGCAAGTTCCCAGTTAAATGTTTTCTATTATAATAGTTGCCTGGCCACGGTATCTCTTTATAGCAACAAAACTCCAAGACAGTAATATAGAATATTTGCAATAGGATACATATTACGATTATCCATAAACTACCAAAAATTTCTGAGAATATATTGGAATTACTTAATTTTTTAATTCTTCCAAATGTTCCTGAGAATCAAATCCAAGACTTCTAACATGCTAAGCCAGCATTCTACCTCTGAGCTCTACCTCAGTCCCACACTTATTTATTCATTATCTGATAACTGAATTATCACTTAATTATCCTAAAAACATTTTACAAGATAAAGAATCTTACCGAGAATCATTTTCAAGCCCATGGTTCCTGGAACATCTTCAGTTATACCCATGTTTGGCTTTAGATTTTATACAGTCAATGCTAAATAAGTTATTTTGTTACCCAAACAATAAGTGAGTATTCTAATCATGATTCACCACTTGGTCAGTCATCCTCTGACAGATCAGTCATCACCAACAGCATCAGACACTAACACCATCGGGCAATATCCCTCATCTACGTTATCAGATTATCGAGACAGGGATGACACATTTTCAAGAAAATGCCATTTAATTCAAATTAGCATTTTTATTTTTTTTAATTTATTTCTTTATTAAGGATTTCTGCCTCCTCCCCGCCACCGCCTCCCATTTCCCTCTCCTTCCCCAATCAAGTCCCCCTCCCTTATCAACTGAAAGAGCAATCAGGGTTCCCTGACCTGTGGAAAGCCCAAGGACCACCCACCTC
>NW_004949101.1:8619152-8675342 GCF_000317375.1 Microtus ochrogaster | reverse complement strand
AGTCCGGTTTTATCCCATGCTTTTTCAGACCCAGGCCAGCTGGCCTTGGTGAGTTCCCAATAGGACATCCGCATTGTCTCAGTGTGTGGGTGTACCCCTCGCGGTCCTGAGTTCCTTGCTCGTTCTTTCTCTCCTTCTGCTCCTGATTTGGACCTTGAGATTTAAATTAGCATTTTTAAATGTATGAGCTTATTCTATCATAAAAAGCTAAGAAAGAACAACCAAATTCCATCTTCAGCCATGCATCTCAAGAGTATTTTTTTTTACCAACATTTCTACAAATTAAAGCCAAACTTTATGTGTACGCAATGCACAGATCTGGTGGACAACTCACCTGATTTTCACATATAGATGCATCAGCACTCAGAACAGGACATGAAACTTGTGGAGTACTCTGAAAGTTTCTTGGTCGCCCAAACCAGTTACAGCGCCCTTCAAGGCCTATTCTTACCTCTCATTTCCCAATTTGCTATACCTTTTCTTGAATTTCACATAAGCAGAATATACCAAATGTATTCTGATGTATGACTTTTCCATTAAACACTAAGTCTGTGAAAATCACACATATTGTCCCATGGAGCAGCCAACTGCTCATTCATTTACAACGACAATTGGTATTACACTGTGTGGTTATATTGAAGTGTTTATCCATTCTAAAATTGATATATACATCTGGATTGCTCCCAGCTGTGCACTATTCTGAAAAGAGCTGCTATGGATATTCTTACATGTGTCCTTTTGTTCTTATACGCACTTGTTTAGTTGGGCTTTTTCATCTTAATAGCATTTTAATGAAGTCAATTTTATACAACATTAGTGTCCAAACAGCAATTAAACTAAATAATCTATGATAACCATATAAAAGAATATACTGACACTTTTAAAAGACTTCTTTTACAAGATTTTAATAACCATGTACAATAGTAACTCAGTCATGCCTTTAGACTATAAAAACTTCTAAATGTGGATGGCTCTATGCATATTCATATATACACATAAATATATATGTTTAAGGTACCATATATTCAACACACACTTTCTTTCCCTTCTAGGTATGCAAAATGTCTCTATCTCCTAACTGTCCTTCTACCTAGGCACTGCCTCTGAGTTCTGGCTTACACATCTTTCCATATAATGTTTTGCAAAAATTATGGAATACCAAGAAATAAGCTTAATTAAGTCTTGGAGTTTGGGGGCTGTTATGAGTGTCTCTTCTCTGAGTACTACAAATAAATTATTTTCTAAAATTACTATGCTTTATATCACTGCCATATGCTTCATACACACACATAAACACACACCACATACAAGCACCCACCTACACACACAAACACATACCTTACACACAAACATACACCATGCAGACATAAGCACAAACACACAAAATTGTGAAACTAGCTTATCCTTCAATTTTTGTGAACAACTGAGATACACCTTGAAAGTATTACTTTATTTTCTTGACCCTCTCCAAATAAAATATATATTGGAAAGCCCTACTTTTTTAAGCTAATTACACATAAAAGCCAGCAATTATTCACTGAACTACGCTTTCAAGACCCACGTAAGATCAAGGTAAAGAAAGGAGAAAGTCCTGACCTTTACGAATGACAACCTCCCCACATTTCAAAGGTTTATTGACAACACTGACGTGAGTATCCCTCCTCAAGGCTATTGCTCAGCTCACATTCATCATCCTGCCGAGAGTTAGTTTATGAGGGGAATCTTCCGATTTTAGCTCAGACACATCTGGCTTGCAAATGAGGCACCACACCCTCCGTCATTGTGAAATCCTCACCACAGCCTAGATGATGAGATCTTGTGTTTATTAGTAAAGATGTTACAGCCAATAAGTTGCAATGCTATTTTGAGGGGAGACATCTCAGATGTGGAGTCATGGTGCTGAGGAACTACTGGGTTAAATCCACCTCTAAGCGCAGAGGAAGCGGTGTTAGCTTTGTTTTAGATCTGACTTTGCTTGTAGTCATGGAGAAGATTATTTCAGCTGACTTTGCTATTAGAGAAGAGTTAACTTTTCCAACTTGGGCTACTGTTTCATTTATTTTTTTTTCTTATTTGACTGAGTTCTTCTTAACTTTCATAAGGTGTATTTAGAACTCTTGCTTTAAAAAACACACCATAAATATGAATTGCTTTTTAAAATCTCTGACGATATCTGGGATTAGTAACAACTTTCTCTTTTGTCTAACATATACAGTCTTACTTACTTCCAAAAATAAACAAAGACTTTAAGGCCAATTTATTATTACTATTGATAATAACCTTTGATTAGAACCAACAAAATAACTGATTCATAGAGTTCATGCTGAGGACACTTTGCCTTTCTGATGATCCAACCCACTGCCCTGAAGGAGCCTGGACAAGGCTGACAAGCAGCTTGGAAGAAAATGAAGTACATTCCCAGAAAAGCAGATGAATTCACAATTCCTCTCTTTTCACTTTCAAAAATCATATTCTTCATCAGCAACTCTTCCAATTCAACCTCACAAAATGACTTTGGTCCTCTATAACTTGGGTACTATTTCCCCTACAACTGGTCAAACCAACACCACAGACCCCATGTGATGTCTTCAGGAGAAGACAGAATGACTGGGGTTGAATTCCTCCTCAAAGTGCCCAATCTGAAACTGGTCCTGGAGAAGCAACCGTGTGAGTGTAAAATGAAGGTCATGCCACAAAATTGACTACTCAGATTTAACATCAAGGACACAAGAAGGGGAGCAGGGAGAGCAGGAACTGTTCAGGACTAAAAGTTGTACAGAAATAGAATAATGACGATTGTCATGTGACTCGTAGTTTTCACCTGACTTCTAAATGGAAAAGAAAACCGTGGCCGACGTTGTACAAACTATTGGAACGTAAGGTTGTGTTATAAATTAAATGATACGGTACTGAAGCGGAATGTCTTTAGTATGAGAATTGTATTGTGATGAAGTAGAATCTCTGTGTTCTTCAGAGGTACACACTGAAGTATCTGAAGTAAGGCACCCTGAACAGCGCTCTGGGTTGAGCTACCCCAAATACAACAATTATTTATTTAGCTTGTTATTCTATTTAGACTAGGCTCATCTGGGTGGTCTTCTGGGTTGGCTAGGCTTCCTTCTGTGTTTCTGATCAGACACAGTGGCTCTGTTTCTGGAGATGGGTTGTGTTTGCTCAGTAACTGGAGTTCAGAGGAGGCTAAATCCCTGGTTAATCCAACCATAGATTTTTAGTGTGGAAGAAGCAAAACATACACAGAGAGAGAGAGAGAGAGAGAGACAGAGAGACAGAGACAGAGACAGAGACATACAGAGAGACAGAGACAGAGAGACAGAGACAGAGAGATAGAGAGACACACAGAGACAGAGAGACAGAAAGACAGAGAATAACTGAAGCCTAACTGTGGAACTCACTCTTCGCTCCACTAGTCATAGTAAATTCCCAGGTCAGTGTGAGGTTAAGGATGATGCTCCCACCTGGTACAGGAAGGATTGCCAAGTTGCTTCATCAAAAGCCTTGATTCAATGTGCGCGGAGGGGAGTCACTACAGGCAGGATGCAATTTCTTCAGAGGTTTGAAATTCTCCAAAGCAGCAAAACCTGTGGTGAGACTCACAAAGGGTGTGCACTACAATTCAACGTGTACGAACTTTTCAGTAGACAAATCGAGGCATGCTGATGAAAATCAGACACTAGTAAAGCTTCAGGGCTTGATTCCGGAGGGTAGAGTATTTACTTTCTGGATCGGAGCCGTGAGAATTCCAAGCTACACACCAAGAACAGACACACTTTTCTCTATAAGAGCTATGTAAAGAAATTCACTGTGAAAAGTAGGAAGAACATTAGCTGTCGGGGTCTTGTGAAGGTACTGGCTTGAAGCCCCTGTACAGTGCTGAAGGTATCTATCTATCCTGTTGGCCTCATTTGTAAACAGGCATCTCTACTCTGAAATTAGACTTTAACTCAGTGGTATGCTTTCTTCTGGACCCAATCTTTTTCAGATATCTGAGAATGGCGTGTATGATATATAACCTAAGTCCTAACTAGGAAGTGCCTTCCCCCCTTCAGCTATAACATGTCACTGGTCTATTTTGCTTTCTAGAATTTATGCCGGAACAGTTATAATGAAGCAAAAGAAATGAAAAGAACTCTATGGTTCACGTAAGAGGTTTAAGGACTAGTTATGTGAAGAAGCCAATGGAGGAATGGAACCTAGTATATTTTAACTTTACACCAGAAATGTGACAAAGCGGGCCTCCCACTAAGGGAGAATCATCTCAAACTATGCAGTAACCCAATTTGTCACTGCTCTGCTCTGGTTTTCCAGAGCCCTGACTTCCTCCAACAAAAGTACTCCATGCTCTCTTGGAGTCCTGTGTATTGTGGCCTTTGTGGGTAAAGCCAAGAGAGCCACGGGTTTCTCCTGAGTGTTCACACTGTGTGTGTGTGTGTGTGTGTGTGTGTGTGTGTGTGTGTGTGTGTGTGTGTGTGATGGACTGCTGGGAAGCAGAGGCTCTAGAGGCCCAGGTGTCCAACAAACCCAGCAGCTGCCTCCAGGGGTGGGGCCCCTGGAAGTGCCACAGATGGCGTGATTTTCTCACTTCAGAGCGCTCTGCCCCCTTCTCGGTTCAAAGGAGAAACGCAATGGAACAACATTTCAGTTGTTTTGGTTTGTGTTTCCATGAGGGCTTTGAGTGTCCTCCTGAGGCTTATTTGAACTGCGATTTCCAGAAGTGTTGTGTAAGTTGTGTTCGTTGCTTAGCTATTTAAATATCCTCTAGCATGTGTCTTCAGAACCAGAGGAGCAAAGCAGGCTCTGCCTTTGTGGGTAGAGCACGGAGTACTTCATCTAACAGAGTCACAGGTATATTAATCTCTGCCTACATGTGGAGGTGACAGCTGAGCATCACAGTGGTCCTACAGGGGACACCCCTAGCCCCACTTGACAGATGAAGAGACTGAGACTCTGGGAGGTAGAGTCCCATTAGCAGGCAGAGGCCACTGGACTCCACTGTGATATAATGCCTTCGAGGCACCTAAGCCAAGGTGATGAGACACACCAGTCACCCACAACAGCAGCAGTCAACGGAAGCCACAAGGTCCACTATCTGTGTTTTATTTAACACATTTTGTTTGAGATCTTTATATGATTGCTTTATCACTAAAACAGTGAGGCTGCAAATATGACAAGAACCTTATGGGGGGGGGGGGAGACCAAAATGATTGCTACTGAGTCTTCTAAAGAGAAAGCAAGTCATCTTCCTCTTTGAGAACCTTGCTGCTTAGCTACTTAGCCAAGGTCGCCCAAGCATCAATAACAAACTCCAAAGTGGTAATGACTTAACACATTGAAAAGAGTTTATTTTATATCACACCTTAGTTCCAGGGTATCCTTCAGCAACCGTGGGGTTGGGTAAAGCATCTGTACCAAAGACCCAGGTTAATAGCACTCTATGTGCTGGGCAGGAACGTGTAACCAACTGACAAAGGAAAAGAGGACCCCACCTAGAAAGGCTTCAAAGACTACATCTGGAAAGGGCACTGAGATAGCCTCTAACCATCTCCTCTTGGTCACACCAACGTCACATGACTGCCTGTACCTAAGTACAAAGAACATTGAAGAATGACGTCAATATGCACTAATGAAGACGGGAAACATGTAACAGCCTCCACCACGGAGGAAGACAGGCTTTGACTTCTCTGACCTGTTTTAAAGCCTGTATAAAATGTGCACATTGATATGTTTTTGCTCAGTTGAGCACTTATCTTTCTGACATATGTGCTAAGCATGCAAACATGAATTGCTATGGTATCATTAAGTTTGCCTGAAAATCATCTTGGGAAGTGTGTGAGAATTCGGTAGTACCTCCTTGTCCCCCAGCGGGCGCCAAAACTGCAGGTGCTGCCAAATAATACATTCTATGTTCATTTCTTTACACACATTTCTGTGTAAAAGCGGAAATTTATAAATTAAAGTTGGAGAAGTATAACAATATACTGTAAAAACATCGCATGAACATAGTCTCTCAAACTGTTTAATTTTACCTTACTCACCCTTTCTGAGATGAGTCAGATGATACTGTCCCTACCTAGTGAGATGAAGTCAGGTCAGAGACAAAGGTACTCTGACATGGTGTGAGGCTGCTTCTAGTATAACCAAACACAAACACTGGGATACCGTGAGAGTGAATCTGCTAGCCAAGTAGCTACTATGGGGCAGTGCTGGTGCATGCCTTTAAACACAACGGCACTCATTCATGGCCTCAGGAGGTAAAGACAGGAGGATCTCTGTGAGTTCGAGGCCAGTCTGGTCTACAGCATGAGTTTCAGGACAGCCAGGGGTACACAGAGAAACTCTGCTTGCGGGGAAAGGGGATTTAAAAAAAAAAAACTGAGCAATCCAAGAAGCTACTATGTTACTGATGGCAAGCAGAACATACTGAGTTGGTATATTGGATGAAAATATGATCTGTCCCAGCTAGGATGGAGTAGAACATTCAGAGATTTCATCATGCTGCTCAGAATCACCTACAATTTGAAAATCCTTAAATATTTACTTCTAATTTAATGTTCTAACTAATATTTTCAGACTATAGCTGACCTGAGATTACTTCAACTACAGAAAACAAAGCACAGACAAGAGAACTCCTGTTTAGGTGACAAAACTGCTGTGACTTTTGCTGAAGTTTGTTGAGGGTTTATTATTTACTCTTCCCCTTTGTTTTGCATATATACATATACAATGTATATACCATACCAGCCTTTAGTAAAATTTAAAGTAAAAACATTAAACTTTCTACCATAAAAGACCTTAAAGAAACCATGGTGTTATCAGTGATAACTACAGGTACTGTGGCTTGATTTCTTTTTCTTTCTTCCCATATCCCAGAGGTTGTTGTGCTAAGTGAAGCAAGCCAGTCCTAGAAAGGTATCTATTCTACTAAAGGAAAAGGAGTCCCTTTAGAGATATGGAAGGAAATGCTGGTTAGTTTTTTTGTAAAAATTGATATGAACTAGGGTCTAAAAAGAGGGAATTTCAGTTGATAAATTGCCTTCATTAGACTGGCCTACAAAGAAGACTGGGATATTTTCTTGATAAGTGATTCATGTGAGATGGGATTAATGTGTAATGTGAGATAGGCCCAGCCCACTGTGGGTAGTGCTACCCTTGGGCAGGTGGTCCTGTGTTACATAAGAAAGTAGACTTCATAAGCCATGGACAGTAACCCAGTAAGCAGCTCTCCTCCATGGCCTTTGTTTCAACCGCTGCATTGAGTTTCCTGTCCTGTCTTTTTTTCCACAATAGACCGCGCTATAAAGTTGTATAAGCCCTTTCCTCCTTAAGATGCTTTTGGTCATGCGGTTTATCACAGCAATAGAGAACCTAGCTAGGACAGATATTGATGCTAGTGAGGAGTGAGACCTTCCTCAAATAAACAGATGAAGAAAATTCCTCACAGCTGCTTGCATTTTGGTTATTATAGTCATGCTGAAAACCAAAATTATTCATCAGAAGTTACAAAAGTCCACTCTTTGTCAATCACACCCTCAGAGCCTGAGCCTTGAATTTTCATTGTAATTCAACCAACCTTATACTGAGGGCTTGGGTTTGATTTTCAACAACTTGAGTCTTACGGCCACTGGGCAGAAGATCCTCTACCAGGGCACACTTAGAAACTTTTAGGCTGTTTATGTGCATCTGAGGCCAGTGAATTTTATCACAGACTCATCCTTTGCCTTTTTCACTTTAGCACAGGATGCTGGAAGTACCAGCTAGCATCAGTATGCTCCTCCCCCCACACAATTATCAAAAGCTTTATGTGTAGTCATTAAACTCCTTGCTCCTTACAAGGGGTTAATACAGATCATCAAGTGTGTTTACCTCAATAGCTTCTTTAAATACATGAGATACAAAAGAGAAAGGTTAGTGCTTAATAATACCATGTTTGTGTGCCAAGTTGACAAGGAGGACTTAGTTGTGTTGGTCAATTTTGTGTCAACTTGACACAAGCCAGGATCATCTGAGAAGAGAGTACTTCACTTGAGAAAATGCCTACAGCGGATGAGCCTGTGGGTATATGTCTCTATGGAATTTTCTTAATTGCTAATTGGTAAAGTGGGGCCCAGACCACTGTGGGTAGTACCATCCCTGAGAAAGTGAACCTGTGATATAGTTAGCTAAGCAAGCCAGAGCAAGCCAGTAAGCAGCACTCCTCCATGGCCTCGGCCTCAGTTCCGTCTTGAGTTCCTGCCCTGCCTTCCCTTCTTTATGTGAGCCACAAGCAGAAATCAACTCTTTATTCCCCGAATTGCTTTGGCTGTGGGTCTTATCACAGCAATAGAAGCCCAACTAGGACAAAGGGTAAGAAAGGATAACAAAAGGATTAAATATAACTAAAGTATATTATGTGTGTATAAATGTCTTGATAAGGTCCCTTGCTTTGTATAAGTAATACACTAATTAAAAAAAAAAAACATGAACGTTACTCTGTGTAAGACCTGTATTCAATCCTAAAAATATTAGTGATAATCAGGAAGGTATCCCTGTGAAGGCTGTAAATGTCTTGAGGGGTAATGATAGTTGTGAACATCATAAGATCATGTGTATTTGAGTAAAAGGTTATTTCTCACTTGAACCAAGTCAAGTGCAGATATTTCTAGTTCAATGGCTCTCTTGTGAACCACAATCTACCTAAGGTGTCCTATCTCTTAGACCTGCCATGGTGAAAGGGAAGGCAGAGTACATGCCGGTAATCACTCAGGAGTCTTAGAACTAACAGGGCTCTACACTCCTGCTTGGATCTAAATGTGGCTGGAAAATGTCTTCTAGCTGTGAATTGAGGAAGGAAACACGATTCTAGGGCTGAGTGGGTTCTGAAATGATCTGCCACAAAGTTACCCCAATCCAAGTCTGCTGGGAATACAGACAGACTAACAGACACATTCTCCTGGAGTAGACAGCGAGTAGTAAGACATGAATGAATGAATGGACCCTGGAGATTCTTGAAAGATGTAGGATTGTTTTCAAACTTCTGTCAGCTACTGGGCAGTGATTGCAGAAATGTGCTTGAAACACAGTCTGTTGATACACAGGGCTCGCTTTTCATAGAACATGAAAGAAAGCCGATGTTCTTCAAGCCCTCCAAAGCCGGGTGTTGCTGGCAGCTTTGTTTGGAGAATGCAACCCGTGTATGCTTACCAGAGTACAAATTCGTCCAGAATTTGGATCACCCAGACTGAAGAAGGGACTGTAGTAGCATCCATTCACACATTTGCCCAACATCTAAGAAAGACTCCTGACCCAAAATCAAGTCACATTTTAGAAATTTTAATCTTTAAATCTCCATTTATAATTTTATAAAAATCCACTTTCTTTACAAGAGTTTCTTTCCAGGTTTTTTTTTCTTCCCTTGAGTCATTTTTTTCTTAGGAGAAAAAAAAATGTAACTTTTGGATGAGAGGAAGTGCACTTGAGGCTCACATGTGGAGACTGTGTGAGAAAAAAAAAAATGACGGAATGAATACAGCATCCCTTCTGCCCTAACCCAGACCAGCCTGCCTTTGGCGACAGGAGTAATTTTTCCACAGCACCACCTGGAAAGGCCAGGAATGCCACCATCCTTACACTACCTATAGCTACAGGACTTTCGTTTGCCACCTTAATTTATATATTCCACCTGTGTGCTGATTCTGCTGCCTGCTGCCCTTAAGTGATTCTAATTAGAAAACACACAGGGGAATCCTTGTGGGATTCCAAAGCTGCTAGGATCCCCTTTGATCTCCCATCTGAACCACCAGGGTTTATTGTTTCAATTTCTTCCCTCAGCGCTCCGGTTGACAATTATTGGTATTTTAGAGCCTGGAGATAGCAATGGGATGCCAAGCAGCCTTACAGTCCACAGCAAGCACTCCGCCAGGGATGGGGGAACCTCACTCCTAAAAGAAAAGGAAAAGATACCATCGTGCCCTTTATAAACAGTTTGTTAATGAGCTGCTGGCTTTGGCTAGAATTTTAAGGATATTCCCAGCATTTCCAAAGAGGCAGATAACCGGATACAAACAGATGCAAACAGCATCCTGAACTACAGCTAGTTAAATTCTGCAAAACTGCTGCGGCGACCCAAGGAACGTTTGGAGTGGCAAAAGAATTTGTCTTGAGGATCCCAAAGTAAACATTTAAGCTCTAAAGGTAGTTTAACTAAGAAGCTCCTATCCGTTTCTAGTGGTCATGGAAAGCGGTAAAGAAGAGAAGAGCAGCGTCCCGGTAGGAAAGTTTCATTTATTTAGTTTCATTCACCCAAGAAGAATCTTAAGGGTTTATCCTATGGTCCTGGGGGCCGGGTGAGAAATGGAAATGTGTGAAAAGGGCTGTGGGAACGTGTACTCACACTTGACTAGGGCTGGGCTCACCAGGAGGGAAGGGCTGGGCTGGCGCTGGGGAGAAAGGAGGCGGAGGGAACACAGTATAAAAGTCTCCAGCTTAACAGAGCGCCTGCCACTTGGAGCCACTTCGGGAAGGCGGGAGCCAGAGCCTCGCCGCCGGGTCTGTCCCTGCTCACTCTAGCGTCGGAAACAAGAAACCCGCGCTCTCCCGGCCCATCGCCTAGCCGTTCCGTCCATCAGCAGCATCCCTTGCAAGGCATGAGTCGTTCGCTGGAGCCCGAGGCTGCAGCGCGGTCATGAGGCGGTGGCACAGTAGCAGCGGCTGCGTTTCGGCAGCCCCCAAGTCCCCTCCAGGCGCGGCGCCCCCGGGATGAGCCGCCCCAGACTCCAGCCTGCCAAGCTGAGTTACCCAACGCCCCGCTGACGTCCGAGCGCCTCCACGGCGCACACCGCGTCCCTTGCAGCCTCCCACGCGACACCTGCGCGCTTAAGTAGACGCGCGAGCGGATTGAATCCAACTCACCCACCTTTCTGGCTCTCCAGGGCGCTACGGGCCAGCGATCTGCGGTACCCAGTTTTCAGCCAGCCCAGAGCCCAGCAGCTAGTGTCAAGACCCTTGTGGACGAACAGAAATTGTGCCACTCCCCCCAAGTCCGCCTGCTCAAAGCCAGGGCGCACAGTGGCGTTGTAGACACCTGGTTTGTCGGGCCCCTCAGTTCTCCACTCCAACAACTCCAGCTCTACTTTGCCCATAAACTTTTCTCAGGTGGCCCAGGCGCTCGCCACTTGCCCGCAGCCCGGAGCACTAGTGCGAGCAGAGGGCTAGCCCCTCCGCCACAGCGATCTCGGAAGCGCACACTTAGCACAGCCGAGAAGGCGGACACAGGCGCCGGCGGGGCGCCCCCAGTTATCCTCAAACGGTGACAACCTCGGTGACCCGAAGCTAACCCATCCGGGGACTTGGCGTGCGGGTCTACGAGGCTGGCGGCCCAGAGGAGCTCGGAGTGAGAAAGGTGGTGGCCCTGAGGGTGAGTGGCTCGGGGCAGCGGGGGCGGGGGAGCCGAGAGTGGAGGTAACTCCGGGCTGCCATTGAAGCCCCCCTCCTCCTTCTCCTCCTCCACCTCTTCCCCGCGCTCCTCTGGCGGCGGCTCCCGCTCCAGCTGCGGCACCGCGGCCACATCTGGGGCGCCCATGTGCGCTCGGGGGCTCGGCTGCGCCCGCCCCGCCGCCGCCCCCACAGCTCCCTGCCCGCAGGGTGGACCCTGGCCTGGCCTGGGTCTCGGACAGCCCCTCGTCCCCACCGCCGCCACCTCCGGACAGCTCCTGGGATTGCTCGACCACCGGCTTGGACGTCCCCGGCCCCGCGGTGGCTCCGCTGTGGTGTGGGGGCGGCGGTGGCGGCTGCTCCTGTTCCCCGGGCCCCGCGCGCCCGGCCGAGCCCAGAGGCAGCCCTGCGGGCCCGGGGAGCGGGGCCCCGACGGGGGCCGAGGTGGGAGCAACGCAGCCGGGCTCTGGGGCTCCGACTCCTCCTCCCCCCGCGCCGCCGCCGCCGCCGCCTCCACCGCCCGCCGCACGGGGTCCTAAAGCCGCGCGACTCAAGAGGATGGTGCGCTTGGCCGCCGAACTGCTCCTGCTGCTGGGACTACTGCTGCTCACGCTGCACATCACGGTTCTGCGCGGATCCGGAGCCGCCGACCGGCCAGACGCGGCTGCGGGCAACGTCAGCGGGTCTCAGCTGCAGGTGAGTGCGCCGCCGGAGGGGGCGTGCGTGATTGCGGGAAGCTGGGGGCCAGGAGGCGGGTCCTTCGTTCCACATAAGAGCACTTGTGCCTAGGCGACTCTGCTAAGTCAGAAGTGCTGGGCTAGATGATGGGGGGCGGGTAGCCATATGTGGAGACCAGGCCGGGTGCAAGGTCTACTACCTAAAGCACTCCTCAGATCTGTTACTGGCCAGGCACCAGGAATGGTGTTAGGCTTGGGATGTGCAGGCGGCCTGCTGCAGGCTGCTTTTGCTTCTGGGTGCTTTCAGAGATTGAGTAGTATGTCTGGAGGCAAGGAAGGCTAGAGGTGAGGCGACACGACACAAAGAGGCCTTATGAGATAAATCTCCAAACTGTATTTAGGAGAAAGAATTCTGATGGTTGTGCAAGCAGTGTCAGAGGTCAAGACATAATTTCTGGAGTATAGCCAGACACCCCAACCTTGTGGGCGCGATTCCTTCACCTTCTGTGCCCCCTTTGTAGCATGCAAAAGTCATAGTCAAGGCACCTATGGAGATTTGGTCTGGAGTTGAGAGACTTCTTCCCAGTGACCATTTCCTTCTATTGGTTCCTTTAGTAATAAGTTCCATTGATCCATTCAGTTCCAACACAGGGGAAGAGTCGAGGCCTGGGGGCATATATCGGGCCTTGAAATACACTGAATAAACGTTGCCCGCATGGGTTTTTCTGCTATGGCTTTGGAAAGTCCTTCTCGTGGCGCGAAAGACGACAGGTGCAAACCTGGAGAACTAATAGAAGTGAGCTTGGATTTTCTTCCGGACACAGCCGGGAGTCTCCAGTCCCCAAAGAAATCAAGTCAGGCCTACTAAAACTATTCAGTCTGCAATGCCGATATTTTTACATCTTTATGCCTTTTAGTTTTTTTTTGGGGGGGGGAACAAGCTATTGTTGAGAGGAACAGTTATTTAAACAGCTCTATAGCAGGTATTTACCACAGCGCTGTTTTAAGAGTGTTACAGGATTTAACTCATTATTCTCACCTTAATCGTCATAACAAGACTGTTCATCTCTCTGCCTTACAGATTATGATGTTGAGGTGCAGGGACATTAAGAAACTTGTCCGAATCCACACATTCCCACTTGTTGGTTTATTATACCAAGCAAGGTGACCCTTACGGATGTAAGCCATGCCTGCGAAAATACATACCTCAAACGTAAATGTTCTTGGACCCTTCTAAAAACACTCTGATTTTGTAGGAGCCTCTCACATAACCCTTTGAATAAACCTGTCCAGTGACAGATATTTCCTCATGCCAAACACTTGAAGGAATAATTCCTAATATCTCTAAGACTGCTGGAAATCGTATTTGATATGTAATGCTTTCTTTCCTAGTAAACCCATGAAAGGCTGTAAAGATGATGTTCTATGGAAAAGTAAATTTGGCAGATTTCTTTACGAGGTGCTTGCTATCATTAGAATAATCTCCAATTGGCCTTTTCCACCCCGACAGTAAGTTAATGAGAGAAGCAGCTGGAGGAATTGGATAGGAATCGCAGAGGGCTTTTGCTGAAGAATAGCCCCCTCAAAGGCAGAAAACATGGGTGATTTAGAAAGAGTTCTAATCCTAGGAATATCTGGGGTCCTAAGTAGCTGCTAATCCGGTAGCTTCAGGTTATCTGGCTACGGTGTTCGGTTACGGTGAGCACCCAAAGCTGGCCCTTAACCAAGCCCCAGTGATGACTTTAACAGCTTCGTTTGTAACTTCATACTTTTTTGTAATTTCTCCTTATAAAAGTTTTATATTCTTCCTGACCAGAGTTATTTCTTGGGCTCAAGGCAGTATGATTCAAATGGACAGGGCCAACTAAACCTGGAAAAGACATTTGTCTGCTGCCTGCCGGATGCAAAAGAATGCATTTGCTAGCAGCAGGTGTATTTGAAGACAAAACTGTGGCTTCTGGATTCCTCCTGTTGTCTGCACATTTTAAAATTCAGTCTTAAACCCCATCTAAATCATTTGACTCATATGCTGCCAAAGTCCTTCTCAGTGATCAGAAGCTCAGTGGGTCTCATATATTATGAAGCAGGTACTTGTGAGTTTGCCTCAACTACACTGTGTTTTGGAATTATTGAAAATGAGACACACCTTTATTTAAGATTTGGTGACTTGCATGGATATCCAATAAATGCGCTCAAGAGCTGAAGATTTACTGAGTGTCTTTTACATATGACAGGCAATACACCTAGCACATTGCATATATTAACTTCTCTAAGCTCAAAGAATGAACCTCAAGAACTAGTTACTGCCATCATTCTACTGTCAAGTGGAGAAACTGAGTTAGGGAACTCTAAAGCTGAAGAGCTAAAAGGTCCCTTAATTTGTTTTTCTTAGTTTATAGTGTAAAGATGTACACCTTATATTTTGTATATTGTATTTCAAATTATGTATTAATATTCCAAGTTCTTGGTAAACTTATAAAACTGGCTACAAAAGAGGGACAACTTTTAAACAAGTTACATTTCCAGATGCACATTTATAGTGTTACTGTGTCAACTACCAATACATACGTATATATGTAGGCATCTGTACTTATATCTATATGTAAACACGCTTAAGAATCATTAACAAGATTTCTTTGATTGTTCCAGGGAATTCTTGGAAACTGAATTTTGGGTTGTTTTGTTTTGGTTTTTCCTTTGTGGCTGTTCCATCGCTACTGGTATGCTGCCATAAAAATAAAGTGTTTTGAGCACATAATATCACTCTGTTGGTTAGTGGATCATAAAACATTCAGTAAGAAAGTCTCAGCTGTCAGTACTAGCTGTATAAAAATTCATGGAACTGCCAAATATTTTGACTTTTGACTGACATCTTATATTTTGCTGGCATAACTTTCTCTTGTGCTGGTCAGAGACTCTGATTGTTCATACACCTTTAATTAAATTATATGAGAAAAATTATATAATAAAAGCACTGTAGAAGACAGAACATTTCAAAATACAGGCTCCACAGACCATAACAATTCAAATCAAAATAATGCTATCTCCTTTTTAAACTGAATTCTCGTGTACCTTCTAATAAATCTCACTCAAATTTAAAATCGTGATTTTTTTTTTTTTTGGTAATAAAACCTGACCTCATTAAAGCAGTGAGATTGAAGAAGGTTAATAAAATGCCAAACTGGGTACCTTTACAATAATACAAAAGGAAACTGAACTCTGAACTTCAGTGAAAAGATTTTGTCCTGGATCTGTCATCTTGATGAACAAGCATGCTTCCTCTTCATTCGCCTGTTGCCTTCAATAGAACAGTGTAGCTTCATGTACTCCCTGTTTTACCTGGGCCATACAGCACT
The DNA here is from genome assembly GCF_000317375.1 of Microtus ochrogaster. NCBI lineage: Eukaryota > Metazoa > Chordata > Mammalia > Rodentia > Cricetidae > Microtus > Microtus ochrogaster. The sequence goes on along the minus strand of NW_004949101.1, from coordinate 8,659,882 downwards.
AGAAACAAAACCACTATTCTATGAAGTGAAATCCTCACAGGGACTCCAGGGGATTTATCCTTGGTGGATTCATTCCAAGACTTTGGTGAATGCCCAAAACCCCAGATAGTGCCAAACCCTGAAACAGCGTTTCTCTTCTACAAACACTATCATAAAGAACAAAATCTTTCAATAAGATAGATTTCATCACTCTGTGCCATTTAAAACCTACAGATTAGCCATTTCTGAACTAGTCTATTTAGTATTGTTTGATTGCTGGTAACTAAAACGAAGGAAGTGAAATGACAAAGAAGGACTGTGTCCATTCCACAGAGGAGGATGTGGAGAACTGAACAGCTTGAAATAACTTGGTCAAAGCTACACAGCTAGGGAGGGAGAAGGGCGGGCCCAGGACTTGGACCCAGACAGGATGACTGTAGAGTCCAAGCTCTTGTTCCCGTCTGTCAACAAGACTCCTCCAGTTTTGATTCAGTTAATAGGCATTTATGTTTCTTGCTTCCCAACTTGCCTGCCCACTTTCCAGTCAAGCGGTCGCTCTCATCACTGGAACCCTTTATAAGTAATGGATAATTGTCCCACTTCCCTACTGGGGCATCACAAACCGCACCACAATTTAGTGGCTTATGTGCATCCAGAGTTTTATTTGCTCATGAGTTGGTAGGACAGCATCTAGCCTGGGGCTCAGTTGGGCGGGTTCTTCTGTTCATTGCCTCTTAAATTATTCCTGTATTTAAGCCCTCTGTTGGGATAATGTGGATGAGGTAGTGTTAATGACCTCATTCATAAGTCTGATGGTGGTTGCTCATTATCGCCTACCTGTTTTCTCCACATCCCCTCTCACCTTTATCTCCACACAACAGGCCCAGAGCAGTAAGCAAATAAAAGCAGGTCTAAGACCCTTTAATACACTTTCACATCTTGGGATCAGCTCTGCTTCTCACGTACGGGATATAGATTCTGGTTCTAGTGAGGAGGAGCCGCCAAGTTACATTACAACGGCCTGTGTGTATCTGAAGGGATTCTTGCAAATACGATATTGATCTTTTTGTTTTATGGGCTTCATAAATGTCTTGGCCAAGTTGCTTTGTTTATGCAACTTTTGGCCATGTAGTAGCTGGCTGTCTTAAATGTATTCAATTCCCAATCTTTTCCCTAAGGACCTTTTGTTAAAGATTGTAAAAATCTTTAAAATACATTCTGTTCAAATATGTTTGTCGTTAAACTACTCTAGAATAGCAGTCTACTTTGAAGCTATTTCTGGGCTTTAAATATGTAACTATCTTTTTCTGCTCCAGGGAATAACCAGTTATCTTATCAAACTTGTTAAATGCTCCACTTTGTTATATACTGCTCCACTATGATTTTCACATGTATAAGTCTGTTTCATCACATCTATTCATGTACATATATTACTGTGTTTGTGTAATGTAGTTATGTAGTATGTTTTAGAGGACAAATATATTGATATCCTGTTTTGTTTAAAGTATATGGGTCAGTGACATAACTCAGCAGGTAAAGTCTTTTGCCACCAAGCATGAGGATCTCTGAGGGTATTAGTTTACCTCAGACATTTTGGAAGATGAAAACCAGCTCCCCATAAATTGCCCTCTAACCTTCAAAAGTACACTGTGGTGTGTTGTGAGTTCACACACACACACACGCACGCACACTCACATACACACTTTCACAATGCTTTCTCTCTCTCTCTCTCTCTCACACACACACACACACACATCAATCAATTGATGTTAAAAACAATTCTTGAAAATGTATATTAAGTATATCCCAGTGAACTTTATAGAGTTGTTTTGCTTTAAATTACTAAAATTTTAATAAAATTAATTTTACTTGTCTTACTGCTGTTACCTCTCCCATTAGGACAGAGGTGTCTGTGTCTTGAAAAAGATTTTATGTTTATTTTTATCGAAATTGATTTTTTTAATTGAAAATTTTTTTTCAAGCAATATATTCTCTGACTGATTTCCCTTCCCATATCCTCCCCACCCTACCACCCACTCACTCATTTAACTCTGTCACATCTTTCTCTCTCTCTTTAGGAAACAAAAAGGCAAAAAAAAAAAAGATTCAGTTTTTAACATCCTTGTTCTATAGATTATTTTCTAGGTCTGAATGCTTTTGAGACTGGTATTAGTTTTTGTTATGCTCATCAATTTTGTTCTGGAATCTAGAAAAACAACACTTAGCAATACCTGCTTACAATATCTGGCCTTAGTGTGTTTATGGATACTGATATTGCATTTTGGTAGTATCGTTACACACTCATGGCAAAGATTCAATTTTCCTTCATTTTTGCACTAGCACTTTAAATAATAAAAATTGAATGTCAAGAAAAATAATATTAGAACACTCTTAACATCCTCTGTTGCTTGCTATCTCCTTGATTGGAATCTCTGGCTCATATTCTGGGTGATTCCACTGTTTATGGCCTATTTAAATTATGGAATATTTCTTTAGTTGGTTGTAGTAAATTATGTTTCTGAGAAAAATCATACATTCTCAACTGAATTTTAATTTTACTAGTATAAGGTTTATGCATAATTAGGCATTTACACCTTTTCTATGTTCTTTGTAGTATATATTTACATATATGGTACCTAATGTCTTATATAATAAGACCTATAATAAGAGTGTTGGTTGTATTATATAAGCCTCCATACCTTGATTTCTCTGATCATTCCTGAAGCAAAATCACTATGGTCTTACCCTGACATTGTTCCTTTTTCTCTTCTCGTTACTATAATTCTGTACATTTTTAACTTTACATTTCTAGAACCCATGGTGTCTTTGGGGTGTTGTAGTTTTATTGAGGTGAAATTTCTCATTAATCTCTTTTATTGCATGTATATTTAAATGTTTTTGGTTTTTAAGTTGTTTCTCTAAATCCATTTTGGGTTTTTTTTGGTGGGGGGGACATTGATTTGTGTAGAGTTGTCAACCTTTACTTTCAATTTTTTTCTGTCTTAAATTTTTTTATTATCTAATACTGGTGAGCTATGCCTCAGTTTTCTTTATCTATGAGATCAAGGAATTAACCATTTATAATTACTTTATTACTGGTAAATTTGAAGATATATTTTCCATAGTGTTTGCTGTTTTTTTAAATTTCTGGTTGTTTCTTTGCACCCACCATCAGTTTATCTGTGTGACTCTAGCAAGAGAGCTAACCTCTCTAGAGCTAGTGTCTAACCTAGTGTCATTTAGAGGACTAGCAAAGCACTTCGGTAATTTCCTTCTGGCCATAATCTCAAAATTATATTTGTCTTTGGGATAGAAGGATATCCTGAGAATTATTGTTATAATAATATAATTATTGGTATTAAAGAAGATTATTAAAAAGATTGAAACTCAAGATTTGGCCTTCAAAATTTTTTATTTTGCTTGCTTTCTCTCAAATTATGGAAGCAATGTGTCCTAGTCCTATTACTTTAAAACTCTCACAAACATAATTTTGCTCACACATTTCTACCACTGCTGAAATCAGTTAGTACTTGTAACTTACATTCCCCTATGAAACAGGATTCTGACTCCTTTTCTGTCTTGTCTGTAGGTTGTCTCCAGAATTTTTTAAAATTATGTTCTTTGAACTTTTATTTAGTATTGGAATTTTCCTGATTTTTTTCTTTCCCCTTTTGCCTTTTTATTATGCCTGTTGATCAGTGGTTACCAGTTTTATTATGTTCTCAAGAATTATTTTTGCTTTAACGGTGAAATGTCTTTAATTCTTTATCTGCTGCCTTATACATGTCATATTTTCATTTTTATGTTGCTGAATGCATTCTTTTAAAAGTGTTTTTATAAACAACTTATCAACTACAAAAGTCTCCAAGAGCTTCCATTTTCAGACACCTTTATTTGGTTCTTATATGCAATGCCAATTTGGCAGCTGGCTGAGTTATATTGTTTACTCTCAGAAGTTTGAAGATATTATTTACTTTAATACTCTATTTCATGTTTCATGGGTAATTTTAATAGCATTTCTTAGCATCTGACTTTTGGAATATATTAGGAAAGGACTCTAGCACTGTAATGAATCGCTGGCCCACTGAAAAACAAAGTTAAAACTTTTAAGATTTTTCTCTTTAATGTTCATCAATTTCATCAGGTTTTTTCTCTTTAATGTTCATCAATTTCATCAGGTTTTTTCTCTTTAATGTTCATCAATTTCATCAGGTTGTGCTTAGATTCAGGGATTGGCTCTGAGTCCTTGTCAGCATATGGTATATATACCCTTTCCATGTGAAGCCCCAAGCTTGTGCTCTGCTCAGAAAATTTCTTGGTTTATGTCCAGTATCCATGTACTGTTCTTCTGGGACTCTCATCCAAGTGTGAAGCTAATCAAGAGTTCAAGGTCTGTCTTCCGCATCTCCTTAACCTCCCATGCTCTTACCTTTGTTTTGAAAACATGCCTGGCTGCATCTTCTTAGGTGATTTATCCAGCAGCTACTCATACCTGAGCTGCCATAGTGTCTGCCAAGTAGAGATGTCACATCCAGGCACTCTGAACCCCAGGACCGAATGAAGCAATGCTTTCATTCTGGTCCTTGGGCTCTCCCCAAAGTCTACAGCCCCTTCTCATCTTACTTCATCCCCTGCCACCTCTACATTTCCTTTCTCTTTGTTTTCCTTCCTTCCCCATTCCTTCTGTTGTTTTCCCTCTCCCCTTTCCTTTCTCTCTAAACTCAAAAAGTCTTTTTTTAAAAAGTATGATTTACATCCAATAAAGTGGACAAATTCCAAGAATTCAAGTGCATTTTTGGTAGGTATATGTGACCACAAAGCTGCCATCAAAAATAGCATTCCCCGTCACCCTAGAAGACTTCCAAATGACTGTACCTTAGTAAACAGTTCATCTCCTGATGCCCACCATGACGGATTAGCTTTGCCTGTCAGAGTGCTCACACACACAGAACTGTACTGTGTACATTTTTTATGTGTTTGCTATCCTTTACTTAATGTACGATTTTTGAGATTCTTTGAAAAAAGTGTCTCAGTAGACTTGCCTTCTTTAGTACTGCTTGATATTCCATCGTGCAGTCATTCCATGATTTTGTTTATCCACTCTCCATCAGTAGATATTTGGAGTTTCCAAATCCTTTTATAGTGTGGGTAAGATCATGTTACTACCACAGCCCCTTTCATAAACAAATGTTTTCATTTTTGTGAGTAGATAGCTAGTAATTAAAATTAAACTGTTCTTGACACTCTTAAAGACATTTTTTTTCAAGGACAACGTTTTCTGAAGCCTGTTCTTCTATATTCTCAACTCTGAAATATTCACTTTCGATTGGTTGTCATTGTATTATGTCTACTAGAAGCCTGCTCCCCTCCCAGGTGATTTTCCTATTTCTTATGACATCTCATCATAATTTAAAGAGGAAAGAGGTGAATACAGTTGCTTGATTGGTTAGGTTGAACTGAAACACTATACTTTTCTTTCTTTTACTTTTTAGAACAAAATCTCTACTATTTATGCAGCTCTTAATCATTTCCTTCTAGCCATGATCAAAAAATATATTGATCTTTGGAACAGAAGGATATCCTGAGAATTGTCTGTAACTAAATTAGGTTATGTGTGGGGTGTGAAACCTCTAAATGAACATCAAACATCTTCTGTGTCATTCAAATATTTTGAATCCTCATTTTCGACACATTCTTACTTTGATATGCCTTTAGGTCCCTTGAACTATAATGTAATTCCATGTTCATTTTTTATCTCCCCAGTGTTCATAGGTAAGTTGTAGTGGGAGGCTTCTTATTCATTCTGACCAAAAATAATCACACAGAAACTATATTCTTTGCAATACTGTATGGCCAATATCTTAATCACATTTTCTTCCTAGCTCTTATATCCTAAACTAAGCCATTTCCATTAATCTATGCATCACCACAAAGTCGTGGTCTACCGGCAAAGTTTCGGGGGGCTTCCGTGGAGGAGTCTGTCTCCTGTGGTAACTACATGGCTTCTCCCTGATTCCGCCTTCTTTCTCCCAGCATTCAGTTTAGGTTTCCCACCTAGCTCTGCTCTGTCCTATCACAGGCCAAAGCGGTTTCTTTATTCATGAACTAATAAAAACAACACCTATACTGAAGGACTTCCTACATCAGCGGGTGCCTGCTCTCTAAGAATTGTTACATATAGGTTTGAAGATCAGTGTGTAACATTCCTCTCTCTGCTCCAATTTCAGTTATCTGTTTCTTTAACATATTTTCTTTGAGCTTGTTTTAGGATATGTTAGTGCTTTCTTTGATTCTATTTTTCCTCTCAGCTTCTACTTGCAACCAACCCCTGGTTCAGCATTTTATAACCTGGATTGGTAGTGACAAAGTCCATTTCTTTAATGACAGTAAAGAATCTGTCAGGATTCTCTAGAACAGAAGTTCTTCACCATGTGACTCATGACCCCTTTTGGTGGTGGTCAGAAGGGTCAGATAACCCTTTCACAGGAGTCCCCTAAGACTATTGGAAAACACAGATATTTAGGTTACAAATCAAAAGAGTAACAAAATTATGGTAGCAATGAAAATAAATTTATTGTTGGGGTCACCACAGCATGAGGAACTGTATTAAAGTGTCACAGCATGACGAAAGTTGAGAACCACTGCTTTAGAGGAACAAAACTGATAGAATGAAATACACATATATACGTATATCATACATATATATACATACATATATATAATAAATCCCACCTCAAGTGATCCAAGTAATTAAAAATTGCTCAGAGGTGTGTCCAGCAGATTGGGTTTTTAGTTTATCCCAGATGTCATCAAGCTGACAACCAAGAAAAACCATCACACTCCCCCCACTCTTTTGTCCCAAAACAGATTATTTCACTATCATGAAAGTAATTGATTTCTAGACATTTTTTTGTGCCCCTTTGTGATATCTAGAAAGTTCTAGGCAGCCACTGACTGTCCTTCTATCACTATAGATTCATTTTGTATTTCCTGGATTCTTTGGGAGTACATTCATATGCATGATACGGCTTCTTTACTCATGCAATGAATTTGACAATTATACTTGTTCCTTTTTACTGTCAGTTAGTATTCCATTGTTTGGCTCTGTGCACAGTATGCAAATTAATTGGCCCACTGAAAAACATTTAAGTTGTTTCCTTTTTGGGAACCTTAAAATGGAAATACTGTCAACATTTCTATAAATATGCTTTCATTTCTGTTGGGCATATATTTAGGAGAAAAATGGTTAGGTTATATGGATGTTGCATGTTTAAATTATTAATAAATCATGGCAATTTTTTAATGCACTTGCATAATGTGCTTAGGATCCACAACAACCCTGTAACACCTTTGAAGAACTTCACAGAGTTTGGATGTTGAATTCCAGAAAGGTATTTTCCTCAGTTAAAATATCAGTGTTTGATCTCTGATGTGTTGTATGAATCTGAGGGAGAGGAAAAAAGAGAAACCCTGCATCCTTGGAAAGAGTTTTCCTTTCCTTTTAAGACAACCAAAGTACAAAATCCCATATGGCTCGGTTACCTAGGTAACATAATGACAGTGATATGGTGGTCCCTGTAGAGTGAGGATGGGGAACAAAAGGTGGGTGCTGGACCAGAAAACAGATCAGAAATGTGGCCAAACTTCCTGTGTGCTTGCTACTGTCTAATGTGCTATCCCCATCAACCTCCCCACTTCTTGTCTGACAGTTGAGAAAACTAGGGAGGGCTTTCTATCTCAACTGAGTTGGGACTTAAAGTCCAATATGGGTTGTGAATGTAAAATGAATGTTAACCAGATTGATTGCTATGAAGCTTTAAATTCCCAGAAGCAGAACTAATAAGAATTTAAAGACAGATGATCACAAAAGACAGATTAAGGAAATATTAACATGGCTTCATCTGGCCAAGATGCCTGTTAGATCAGCCTGAAGTGTGTCAGCCTCCCATAACAGTCATGGCCCAAAAGCCCACAGGAGAAACCCAGGATGACTCTGTAGCCCTTGTACCCAGAATGCTGTGGACCAGCAGCACTAGCATCTCCTTGTGTACATCCCAGAATCACTGAATCAGAACCTGCCTTTGACAAGGTCCAGGCTTACTCACAGGATTAATTACACATAAAACTTGGTAACCTATAACAATTAGTAGGCATCTGTACATTCATTGGCCAGTGGGTCAGCTAGAATTCAGATCTGGGCATACATGCCAACAAATCCTGGCTTGGGCTTACATTTGCACCATGAGTCTTCCACTTCTCTGGGTCCAGTTGAGTTTTTACTAAACCTTTATCTCCTGGTGATAAGAATGTACAGAAAGACAAAAAATAGGCAGGCATGTGGAACACAATTTAGCCCCTTGATTGAGCTAAATTAATATCCAATCAACCAAATCAAGTCACAGGGTCACACAGAGTTGCCAAAGAGTGGCTAATTCCTGTTCTGTTTCTTAAGAGTATACCCTAAGCAAAAGCATTTGCCCCTGTATCCCATTCAGTAAAAGTGAACAGAATAACTACATCCCTGGTGGGAATATAATGCTGTAATGACTTTCATGCCACATAGTAAAGTTTTAGCACATAGGTGGTAGTACCGAGAATTCTGTGACCCTGGAAAAATTGGATCAAGTCCCTGAACTTCATTTTCTCATCGGTGGGGATATGGAACTCTATTAATCTGTGAACTTCACTTTCAAAACTGATGGTTGTAATAATGGTGATACAAAAACTAACACAAAGCACTTACTGTGGCAGGCATTACTGTTTGGTATTTATTGTGGGTTTCCTCCTATATTTCCCTAATTTCCCATGAAAACTGTCCACATTTTGTAGTAGAAGAAACTGAGGATGGGCATTGTTATGACACCAAGTTTGTTGACGTTTTCCAGTATGTTCTTGTGAGCACTCCATGCAGAGGGAAACACTTTATAGAACTGATATGGTCCAGGCTGGTCTGTGTAGCTGTCTTCATAAGCTTCATGCCAGCGCTGATGCTTTTGTTGTCTCCTGTGGGATAAACAGGGACAAAACAAAGAAATGTCTTTTTCTGCCACATGGACGCAAGGAAAATAAGTTTCAGTGAGCCCAGACATCTTCCAAGGCTGTATAGTAATGCTGCTCAGTGTAGCTTTGGAGCCAGAGTGAGATGGAAGAGAAGGATAAGACCCAAAGGGTTCTTTCCCTGAGAAATTAGATATGGGATAGACTGGAGGAACAGATCTTCCCTCTCATAGGCTACTCTTTCAGCAGAGGATTCCACCCTAGTGAGTGTCGTTTCTGAATCAAGGTATGCATACATGTCTACCTCTTTCCACCTTCCCTCATAATAGCTGCTCTTTCTGTGCTTACACAGAGCGTACTACATGATGGGAATGGAACTGTGCCCACAAATCTGTGATTCATCAGCCACAGAGCTCTAGCAATGGTAGCCGGAAATGACTTACCCTGATGAAGGAGCACCCTCTCCTACCTTCCCTTTCCCAACACAGCAAGGGGGCAGGCTTCCCATCAGCTATGTGAGTTTATATTCTACTTCTTAATTACTGTTACTGCTCAGAAGGATTTATTCTTGTGATGAATCAGGTTTCTTTTTCTTCAGTATGCCACAAGTTCACCTTCTCATGGTCTTTTCTGGAACAAGTGACCAAGATTTTAGAATGTTCTCCTGGCACAATGCTATTGTCTTGTTTCCTGTTACATAGTTCCAGCATTACCTTGTTCATATCTAAAACCAACTTGTGGGCAACTCTGATTCCAGATTCTTTTCTGCTGTCTTTTCTGTCTGTGACTTCCTTGTATGCCTGAATAAGTCCCCTTTGCTCTGTTTTCTACGCAATGGACCGTCTCTCGTTTATTTAGCACAGCCTGTTGAATTCCACCACCCATTAGCTGTTCTTTCTTTGTGACTCAACTATGAACTTGAAACCAATCTCACTCAAGTTTCCTACATAACTCATTCATTTGGTAGCCGTCACAGACTTACTGACTAACATGCAGTAAGAAAAAAAAATAACTTCTATTTTGCACCGCTGGGCATTGACTCTAAAGCCAAGAACATACTAGACAAACACTCTACCAGAGAATGACATCCCCCTCCCAACCCTCCACCCCCAAAAAGAAACAACTTATAAAGGGATGTATGATCACCGAAAATACAAAACCACTACACTATCCCACTGGAATGATAAAATGAAGAAAATAATCCTTGTAGGTACTAAAGATTGGTAATAATGTTGAGCAACTCAGTGGTCTAGTGGGGGTGTAGACTGATATAAGCACTGTGGGAAATGGTTTTTTCCAAAATAAATAACTGAAAATAAAATCTCTACATACCACTGCCCCATCAATTCTACCTTGGTGAGGTATCCATAGCCAATGCACGTAGAGACTGGGAAAAGAATAGACATAACGTTTTTACACTCACCCCAACCTCAAGTCAGCCCAAATGCCATGAATGGTAGAATGAATAAGAAGGCAACAGAGCACATACTTAGAATGAAAACATAATAGCTAGCTACAGGTTTATTAGTATAATGCGGTGTGAATGCAGCAAGATATAAAACACTATCAGTTATATAGTCCTATCTCCATATGAAGATCAGAGCCATGACAAATGAGAATATAAAGGAGGAAGGGAGGACACAAGTGGAAAGAGGACCGAGGTTACCCTTGTCAAGAAAGTACCTAGGATGGCTTCTCACTCTGGACATTGATTGTATTCTCCCTGTTGATCTGAATGTTGGTTACACAAGTGGCCTCTGTTCATGAATTTTACTCAACTATATATGTACATTACCATGTGCATATCATACTCAGTTCAAAATATAGTCAAGAAAGCAGCAAGCAGGGAAAAAAATGTAGGGACTGGCCCGGTCTCTGCATGCTGCCCTGCAAGCTGGTCTCCACATTTTAATGAATGTAGACAGTTTGTGTGTGATGGGTGTGCTCCTCTGCCTTCAAGGCCCAGTGCTATTGTTAGAACATCAAAGTTGTCTTAGTCAGACAACTGCTGACTAAGATACTGTTCTTATGAAAAGAGTGACCAGCAAATTTACTGCTTGACTTCATTCCCTCTAAATGAAGCTGGCCCCATGGTCCTCTTTGAAAGCTCGGTTGTGGACATATATCTTCTTTATAGGACATTGTACACAATAAAGAGAAGCAGTAACTTCAGATAATAAAAAAAATACCTTTGAGAATACTGTGAGATGGACATTCCATCTAATAAACATCACTGTGGTTACATACTCCCAAACCTACTGAACTCCAGCCATTGGGCCAAGAACCTTTTATCTGACATAGGGGCTCTTTTGAACTAATTGACTTATTACATTTATGCCCCAATCCTTTCCTTAGGCTCTATAAGATCTCAGGGATAAAACAGGGTTATCCACTCCAGAGGGCCGCCATACTGAAATTGGGCCAAATGGCACACTTCTATCTGGTCACACAGTAGCTTATTAGGAGCTAGCCTTCAGCAGAGCAAACTAAACTCCTTTGTCCACTATATGATGTCCTCTGATTGCCATCTGACGTCACTACTCATAACCTGGATGGGAAAAACTCTTGGCATTATTAGCATTGTCAGATACTGGGACAGGATTAGAAAGGAATGTAAGGTTTTATACCTACTATAAAGTAAAGATTGTTACTAATTGTGAGAGAAAAAGAAAAACTACTTATAAAGGATGTACCTGGTTTAACTAGGTTGTGGGGAAAGAAGCAGCTAGAATGATAATCACCAGCTGCTCAAAATCAAATAAATCAGAATGGTCCTTTCACTGCAGAAGTTTTCAGTCCACAGCACATAGGCATTCTGTATATAGTAATCACGCCACTGAATGTGTTGGTGCACATGAAATGTGGAGGCTGGAGGAGCAATAGTTCAAAGACAGTCGTGGCTACATAATGAGTCTGAAGACAGCCTGGGCTACAAGAGAATGTGACACAAAAAAAAAAAATAAATGACCAAGTAAACCATCTACTTCTGAACTCATCACTCCTGGAGAGGTTCCATGTGCTGCAATTGGTTCATGTAGTTGGGAGCAGCCTAATGAGTAAGATCCTTGCCTTTCTTCTCTCCTCTTTGGTCCACTCAAGAAAATGCACTTGTGATTGAGAGTGCCCTGCTGATATTTTGATGAAATCAAAGAACTTAGTTCAAAAAAACATCTCTGAAATAAATATGCAGAGTGAGCATAAAAAACCTCACAATCTTTGTCAAGCAGTAGGCTCTCTAGGAAAGACTATATTCCAAACAGTGGGTGGGAGGAATGAGTCAGACTGCATAAGATACCTATGGAGGGTAGATTTTCTGCTTTTATACTCTTCCCCACAACCTCACAGCCCTGAAACTCATCCAGTAGTTCTTCTAGAGCCTGGGATAATCCACAACTGAACATCAATTCCTTAGCTCTGATGTTGCTCATAATTGGTGAGACAGGAAGAAAAGAAGGGAATTGGGTTGGCCCAGACCTAGCCGATTAGATTACACAATGATACAGTCCCCAGTAGAGATGGGACTGTGTTCTATGGAGCCAAGTAAAATGGTGTTCCCACCTTCCTGATGTGAGCAAAGGAAAAACAAAGAGGATGGGGTCACAGTTTCAGAGAGCTACCCTCTAATTACGAGACTGCGTCTTTTCTCTGGGTCTCTGAATGGCTGTTCCCAGATTGCTCAAGCCATTAGCTCAATTTACTTTGCTTTAGAGGCTCCTGTATGTTCCTTTGGGTTGGCGTTTTTCATGCCACTTAGAATGTGGTGTAAATATAAATGCCATGGCAACTTGCCAGTATGGTGGAGTCTACCCAGATGGGAAGAATGTCTGTTGGCTACACAGGTTCCCTTTAAAAGAAAAACTCGGTACTCACAAAATCCTAGGCATTCAGACTGGAGGCTACATCAGGAGGCCCCCTGCATCCCACCATACATGAGATCTAAAGCAAACTTTTCTTTGGGTATTTCACCATGAGGTGGTTGCTGGTGGGAGAATTGCAGTGGGTATGGCCCTAGAAGGGTCTGTTTAAGTGAAATGCCTTAGAGAGTTTGTGGGCATGTCACAGATACTCTTATGAGCTTATGGCAGGGATGGTAGCCGTTCTGCTCACTGAGTTGAACCAGGCCTTCATCTGGACCTACTATCACCAGTGTGAGGCACACTGTTTAGAAGACATGTTGCAGATACTCACCAAATCTTTGGATTTGTATCATTGTGTTTGCCTTTCATTAGTGAAGAATCCGAAGTCTAAAAAAAAAAGATATTTTTCCAAATCTTAAAACGTATGCTGGTTAATCTTGACTTTCAACTTGATTGGATTAAGAAGTGCACAGGTGGTTTGTGTATCCTGTCAGTGTCAATAACCCCAACTGGTATACTTGATGAAGAGTCCAGAATGCAGGGAAATGAAAGAAAAATATATAGGGAATAACCATGGAGTCGCTACTAAAAGAGAAATAATTTTTTGGGAACATGGCAGGAAAATCCTGAGCTGGGGGATAAGAAAGGTCCAGTTCCACATAGAACTCAGGGGGATTGTAGCTCAGGCAGGTAAATTCAGAAGCCCCAGAGCTTGGAGAGGGAAGGGTTTTTGCTCGGTTAAGACAAGAACAGGAGACTGAGGAAGAGTTTGCAAGGAAATAAAATATAATAAATAAACTTGTAGCAAAAAAAAAAAAACTCACTGTTCTGAGACTGACAGAGACGAAGCCACTGGAGAGATTTTGAATGATGGCTTTGGCTACTCGGAAGAGAGTGGAAAGGAAGGACCAGAGACTTAGAAAGTTTGGCAAACCCAAGTAAGAGACGATGTGATACGGACCAGAGTGGAGAGCAGTGAATGAGCCCACGTTCTAGGAGATGCACAGAAGGGTGTGCAGATGACTGAGCTTCAGAGGACAGATTCATATTGCACTCTTAGAGTACGAGAAGCCAATGGGATGTCTAAGTAAAGATAGTAAGGAGGAAGGTGGTCAGGTGGACAAGGGAGTGCTCACCCTCAAACTGCCTATCTTTGGCAGCTGCTGACTTCTCTGCCAGCTAGAAGGACATGTAATCAATGGGCCTGGCTACGCTCTCACACGTCACTGCAGACGGAAACCTGGAAGAAGCAACTCGAGGACCGAATGGTTTCTTTTCGCCCATGGTTTCAGGGACTGTGCATGATAGCTCAAAGGCTGGGCAGCTCTCTGTTGGCACAGCAGCAGCTCCGTCTGTTAATTGAGACAACTCCTCACATCTTATCGAATCGGGAAGCAGAGAGTTAGCAGCAGGACCTGAAGTAGATCTCAATGACCTCTTGTTTGGGCTCCTCCCCAAGTCCTGAAAGTTCTGGAACCTCTCAAAACAGCACCACCTGCTTAGACCAAGAGTTGAAATGCGTGATCCTGTAAGGGACATTTCAGATTCAAACTACAACATTTTTTCTCCCTCAAGACAGGCAAGGGACACACAGGCAGACAGAAATTTCGCCTCAACCATGGATAAATGCAGAGGCCTATTTGCACTTTCACAAGCTAAATTAAAACCCTACAAGAAGCCGGGCGGTGGTGGCGCACGCCTTTAATCCCAGCACTTGGGAGGCAGAGGCAGGTGGATCTCTGTGAGTTCGAGACCAGCCTGGTCTACAAGAGCTAGTTCCAGGACAGGCTCCAAAACCACAGAGAAACCCTGTCTCGAAAAACAAAAAAAAAAAAAACCCTACAAGAAGAGGAGGGCTGAATCAGAACAGCTTATTTCTCACCAATTTGCTGTTGTGGGCAAAGGAACTCTTGGCCACTGTGGTGAGCATCCTTCTCCATGGGTGTCAAGCTACAGTGTTACTGTTCTGTATGACATCATCATGAAAACCCCTGATGGTTATTTGCTTGGACATTGTATGTCCAGGGTCCTACAGGTTACACGGTGATGCAGTTCTGAAACTGTGCCTAACAGTTTTGTTCTGTTTCTCACAGTAAGATCATTGGAAAGAACTTAATGACAAGCAGCACACTGAACATAAAAACATGCTAAAGAGATTTAGCATGAAGGTTATTCGAATTCAAAGATATGGTATTAAGTTTGTTGTTCAATTCCATAGCTCAAGCATAAATGAGGAGATAATGTGACTTTGTTTTGTTTTCCCCCCAAATCCTCCAGCTGAGTGTTTTGTTAGCTATCAGTAAGGCATTTGGTACTGTTAATGCATTGTGGACAACCTATTTTGTATAAAGAGCATATTTATCTTTCCTCAGTCCTGAAGAAATCTATTATTGATGCAAAAAAATCACACTTGAGGAAGATGTGTCTAAAGGAGAGGGGTGTGTTTCTCCTGTGTTGGATTCAGAAGCCTTTGCTTTGTCTTGTCTACATGCTGACAGTTTTCTTGCTGCTTTCCCCTGGATTGTCTCCCTGACCGTTGAAAACTGAAAACGAAATGATATTTCCTTAGTCACTTCCAGGAAATTGCGAGATAAGAAAATGGCAGAGAGACCTCTTCAGACGAAAAGTCCCTGGAATCAATAAAGTCTAGAAGAGCCGTTCTCGATCTATGGGTTGTGACCCCTCAGCAAGCCTCTACATAGAAAAGTACTGTTTTGATTAATAACAGTAGCAAAATAACAGTTATAAAATAGCAACAAAAATAATTTTATGGTTGGGGGCCACGACAACACTAGGAACTGAATTCAAAGTTCACAGCATCAGGAAGGTCGAGAACCACTGGCCTAGGAGAGAGTTTGCAACTTTGGGCTGTGATCCTGAGATCTGAATCTCAAAGAGCATTCGTTCCCTACTCTCCCCCTCGCCTGGCACATTAAGTATCTTATCCGGATTACAGACACCTTCTGCTGTACAACAAATTGCCCCAGAATTTAGAAGATTAAGAGGATCCACGTTTATTATCCCAGCATTTCTGTGTGTCGGGAAGTCAGCCCTCACAAGCTACAATTAAGGTATCAGGCAGGACTATAATCTTCTTGGACGAGCTTCAGACCTGTTTCATGGGGGCATGGACAGAATTCAGTTTCCCATGGGGTTTTGGCTGGAGGGAGCTCTCAATTCCTTACCATGTGGTTTCCCTATCGTGCGGGTCACAAGAAGAGAGATGTTTTGTTTTGTTTGCAGAGCAGGAACGTGAATAGAGCCAGAAAAAAAATATGAGACAAAACACATCTTTTTTTTGTTTTTTTGTAATCTTGTCTTCATGACACACCTATTACTTTTACCACATTCTCTTTACTAAAAGCAGGTCTCTTGCTCCATCCCAAATCCAGAGGAAATGTATCATGCAAGTGTATACATTCTAGGAGAGAGGGACACTGAAGACATTTCAAAACCTGCCTGTAATATAGTATTTCCCAGACTGCCACATGCCTGGATGTGTGCTCGTTCCTGTTCTCCCAGACAATGCCAGTTCCCCTGCAGTCTGGCATGGTGATCTGCTAGATCCTTACTTTTCCAGATTTCTTGATTTTATTTCTGATTTCTGTCCACTCACCTCCGTTCAAACTACAGTACTCTGATTTCTTGCTCTAAATCATTGCTCTTCCTTGCTAAAGAACATTTGATGAGTCCCTATTTCTTGGCTCAACACAAGTATTAAGAATGTCTATATCTTGGAATAACCTCATTTCCTCCCCTTCATTTCAACAGGCTACCTGCAGCTAAGTCGGTCTGCATGTTCTTTCCCCCTGCATTCATGCTGTTTCCTTAGCTTCCCTTCTTCTTTCCAACTGTGAAAATGCTCAACACATCACAGGAGAAATTTCCGTGCAAGGCTGGGATTTCAATGGGCTCATTTCTGAGCCCTCTTGCACTGCTTGTCCACTGAACAGCTACTATACTATTATTCCCACATAACTGTCTATATATAAATACTGCTGTTCCCTACTCTGCATGTTAAGCAGAAGAGGGGTCTTGGGCTTTAGTACTTCCATCTCTGTAGTGACCTGTGGTATGCGGGCATACGACAAGGGTTTGGTAAAGTCTAGAATGGCAGTGGGTGCTTCCCTACATGCCTTTCTCATAGGTAGGAAGACTCACTCATTTTATTCTCTTCATGCTATAAACGAGAAGGTGGAGATGGAGTTTACCTGCTCATCTGGAGTAGACCAAGGACCCTGATTTGGGAGTCCCCGTTCATTTGTTTTATTTTGTTTTGCTTTTAAGTGCAAAACCATCTGATTTGACCTGATGTTTGTTTGTTTGGCTGTTGAAATTAGGGAGCAGCGGGGCTGCATCCCCGGCACCCGGTGGGGCTGCATCCCTGGCACCCTGCCGCCCGCACAGCTAGCTCTAGCTTATGCCCCGAAATAAGTACACTGAAACTGTATTCTTTTAAACACCGCTTGGCCCATTTCTATCTAGCCTCTTCTAGGCTAGCTCTCGCACCTGGACTAGCCCATTTCTAATCATCTGCTGTAGCCCACGAGCTGGCTTACCAGAAATAATCTTAACCTGTGTCTGCCTGGAGTGGGAGAATCATGGCGACTCCCTGACTCAGCTTCTTTCTCCCAGCATTCTGTTCTGTTTACTCCTCCCACCTATGTTTTAACCTATGAGGGCCAAAGCAGTTTCTTTATTGCTTAACCAATGAAATCAACAGATTGATATATGACACTCCCACATCATTTGGCTGCACCAGAGATTAAGCCTGCAGCTTCACACATGGTAGGAAAGCACCTTAACCCTAAATTACAGCTTCAGCCTTAATTTTATTTTAATTTAAAGATAAGTTCTTGATAATTACCCTTGAAATTATGATATTCTTGCCTTATCTGCCTGAGTTACTAATATTAACAGTCTACACCACCATGCCTGGCTTTGATTATTTAAAAAAAAAATCATTTCTTTTTATTTTGTGTGCATGAGATCTTTGTCAACATGCCTCTGTGTATACTACCTATGTAATGTGTGTGTGTGTGTGCCCACACATAAGTGCACATGTGTGTGCATATGTGCCTGTCCATGGGGGCCAGAAAAGGATGTTGGGTCTCCTGAGACTGGAGAGGTACCATGTGGGTGCTGGAAATAGAACCCGGATCCTTCACAAGAACAATAAGTGCTCTTAACCACTAAGTCATCTCTCCCAAGACCCTAGCTTTGATTTTTTTAATAGAATAATTCAGAGTCATTCAACAGTCCTCATACTGTGATTTTTAAAAACTCATTCTTAGTGAATAAAAAAGGGAAGACAAAAATGTTTAAAGTATAAAGAGCTTCACAAAAAAACAAAGAGCTTCACAGGTAAGAGGAAGGTTCAGGTTCGCCACTTCTTGTTCATTTGTGAGTTAACCT
Organism: Microtus ochrogaster; assembly: GCF_000317375.1. Taxonomy (NCBI): domain Eukaryota; kingdom Metazoa; phylum Chordata; class Mammalia; order Rodentia; family Cricetidae; genus Microtus; species Microtus ochrogaster. Next base: position 8,641,634 of record NW_004949101.1, on the reverse strand, counting down.
TTTCACGTTCACCCAAACAGCAGTGTCAGGAAATGCCCATCTTCTTAAATGTCAGTGTGTTTCCTGCTGTCAGAGACTCACTTCTGGCATGCAGTGATGTTACCAAGTGGCCATAGCCTGCACAGTTAGGAGGACTCTGGTGACTCAGGACACCTAGATGTTGTCATTAGATCTATAGGTCTGTCTGTGAGCGAAGCAGGGTGTATGTGTGTGACCTGTGTCAGAGGAAAGACCATTCTTGCTCCAAAGCCATTGTCCAGACCCCTACAGGCAATGTTCTGAATCTAAAACGACTTTCAGCCAAGTCCTCTTTGCACCTGGGAACTATGAGCAGGATTGAAAACTTCATAAAGGAGATGAAACCTGGCCAGGACAGGAAGTGACTTACAGCCGGCAGGCTCAGATGTACTGACACAAGGTAGTGAAGTAGGAAATTATGGTTTTCAAAGAGAAGTCAGATCTTAGTTTCCCTTTTATCTCAGTATGATGTGTGTGTCCTTGAATCACATCCCCTAACCGCAGGGCAAACGTGACATTCACGCAGCAAGAGTGGTTGGAATCCCTGGCTTTTGTGAGTCTCCTACCCAGGAAAGTCAGACTTCCTTTATGACTTGTTCATCGTGTGTCAGTATTGTGGTTTCCAAATGCTCTTGGAAGCTGATTTTCCAAGTTCCAGGTGGGCTCTGGGCCATGGCAACAGCCAGAAGTGCTGAAGGCATTAGCTTGAGCCAGCGGGTTTCTTGGAGACTAAGGCTGGGGTAGTCTGTTTTACATTAGGGTATTTCTTTGTACGTGAATTATCAAAATCCTCCATTCCCAGCATTTCTTCTCTTGCCTCTCCTTTCATGGCATGTCTTGTTACTTCTGCATGAACTGGGATATCCGACAACAAGCAATTATTCCAAAACACTGAGCATTAACTGTGCTGCTAGGGAGAACTATTTCCAAAGGAATGTGATCAACTGGAAAATTTGATAGAAATTTGACAGTTGATGGATCATGAACTTCACCTCTTGAGCCAGTACCCATAACATCAATTTCTACTGTTTTCTTGTGTGCCCTTGCTGGAGTGTGCTGTTTCATTTCCCACCTCCCACCTCTTTCCCAGTTTTTCACCCCAGTCTTAGTATTAGAACAACAATCTGAAATAGTCTGAAAGGGCACACATGATCAAATATATATATATATATATATATATATATATATATATATATATATATATATAATCTCCCATATATATGTTAATATATAATATTAATATATATTAACTGGGCCTCATAAAAGGTCTCATTCTGACAGTTTTATACATGTATATTCATCCACCCACCCCACACCCAAATGATGATTTTTGACTTATTTCTTTGATGCCACTAGATGAGTCTTTGTTTTGCCTGATCTTCTACTTACAACAGAGGGAAACAGTAAAATGAATATATTTTATCTGCAAAATTTAACAGTGACTTTGAATTAACCTAAAGATGCACATGGAAAACAAGTTAAAAGTATATGGCGAGAGGCAGCTGGTCAACAGGAACATAGCAGATAGGGGTGTTTCTTCAGCTTATGTAGGAGAAATGGCTATTTCTATTTAAGTGAGATGGGTTAAACTACTTGGGTTGAATTCTGGCTCCAAGTACATGTGGTCAGCCCAGGAGTCCTGGAAAGAATCTGGCTTTGTTTTAATACCAATATTAGTCATTGCTGGGTGGACTTTTTTTTAAGATGATTTTTGAAAAGATAAAATAAGGACACAAAAACTTGGGAAAAAAAATACAAGTGTCACAGAAAGCAATGTGATCTCCTCTCCCCATCCCTGAGAGATACAGAAACAGGTGTCAACCCAGGTCGGTGGTGAGCCTGCCTGTTTCACAGATGAATCCGGGCGCTATTGTGGCTAAAGGAAGTCCAGGACCTCCTGATCCAGCCCAATGACTACCATTGCCAGATATGAAGCAACAGAAGGTCATCTCGAGCCCCATTGTGCCCTGAATAGAGAGACACAGTGGGACCACACGGGGTCCATTCTTTTCCCACAAAGTAGTGATGTGTTCCAGGCAAAAACCCAATTTGGGATGTTTTGGCCCAAAGGAAACATTTACAACCAAATTATACACCTCGGAAAATAAATGAGCTTTCATTTTGGAAGGAAACCCTGCCGGGCTCTTTATTATTTGTACCACAATCATAAAGTTGGTTTTAATCTCTGCAGTGGAATGCCATTGGGTTGGCCAAGTAGCAGGCTCAGTGGTTGGAGTGGGGACCATTTCACCCTGCAGAAAACACAGTGGGAAATAAAGGGAATTAGTTCTCGTGAAACTGTTCTCAGGAACCACTGGTTTGGGGGTGGGTATCTTTTTCTGGCACATTCATTGAAACTTCAAAGTTGGTTCCTTTCTTCGTCTCTTTCTTTTATTCTCCTTTTCAAAAATTCCAGGGGACTTCTGGAAAAATGTGTCCTTTATAAATGAATGAAAATCCAGGAGTAGACCCAAGAAAGTCTATAATGGATTTCTCCCATAGCTCCCTGGAGAATGGGATACTGAACCTGCAGGAGACTGAGGACAAGGCTGGAAAGTTTGTTCTCTTTTTTCCTCAACCAAGAAATACGAAGACTTAAACCTAATGAGCTTCTGCTCGCAGTATCCATGCCATGAAAGAACCGTGGTGTAGAGAAAGTGGCCGGGGGGGGTCTATGAGCTTCTGGGGTGGTGTGGGTGGTAAGTGTTTTAAACCACTATCACATAAGGCCCGGAGTATTGTGTACCAGTTTAGAGTAGAGTAGAAAGTAATCCTTAATACCCTTCAAGGATGTTACAAATACTTTGGTTTGGGAATGCCTTTTCATAGACCTTGCTGGGAACTTGCCACTTGTTCTGGAGACACCGGGATGCCCACTTTGTGGGCACATGGAGGTGTAGAAAGCAATGAATGACAGGAGCTGTTCGTGGGAAGAAGAGTTCACGGGAAGGCTTTGGCGTACGGGATCAAGTAGTTAAGGAATCCAGCTAACAATCCTGAGATAAATTCTACTGATCTTGAATGTCCTGGTGCCTGCATCCTACCAAAGCCACCCTGATTTAAACAGCTTTGGGTTTGCCTAGACTGTAAGATCCACACCACTGTCTAGGCTGCTGCCGCCTGTACTATCAGGACGGGAAGGGGCTATGTTTGCCTTGCTCCCCCTTGAATCCCCAGCCCTTGAGTCATTAGCTCCCAGCAATTAAGGGGGTAAGTGAAAAAGAGTCCTGTAGCTCATCTGTCCACACACCATCAACACAAATCCCAGCTAATTAGATGATTTCAGCTCGTAATCATTTGAGGTGGTTAAGTGTAGCATAAGTTTTGGGTCTTCTCTGTCCCGTTGCTCTCTTCTCGTTCTCTCTCCTGAATTAAAACATCCCAAGAGTGAGTTTAATAACCTCTTCTAGTCTGCGTTTTATATTCATACCCTGGCAATGTTTAACTTATGACTGTTGACTGCTTTATATTTTTCCATGAGTGAGGAATTTATGTCTGAGCTCTTCTCCTACTGGGATTTCCTTACCCTTCCAATAATACTCAGTTACTCCGAGGTGGATCAACTTGGTCATTCTTCGCCAGCAAAATTCTAGGAGTGTCTTTCACTTACTCCCTTGTTCTGACATTGAAGGCTCCCGTCTCCCAGTGCCTGCCTTCATTCTATGTCACCCGCCTTCCACAGACACCAAGTTCTGGCAATGGATAAGTCAGCTTTTATTATAAAAATGTTTATGGAGACTGTCAGTTCTTAACCTTAAAACTGAACCGTGCTGTTTGTATTTTTCTAAGTGATGGAGAGTGTGAAGGACTGATGAAAATGGAGCGTGAAGAGATCAAACATGTGCCTTGGGATCTTTGTTGAAGACCTGGAATAGGAGAAATTCCACTTGAGGGGGGACTGAACTCCCGAGAAAAGAACCCTCTGTGAGCCGAGCTCGAAGCCTGAGGTCATGACCTGATGTGAGAGAAAGTGAGGTGTAGGGAGTGAGGGGGCCAGCATAGGATGTGCAGGGTTTGGGTCATACAACATACTGGGAAACAAACCACTAGAAAGAGGTAGAGATATAGTTCTTTTGGTCAGAGTGCAAATGAATTCACTTGCAACCAGCTCTAGCTTCTGAACTTCTCAGGTCTGCTTTCCAACATTGGGAGTCTGAAAGAAGCCATTCATAAGTGTGTATGACATGCTGTGTTGCAGAACTTTTGTTTACCGTGGGACTTTTCTGTGGACCACTGGGGAGAGTGACCATTTGAAGCTGCGAGTTTGGCTCTTATTTATTGAATACCTAGGACATTAGTAAAAAATGGAGCTGGCTCTATCTAAAAGGCCAGTCTTTGTATCTGCAGACTCGGGGAGTAAGTAGGAAAGTCTGAGCTGGAAGCAGCAAAGGGCATTTTGCAGGATGAGTTATAAATCTGCTGAAGGAGACTGAGACCTCAGTGAGCACCAAGTGTTTTAGTTGGGGCCTGTGAGATTAGTTTGGCAAGAGCATTTTCTGGGACTGGTTCTTGGCATAATTTGTCCTTGTCTATGGAGCTTGGGGCACCAAAAGACAATCTTCATGTCTTTTCTCTGTCTCCCACCATCTTTATTTCCATTTTCTCATGTCCTGGTGGATTGTTTTTTCTTCATAGTTTGTCTGAGACCCCAGAATCTTCACAGGTCTCATGTGATTTGTTACCTCCAGGCTACCCTTTCCAGTAGCTATGTGAAGGCATGCCTATCCTTCTTCAGGACCTTGGGTCTTCGTAAAGAAAGATGCAATGCAAGGAGCACAGGAGGTTGGTGGCCCTTTGTTGCCTTGTGTGGGGTAAATGTTACCTAACCTTGCCCAAAAGGTCAGATTATGTTGACACTCAGAAAAAGCAGAAGTGAGTTCATCCTCCATCTTTGCAGATTGTGATCTTTTACCTTGGGGGTCCTCATCATTCAGGGTTCCTTAAGCAGTGACTAACAGTTCTGAGTGTCTTACCATGGCTGGGCTTAATGGCTTATGTTTATTTGTCATTTGTTTAATTATATTTTCTCAAGATAAAGCACTCCAACAAGTTGAGAGCCCTTCATATTATAACAGCCCCATCATTTTGCTATAGTGCCTCCCGGAAGAACAATGCCTTAACTGGTCCCAGGCCACCTGTTCCTTCTCCTGGGGCAATTGGGTATGAGTTTGTAGCAGGATTGCCTGGAATCTTGTGAGACACTACCTGTGAACCCCAACTTGAAACTCTAATTTCACAGAGGCCTGAGAGTAAGCATTCTATCAGATTCCCAGGTAATGCTGGTGCTGCTTTTAAAGCAGCTGATAACTTGGAGGTACCAGTTTTTCTGGGTGGTTAAGAAAACTGTGAGCTAGGGCATGGACAGGGTAGGGTATGGTTGCAATCCCAGGATTCCAGAGACTAAAGAAGGAAGACTATAAATTTAAGATCAACCTGGGCTATATAGCAAGATACTCTACCAGGCAGGAAAGTCTATTTCAGTTATCTTAAAATTAAATAAAATGTTAAAGCAAAAATTAGTAAAGCAACACATTGTCATCTGCATTCATAAATATATTAGCAATCATAGTTATATATGCATGCATGAAAACACATATTTTATGTGTTTTATACATGCATTTGTAAATGGTATGTATTATACAAATGTACATATATACTCTTTGAATATCTCAAAATTTTATGTAAATAGTATTTATATAAATATATAAATGTACATATAGTCTTTGGACATCTCAAACTCTGCCATTCCCTGTTGTTCTACTAGAGCTGTTCTTCTGGGCACTAACTGAGTATTGGATGTGACTTAGTCAGACAGAGACAATAGCCACTGGGTCCTTCCATCATATTTTTCTTGTCCCTCTAGGAGAAAAGAACACTGATCATGTTATTACTTGAAAGCAGCTGATGATGCTGTTGTCCCTGGAATTGAAGTCATCACATGGAAACTGGGCAAAGACTATGTCCTATCTCTGCAAGAGTCCTTCATCCTCCCGCCTTTTAAGAACCGAATTCTGTTCCATAGATAACAGGATGAATCAGCCATGCCCACACTATCAGGCTTCAAACCCTGGTCTGTTCATTCCTTCCTTCTATCCTTAATCCATTTGTCCATTGCTCTGTCTATGCCACGGTCCATTTATCATGGAGAGGACATTTAGTGAGGGCCTATTGTGTATCAGATGCCTGGCTAAGGGCCAAGTATATAAAGTTACAAAACAAAATGTAATATCTGCTTTCAGGAACTGATATTCTGATGGGAGCTATCATAAACAGGAGAGCCCATAAAATATTGGATTGTGGTAATATATTTTTTTCAAAGGAAATAAGCAGAAAGATGGGGAAATTACTGAGGGGTGGGAGGACCACTGAGGTGATGGTGCTAAAATTGAGTCCCAGTGGGGAGAGACAGGTAAATCTGTCCCTTCTTCTAAGATCCCAATGGCAAACTGAGGCATAATTTTATCCAAGTTCTCTATGGGAAACCGATGAGTTGTTTGGGCCTTCTTACAGAGCATATCTGAGGGGTGACTTATAGGTACGTGGGTGTCCCATCCCAATTAGAAGTACCTGGAAAGCCTTCAGCCAACAGAGATAAAGCCCCTCCTCCCTTAGTCTGTGCCCTTCCCTTCAACCACATGCAATTGAAGCAGAGTTGTATATAACAGGGATAGAGAACATCTGAATACCCAGGTGAGTTTGTCATGATTTTCCATCTCTACATGAGTGGCTGTAAACAGCCAAGCCAAGAAGCCTAGGCAGGATAATCCTTTTGCAAGAGAACACAGCTGAACTCCCCGAGATGGAGATTGCTCTGCTCTGAGGATAGTAATGCACCACAGGTGATCAAGGAAGTCAATTCTCTCTGAAAGTGACATTTGAAAAGAGGAGAGGTATATGCTCTGGACCAGGATGGTAGCATAGGAGTTGTGAAGTGGATAAAATGGTCCTTCCTGTTAGCAATGAATAGTGATGGACCTGAGGAAGCTGCCACGCTAATTTAACTCACCCTTTGCATAGCTCAGTTCACATTTCAACCACTATTTAACTATAGATGATAATAAAGGCGAAAGAAAGCTCTAAGAATGTAAATAAATTCAACAAAAGAAGGCAGTGTAAGGTACAGCATTAATGTGGAAGAGGAAGTCATCTGGCAACAACTTAGAAAAGGCTTCCTAAAGAAAGGAATACCTAAACAGGGTTGTTAAAACTAAACAGCAACTGTCTGTGGATAGGAAAAGGAGCAGAGACAGAGGCAAGTTTGGCATGGAGGCATCTACCAGCATCTAAGCCTCTGTATGAATTACAAAAAGGTGTAATAATGTCCCTTCCTTCAGAGTGAACCTCAAACCCTACTTGTCCCTCCACAGACTCCTTCCTGCTCTGGATACATTATACAATGTAAATGGCAGCCCAGATGACACCACAGAGGGTCACCTCGACCCTGCATTTCAAGCATTGACGTCTTGTTCATTTCAGTATCCAGATGTGTGGTCATTCATTAGAGTGTAAAAATCTGATTTTAAAAATTATTATTTACATTTATTATGGGAAAGGCTATCAGTTCTTGGCATATAGGTGACTGTTGTTGATTACTAAAAAACTTTTTCTAACTTTACTTAATTTAATTTTTACTCGTGGAAAGATTCATGCTTATCTATAATGAATTTTAGTCCATCTTTACTCTTATTAGCACCCTATCTCATCTTCCCTCCTTCTTCTGAACCTCTCCTTCTTCCACAGCCCCATTCCTACTTTCAATGGTGTGTGTGTGTGTGTGTGTGTGTGTGTGTGTGTGTGTGTGCGCGCGCACGTGACTGAAGTTAAGCACGGATTTCTGTTCCTACACAAGCATGAACAAGTTATTTACTGGACCACATCAGTTTCTTTTATGTACAATAGAAGGGGATGCTAATTATTCCCATTTGATAGGGAGTTTTGGGAGGCAGTTGATCAGAATAATGCCTTGAAAAGAATTAGAACAAAGTTAGTGTAGAGATTTTTTTTTTTTTGAGGGAGGAGGTAGAAGTTTGGTTGGTACTAGGAAAGAAGATAACTGGGCCCTGGGAGAAAATGATTGAGAAGAAAGACCCAGTTGAAGAGCACCGGGAAGACAAATGACGGAGGAACTGGGAGAAGAAAGGCAGTGTGTTTCTCCTCGAGCTGCTACCCATCTTACAGGGGAGCCCCAAGAAAATGATGTGAAGCTGCTTATTTATGTATTTATTATTTTTACAGTGCTGAAGATCAAACCGTTGGAGCCTTGCCCATACCAGGCAAGTGCTTCTGGTGACCACATCCCTAATAGCTGCTCTTCTGTTCTCAAATATTGTCTTTCCCTGGGTTCTTTTGTTCCGAGAATGAACAAACAAGGGCAGAAACTTGGTCGTTTTTAGAAAGTGTATGTGACCTTTCCGTGTGCCGTTCCCTTTGATTTCTTTCCTGGTTTCTTTTGTGGTCTCTGTAGTTGTACACATCCTGTGCGTATAACTTACGGGGAGAGGGAGCGCGTTTTCACAAAGTGAACACATTCGTGAATCCATCTCTCAGATCAAGTAAGCGGAATATAGCTGTGCTCCATGAGCCTCCCCAGGGCTCCCTTCCCTTCCCTGGCTCCCCCGGGCTGCCACAATCCTGACATCTAAGGCTATTGGTTAGTTTTGCCTGCTTTTGAACTTTATATAAATAGAATCTTAAGTCATATGTTCTTTTGTACTTGGCTTCCTTTGTTCTCTATGATGCTTGTGAAATTTGTCTGTTATTAGATGTGGTTATAGTTTGTTCGTTCTCGTTGCTGTATAGTGATTCATTCTATATTTTAGGTATACATTTTGTTTATACCTTCAACTACTGGTGGCCAATAGGTCCCCTGTCACTTTTACAATTCAGCTCATGTGTTTAGCAGGTCCAAAATAAAATGTGATGCCCCCACCTGCTAACATCCAAAGCACCACGTATTTGGGACCCATTGTTTCTTCTGTCCTCCAGAGTAGCTCTCTTCATCTTTGCATGAAGTACTATGTGGCATTTTGGGTATGGCTTGGTCACCATCTGTTTTGTTTCCTCCTTGCTGTACCTTCTGCTTTTATTGACCTGATCTAATTTTCCATATGATGTTCTCAGATTGCACAAACCACACTGCATTGGGCTACATAAGATCTACATAAGAGTTTCTCTAAGAAAGGGAGGCCAGGATTCTCCCATAAAATTTGCTTAGTTCCCAAGCAAAATGGGGAACTAAGTTGAGAATTTAATCCATAGTGTGCTATACTAGGATAGTGCTGTTACTCTGGGTAGGGAAAATAGGGAACTCAGAACAACTATGGCCTCTCTTATTCTAGACCACATCTCCAGGAGGCAAATTAGGACAACACAGACCTGGGAAAGAGATTAGGACTCTTGGGCATGATTCCTAGCAAGGGGCCTCTCAGCCACTTCCTTTATAGAACTGGAGTTCTCACGCTTAACTCAAATGAAAGATTGACTTAAAACAAGGTGCCTACAATGTTTGAGTAATGTTTTATCCACCCAATTTCCAAGATTCTCCAGACTCTCCCGTTTTTCTCTCTAGATCCACTTTGCACTTTCCTCTGCTCACATTTATGGACATAGTTCTACATGCATTGAATCTCCTAAGTTCTCCAACAGCCTCTTGCTCTGGCTTCAGGTTGACTGGCCAATGGGAAACATGGCAGGCATAAGGAGAGAGTATTTGGAAAACCTTGTATTCCCAACCCTACCCTTACACATAGTTCTATTTTCCTTATAGAAACAGCAACCTCTCCCTTTCTTTACATCATCAGGTCTCTGGTATAAGACCTCCATGGTTTTGTTAACCTGGCCCCTTTTCCTGGAAATGTATAAACTGTTCTTTTATTGAACTTCCTTCAGGTACCAAGCTTAAGAGCACCACCAATTTCCTACTCACACTCAGAATGATGGACCCTAATATGGTAATGTCGGTACCTGTGTGATAGCCAGTTTCAAATTTCAACTTGATGGGAATAAAAGGCAAGTAGAGTAACGACGCACATCTCTGAGTGTTTCTGTGAAACTCAGCAACTGTTAGATCATGGGAGTTCTGACCTAATGAGTGAGCTAGTTAATGCCTTCATGGAATCATTATATGATAGCATTATTTGGGTGGTCAGGAAACGTAGGCGATGGAGCCTAGTTGGATAAAGTAGGTCACTGGGGGGGGGGGTTGTCCTTGGGGGGGTTCTATCTTCTCTGACACCATCCTGTATCCCCTTTCTCTATTTCCTGACTGCCTTGTCATTTCTTATTCACCATTATGGATTGAGACCTTTGATACAGTCAGCCAAAGTAAATCAGTCCTCTCCTTAAATGGATTCTCATTAACTATTTGAAGACAGGGATGAGCAAAGTAACTAATATGACTGGGGAAAACAGCAGATAGAGACCTTCTCTGCTGCACCGCCCTCTCCACAGCTCCCTGACAGCCTCTAAAGAATGTGCGCTTCTCTTTTTTGAACCTCAGCTAATTAAAGGAGTTTTTGGTGGGAAATTTCTCTTAGGTGAGAATAAAACCAGGAATGCTTTGTCTCCAGAATTAGAAGGGGAATACATACGGGACAGTTGAAAGTAAGTGTTGTACCCCGGGGCAGGCCTTCTGACTTTTGAGAAGACATAACAAGGGAAGTCTTTTTCACACACCGTGGTTCCCCATTCTCGTTTCAGCTTTTTTGTGCCTTGGGCCAGCATCCAGACAAGTCGGATAAGATTACAGAGCATAGTAAATGACGTGCAAGAGTCATCAAAAATGTAGAGCTCAATAAAAAAATAATAAAATTTTAAAAAATATAAAAAATAAAATAAATAAATAAAAAAGAAAGAGTCATTGGCTGGATGTGGTTCTGCACACTTTTAATCCAGCCCTCTGGAGGCAGAGACAAGCAGATCTCTGAGTTCTAGGCTGGCCTGCTCATAGGAAGTTTCAGTCCAGCCTAGGATAGGATACACAGTGCAAGTGAAACCTAACTCAAAACCTGGGAAGGGGTCACTCCATGTTAAGTTGTGAAGAGTCTGAACCACTTCCCCTCCTTAAACTGAAACCACCCCACCCTTCAGGATTTTCTGTGACCTACCCTTGCATTCTTTAGTGCATGAGAATTTTTAAATTTCTGCTCTGGAACTTCATAAAGACAAAAGAAAAATCTGCCCATATACAATTTTCATAAATTTCAATTTAAACACGTGATTCTTCTACCAATATAGAGTAAGCAAATCTCAAAGATTTAACTAATTAATGAGAAAACTAGGAAGAGATCACTGCCAGTTCACAACATTTGAAGGACAGATTATAAAACCAGCTGAGAAAATAATATACTAGACACCCATGAAGTCATACGCCTCGAGTGATTCTGCTGAACCAAATCCATTTAAATTTCTGCAGGATAAAGATCTCTAAGTAAGGATATCACATTTAACCTACTGCCGATGCATCCTCCCCGAGAATTAAATAATCTCTGACAAGTATGCTATATTGTGCCTCAGTATGAACTGATGAATTTGTTCTCCTCTTTAACTTCATTTCCAAGTTTTTGATAACTTTTCCTAGCAATCCATGTGTGATCCGAACTGCCATGGTCCAGCACGCAGCACCTGATACCATATAGAAATGGAAGGCATGTTTATTGGGAGAGCTCATGAATCTAACACCCCTGATTACCCAAGCTTTGTCAAGATTCCCAACAGCTGCATCACCTGCAGGGACCGGCCTGTGTTTTCCCACAGACAGGGGAACAGAAACTTCATCAGACTAGTCTGGATAGGCATGGGAGAGAGGCAGCAAGTCCTGGTGGCCTGCAGCTTTCACCTCACTTCCGGCCACATTTGGTCTGTGACAGTTCTATAATTGGCTTACGCTACCAGGCCTGGCTCTCGGGTAAATGAGCATCAATGGTTCCTGGCAGCCCGCAGTGCTCTCCAGGTGCACTGTGAAAGTGCAAGGGAAAATTGTAAGGACTCAGTGCTGAATCTCTGAAAGGCTGGTGGTGGCGCTGTTAACGAAGAAGTATACGTCAAGGAAGGGCGTGGATGGTGGACAATGCAATAGCTTTCACCAACCTTAAGAAGAGAAAGGAGACAGTGGTGTTCTAGTCACTGAAGGCAGCATCTTCATTTGAGGCATTTAGAGCCATTGGGTTTTTATTTAATCATGCTACCCACGGATCTGATGCTTTGGTCATTTCAAAAAGCTTTAAAAATAAAACACACTGAGGCAGTTAAGGGCGCGTACTGCTGTTATAGAGGACCTGAGTTCAGTTCCAGCATCAAGCATATCACAAGCACCTATAACTCCATCCCCAGGAGGATCCCATGTCTGTGGCATCCATAGGCACCGGCACTTATATAAACTGCACATGCCTCCATCTCTCTCTGTCACACACACACAAACATACACACAAAATTTAAAAATAGCAAATATGCTTTAAATGTTTAAAACCACATTGCTGTGATATGATTTCTCCAGACAGCTGTCTTGTAAGGGTCCCAGCCCAAGGACATTAAAACCTCATAGACTGAGAACTTTTCTGAAATTCTCATCCTACTTCACAAGATCATTCTATAGAAAAAAAAAAAAAACAGCTAAGGTCCTGTTTCAGTTAGCTTTTACTGTGTAACAAGCCACTCTGAATTTGGTAACTTAAAACCATAAAAGTATATTATTCTTCATGATTCTCTTAATCTCAGCCAAGTTGGGTCAGCAGGTCTTGGGTGGTCATGGATCTCCAACTGAGGACTGTTCTTCAGCGAAGATAGGATATATGGCCCCTGATCAATATGTCTCCCATTTCAGCAAGTTAGGTAGTCCTGGTTTCTTGGCTCACTCCAAAGAGCAACTAAAATAAGCAATACTAAAATAAAGCACAACACTTTGGGGTCTGTGTTTGTTGTTGTCTTTTTTGCCACAGTAAGTAGCACAGCCAAACTCAGAGTTCGTAGCATCAAACTCCAAGATTATATACAGGGTGTGCCTGTTTAAGGCAGGGTTATGTAGAAAGGAAGAATGTATAGATATCTTTAAAACCATTCTACCATAGATGCAAACCACAGTAACTTACCCAAACTTAAGGCCAGATTGGGCCTGGGATACAGGCCTCATTCTGGATCCAGTGCTACCCTCACAATTTCATGAGTGTTCCCAAGGGTAAGCTGAGGCTGCTTGTTTGTTCCCCCAGCCACCCAGAACCAAAATAATCACACAAAAATTATATTAATTACAGTACTGTTTGGACAACAGCTTAAGCATATTTCTAGCTAGCTCTTACATCTTAAATTAACCTATTCCTATTATTTTATATTTTACCATTAGGCTTGTGGTTTGCTCATAATGTTCTGGCTGGTGGCTTGCGTCTTTCTCCTTCAGCAGCTACATGGTGTCTCCCTAACTATGCCTTCTTTCCTCCTCTATCTGTTTGGAGTTCCTGCCTTACTCTATTCTGAACTGCAATAGACCAAAAACAGCGTCTTTATTTAACCAATGGTAAAAAGAACATATTCAGAGCATACGGAGGGGAATTCCGCATCACCTCCCCTTTTCTGCCTAAATAAAAAGGAAGGTTTTAACTTTAACATAGTGAAATTCCACATACAAAACAGGTATCAAGCAAGAATTACAGTTACAGTATTTATATCTACTGTATCTTTTATAATAACTAAGGAAAACTGTAACTATATCTATTCTTCAGCTTCATCAAAGACCCCATTAGTCTAGAAGGAATCCACAGGTTCTCATCCTCTGTGGAAACAAAAGCAGAACCTCTTTTCCAAAGCAACATATCCTTAGACCCAAATTTTGAAGTCAAGATACCTTTAATGTATATAATAATATATATTATATATTATGATAATAAGCTAAACCATATTATATATGTATATATAATATAGCTTAGCAGCCCCCAGAATCAAATATCTCTCTGTAGTAAAAAAAATTCAAAGAAAAAATAGTATATATAATCCAGACTCTCTGTGTATAATCCATCTTTACATATTTTATTTTTCTTACTCTATTATTTTTTATACAAATTTAATACTTATTTTATTATCTTTATTCCTTTGGTCTATGACTGTCTGTATTCTTTTGTATATAACTGTCTATACTCTTTTTCCAAGAAGCTGTGCTAACCTTTTTTTGTGTGTGTCTAGAATTTTTTCCCAAGCTCTCTCAGGTTTTATGTGGATGTAGCTGCCCCACATTAGCACAAGTAGGGTTTCATTCCTTTAAAAAATTTATTTATAGGTACTTGAACTGAAGAAAGTTCTAGAAGTAGAAAGTGTTGACTTCAAGTGTTGAGAAGACTCCACCTTCTTAATCAGCACAGTTACTGGGCAGAGCCAGCCCAGTCTTTGGCCTCAGTCTCTGAACCAGCATTCTAAGTGATCTGGCTTCCCTTCTGAGATTTCCCTTCCAAAATCAGAATCCAGCTTTGACCTGGATCCTTAATATTCTTCATTCCATTTGGGAAATACTGATTCACTGCCTGAGCCTCCTTGACCTGCTGGACGGACCCCTTCTCCTGGTCAAAGCTGGGTTTGAATACATGGTACCTGCTGTCCTAATTTACTTTTCTGTTGCTGTAATATACACCAAGACCAAAACCACCTTTGGGGAGTGTGGTGGTTTCAAAGACAATGCCCCCCATTGGGAGTGGCACTATTAGGAGGTGTTGTTTTGTTGGAGCAGGTATGGCCTTGTTGGAAGAAGTGTGTCATTGTCGGAGTCGGCTTTGAGGTCTCCTAAGCTCAAGCTATGCCCATTGTGACACACAGTTCACTTCCTGTTGCCTGCGGATCATGTGTACAACTCTCAACACCTTCTCTCACCACGTCTGCCTGCGCACCACCATGCCCCTCCATGATGATTATGGACTAAACCTCTGAAATTGTAAGGCTCCCCAATTAAATGTCTTCCTTTATAAGAGTTGCCGTGGTCATCATGTTTCTTCACAGCAATAGAAACCAGAACTAAGGCAGGGAAGAAAAGTTTCTTACATCTTCCTCTTCACAGTTCAGCATTTAGGGAAGCCTGGATAGACATGCAAGGCATGAGCCTGCAGACAGGAACTGAAGCAGACATCATGGAGACGTGTTGCTTGACAGCTTGCTTCCCCTGGCTTGCTCAGTTGCCTTTCTTACCCATCTGAGATTCATCTGCCCAGGGATGGTACTGCCCACAGTGTGTTTGGCCCTAATATGTAATTAACAGTCTAGAAAATGCCCTCCCAGATATTCCCACAAGCCAGTCTGTTGGAGGCAGTTCCTCAGTTGAGATTCCCAGGTGATTCTGGTTTACATCAAGTTGACAGACACTAGCCAGCACATGAACACACTGATTAGTGCCTCTTCAAGCTGGGTCCTGGAAATGGGTCCAAATCAGTGGTTCTCAGCCTGTAGGTTGCAACCCCTTTGCAGACTGAATGACCCTTTCATACAGGTAGTCTAAGACTGTTGAAAAACACAGATCTTTACATTATGATTCATAACAGTAGCAAAATTACAGTTATGGGGCAGCCATGAAATAATTTTATGGTTGGGGGTCACCATAACACAAGGACTCTGTTAAAGGGTCTCAGTGTTTAGGAAGGTTGAGAACCACTAGTCGAGATAATCATTCTGTTTTCTTTCTTTTTAAATATTTTTTTAAGATTTCATTTATGAATATTATGTTTCTACCTCTCCCTCTCCAGTTCTTGCAGTGTCTTCCACATGTCCTCTCGATTCCATGAGTTCTTTTTTGTCATTATTTACACACAAACACAGAACCTACCGAGTCCATTTACTGTTACTCCTCTGTGCATGTGTTTGGGACTGATCACTGATCAGATAACCTGTCAGCCAGCTCATCCCTGAAGAGGACGGATATTCTCTCTCTCTCTCTCTCTCTCTCTCTCTCTCTCTCTCTCTCTCTCTCTTCTCTCTCTCTCTCTCTCTCTCTCTCTCTCTCTCTCTCTCTCTGCAGTCATTGATTGCGAGATTTCTCCTGTCTGTGTTGTTATGTCAAGTGATGTTGTCATTATGCATGTCTTGCTTGGGCAACCATATTGTTGAAATGTTATTGGCACAGATTCTCTTTTACATTCAGACATTACAGCAGAAAGCGTTCTGGTCCTCTAATTCTTACAATCTTTCCGAAACTCCCCTCTTCTGTAATTTTCTCTGAGCCGTAGGCATGGCTAAAATGCATAGAATCACTCCGTCTTCTATTCTAGCAATAGAGAAAGCACAACTTGGAATATATCACCAATAATACATACTCAGTAACATTTATTTGCTCAGAGTGCAACATTGAGGGGATGCTGAGCTCCAGTGTGACCAAAAAGCAGTGACTGAAGCCCCCTGGTGGACAGCCCAGGCCTATCCATTGTAGCCCTTGGCAAATTAGGTCTGGCCTCAAATTTGAGTAATCAGGGACATGGCCCCATGACAGCCAGCTTTATTATCTAGGTTTGTCTACCTACTCCTAAGGAGGACTCTAGAAAATACAAATTTTCCACCTGATATTTTCATTGGTGTTTTATAGCATGAGTAAAGATTCTTTTCTGGAAAAACTGGATTTCTATCCTTGTAATTATTTCTTATATGTTATCTTAGAGTTGAAAGGGTGATTTCAGTTCATTTTTTAACTAACAGAACATAAAAGAAGAGGGTCCTGGAAAAATTACCCCTCTGTTTTCTGTGCCAGCGACGTAGAAAACACAAGTTGAAATGCCACTAATAATCTACGCAGTTTTAAGATCAAAGCAATGTAGAAGTATTAGAGATAAATCAGCAACATGCTGACTTCCATTTTGCCAGCTGGCCCAGAAGCTTTAGAAAAGATGCACAGAGTTGGGCAGCCCCTTCCCAGAGAGAGCCAATTCCTGCCCCAGTCCTGAGAACTGCCTATCCTTCATCTCTTCTAAAGCAGAGTCTGAGATCAGAAGTGAGGTCACTCCCATGCCCTAAAGTAAACATCCTCCTCATATATTCTGCCAGCACAGCCAGAGATTCCTCGGCTATTAGTCAGACTTTAAACAGAAGGCTCTATTGGTTCCCAGCCAGGACTGTGACACTCCTGCCTTCTTGAAACATGATGTGACTGTGCCACCAACTTCCAGGGTTGTCTTCGGGATCCCTTAACAAAGCACATGTCTGGCCGCCTCCTCTCTGCCAGGAGACTCTCTAAAGAGTCGCTGCATTTTTACACTTGGTTTAGAATAGGGGCATTGATGGTTTAACTATTTATTTCATCCCTGCAGCTTGCAGGGGAGTGATTGTCAGCGCATCCAGGTACAGCAAGAATAGAAGGCAGTCACCCTTGGTACCCTCACATCCAGATAGAACAGTGTCTCCCCAGTGGGTCTCGATGGCCTCTTTCCAGCACCCACTGCTGCCACTTGCAGAGCACCCACCTCCATCCCATCCATCTCCTTGAGCACCAAGAACAAGTGTGCCCCTTGGAGAAAGAGATGCCCGAGGTCCCAAAATCATTTTAGTCCATCTCTGGCTTTTCTCTCCCCAGGAGCACTTGCTCTTCAGTCATGTGTGAAGATAATCAGTGTGTCCTTTATTCTTTTATCTCCCCAAATGGAGAACTTTTGCTCTTCCCTTTGAAACCCTACCCGTGACATTCTTGAACTTATTTTTAGATGTGTGGAAGTTTTCCAGACAAAATCGATGCCCAGCACAGATTAAAAATAATAATAATAATAATAAAACCCAGTATGATTATCCTGGGTACAAGGAAACAGAGCGTCTTAATACGGAAGAAGTGTAGCCATATGCCTGGGTGCAGCATGGCTCCCTTTAATCTGGAAAAAGGAAACAAGCATTGTTGATAATAATATGCAGATGTCCAGCTGCAAATGAGGACAGATTGCTAATTAGCTATATTGTTAGTGTGTTTTCAGGAGAGAGACTACAGTGACGTTAATTACAATCTCTGTTGTTTGCTGTTCAAAGCCTGTGAGACCAAATGCATTGCTAATAATATCTTCTTTAATATCTTCAATAGAAGATTCTGAGATTCTTTTTTTTTCCTTTAGAATCCCACATTAAAGCTACATTAGAAGTAATGAGGCCAACAGCCTGCGCCCAATTAAAACAAAATCTATCAAGACATAGCAATCACTATCATTAAGTAGTACTTATTTGGCGCCCCCTTCCCAGTTGGAATTGGGGGATGGGCCTCAAAGATCGCAGATACAGCCTTCTTTGCCCCCCAGAAATTTGCCATCTAGCCTGACTCTGAGAAGTTGGCCTGCCTGCTTGTATTAATCTGGGAATAGTTTCCACAGCCTTAAAAAGGAAAAGCACTGAAATGTTTCTAGTCAGCCAGTTTGTTACCAGCGAGTGCCTCTCCTGGAGGCTCAGGGAGGGGTCAGAGAAGCCTATTTTTCATGCAATAGTCCTTGGCTGGTGTCTGTTGAGTGGAGCGGGTGCTATTCGCAGAGGGGGACCACACGGCATAGGTTATTTTTCCAAAAACCAGATCCACCGACCATTTCCTCACGCTGTTCCTGTCTCCTGTGATCATCCTCCTCGCTAGATGATCATTGTCACATTGGTCCTGTGGTTTGCTGTCCTAAGAACATTATTCTTTCTCCCTGGTATTTATTGCCTGCAGCAAATGATCAGCTGGGACACTCTGGCCATTCTGACCACTCTGGCCATTGATGTGGTTGTGGTAATCCACCTTGGCCACAAGGAAGTCACAATGAGCAGCTTGAGCCACACCGAGGCAGAATACTGTCTCTAGATATCCTTCATCTTGTACCCATAACATACTCAGTATAAGGAGTGCAATGATAAAAACCTATGGCTTATCTTAAACATTGTCCCAGAAAACACTCTTGTTCATCTCACTATAAACTGTCCTAGGGGAATGCAGGACCAGGTTGGGGGAGCAAAGAGAAATAGAAGATACAGGACCAGGCTTGGAGAGCAAAGAGAAATAGAAGATCCGGGGCGGGGGGGGGGGGGTTTAAATTAATCCAAGTGCCACACAGCTCCCACAAGCCCTCAACCAACTCGCAGAATGCCACCAGTGAAGTGGCACCTAGCGGAAAAAGTCACAAGACAAACTGGTATATACACTGTCCAGCTATGTTACCGTAGGGCTGTGAGGTGTCCCCTCTCTGTTCTGAACTCTTGCGGATATGATAAAGCGGGTTCTGTCCACCTGTGTTTTCCTGGCTCACCACCCCACTTTCCCGTTCCCTTCACCTGTTCACCTTTATTTCCTTTTGATCTCAGTTCACAAATTACCCCCACGCAGAGCTTAATTATAGCTACTTCAAATAATGATAGTCATTTTTTTCTGGGATTTTCTCTTTATAGGTTCTGTTATATGCTCACACACCTTCGGACTCGGTGTGTATCAGTCATGTAGCTTTGGTTTTGTTTTTTGATGCCCAAATTGTTTGATCTAAATAGGAGCCCTTCAAGCCAGCTCTTGGTATTTTGTTTGTTTGTTACCCAAGAGAACCCAGTTAGGCACTGAAAATGTCTTTGCTGTCTGTCACTGCAAAATACTCCAAACTCATGTGCGCTGTCTATTCCCAAGCTCTTGGCTCAGCCGTTTGTGCAAGGAGCTCTGGTTCATCTGAGTGAAGACAAACCCTTGAACGTTACCGAGATCACTCTAGGACAATTTAAAGGAAAGGCTGTGTAGCACAGTCAGCAAGATTTGAGGACTGTAATGTGTAAATGTAGAAACAGTGACGATTCAGTAATATCTGTAGAGGGCTGCAGATTTGGAACGGGATGTTCTGGGAGGCTGTGGAGCCTGGCATCTATAACTGGCTGCCAAGTAATTTAGTCATATTTCATTTTATGCTCTGCCAATAATTCTGTCATTTAAGGATTGAGCTCAATCACAAGGATCAAAAACTCAACGTGGCTAATTAGCTAAAAAGGTTTTTTTTTTACTTTTTATTGGAAGTATTTTTTCATGTAGCATATTCTGATCATGGTTCCCCTCCCTTTAAGCATTTGATTTTATTAATATATATAACATTGTGCATACTTACAGAGTACAGTATGATAATTCAAAGTATGTATGTCATGTGAAATGTTGAGTTCCTGATAATTGGCCTCAAATATTTATTACTTATGTATCATGTCTATGTTTTAGGAATTTTTGAACTATTCTAGTTATTTTGAAACATACAATAAATTATTGGAGGTTATTGTTACCCTCCCATGCTGTAAAACACCAGACCTAATTTGTCCTCTCAACTCCATTTGTATACCCTTTATTTAAGCTCTCTTGCTACTCACTCCCTAACCTTCCCAGTCTCTGGCAAGCAGCACACTCGCTACATCATTGAGATTAATATTTTTAAACTTCCACAAATGAGCACCAACAGGTAGCATCTGCCTTCCTTTGCTTAGCTAATCTCAGTGAATGCAGTTCTGTGATTTCCATCAGGATTTCTACAAGTGACAGAGGACAGGAATTTTTTTTCTTCAACCCACCCAAACACATGGTCCTGGCAGAAAAGCTGACACATAAGCCAATAAAGCAGAGAGTTTCACATTTAAATCCTTGTCACAGTTCTAAAACTACAATCGAGTTTACAGAAGAGGACCCTGCTACTGCTGCTGTAGCATAACTGTGCTGGCTATTTCTCTGTCAACTCGAAACAAGCTAGAGTCATCAAAGAAGAAAGAGTCTCAGTTGAGAAATGCCTCCATAAGGTTTGACTAGAGGGCATGTTCTTATTTACTTGATTAACTTTTATCGATGAATTTATTAATTATTGACTAATTGATTCATACGGGAAGAGGCCAGCCCATTGTGCTTGGGACCACCCCTGGCCGGGTAGTCCTGGATTCTGTAAGAAAGCAGGTTAAGTAAGCCATGATGAGCGAGCCAGAAAGCAGCACCCCTCCTTGGCCTCTGCATCAGCTCTTGCTTCCTAGATGAATCAAGTAATTCAATAATTACTAAATTAATCAATAAAAATCCATTAGAGCTGCGACAGTTATTTAAATGTTAAACACTAACCTGCAAGAGCCTGATGTTTTTAAAACCGTGCTCTCAAATACTTGTTGAAAAGTGAAGGGATTCCTACGCACAAAGGTAGAAAGTGTAAAACTGTAGCTAGCTAATTTGACCCACCACGATCACCTGCCTCAACTTCAGTTCTCCTGGTTTCATTTTCTTTTTTTTTTTTCAGTTGATCATGTTTTTTATTGAAACTCATTTCTTTTTAATATTCTTAGAACATTTAGCTTTAGAAGCCTTTAGAGCTGGGTGGTGTAACACACACTTTTAATCTTAGCACTCAGGAGCCAGAGGTACATGAATTTCTGTGATTTTGAAGCCAACCTCGTCTACAAAGGAAGTTCAAGGACAGACAAGGCTACACTGAGAAACACTTTCTTTGAGAAAAGAAGAGAAAAAATGAAAAAGAAGCCATTATGTTAGCAGAGAGGCCCACCCAGACCAGAAATAATCACTCAGAAACTATATTATTGGCAATACTATTTGGCCAATAGCTTAAGCATCTTTTTAGCTAGCGCTTTTATGTTAAACTAATCAATTTCTATTGATCTTTTCATTGACTTACTGGGCAAAGCTCCAGCATCTATCTCCTCTGATAGCTACATGGCTTCTCATTGAATCTGCCTTCTTTCTTGCAGCATTCAGTTTAGTTTTCCCCACCTAACTTTATTCTGCCCTGCTGCAGACCAAAGCAGTTTCTTTATTCGTTAATCAATAAAAGCAATACATATACAGAAGAACTTCACATAACATTTCCCCTTTTTTGTTCAAATAGAAAGGAAGGTTTTAGCTTTACCACAGCAAAATTATATATAACAAAACAGGCATCAAAAAGGATTATAGTTAAAATATTTATATCTATTTTATCTTTTATCATAACTAAGGTAAATTATATCTATTCTTCAACTCCATCAAAGTCTCCAGAAGGATATAATATTACCTAATAAAACAGGAAGTGCATTGTAAGAAATTTCCATAACTCTAGAATTGACAGAGACTTCTTGCTGCCTGGACAGTCACCCAAAGTTCTTCTGTATGAGTGGAGCATCCATCTTCATCCTACAGGCCCACAGTATCTGGTAGACTTTTCAATGAAGCAGGAAATTTCAAAGACAGTTCCATCTATATTGGTAGTATGTCAGTCACTTTCTTCTGTGTTCTGAAGAGTGGCTGGCAGGCTCTTTTATGAAGCAGGAACCCAAAAGGACAGTCTCACCTTTAGGCAAGGTCAGCAGTCATCTTTCTGTGGGTCCTGCATATCAATCAGTCCAGGCAAGAGCAGTTTCTTACCCAAATGGCTAACCAACTCCATAAAAAGCCTCTTCCATGCCCACCATCCTTTTTAAATGAATTGGTGCTGCCAGGAGCAGATGTGTCTCATTGTCAGGAAAGGTCCTAAGTTCTTAAAACATTTAAATGCCATACTCTGAAGGTCTTTGAAAGATTTGAAG
>NW_004949101.1:8618413-8619052 GCF_000317375.1 Microtus ochrogaster | reverse complement strand
TTTTTTAGGCATGAACAACTGTTTAATGCTTATTGTGAACTTGACAGATCTACAATCCTAGAGGGAAAGCCTCTAGGCATGTCTGTGAGGGAGTTTCTAGGTTTTGTTGATTGAACTGGGAGAGAATTCCCACCTTAAATGTGCCTGGCCGTGCTCTGTGAGCTGGCTTCTGGGCGGAATGGAGAGGATAAATCTCACCAAGCGGAGCGTTCATTTCTCTCTGCTCCCTGACTGCAGAGGCCAAGCAGGAGGTGTCTCGCCCCTGCTGCCAGTGCGTTCACAACACCGTGAGCTATACCCACAAACCGTGAGCCAAAATGACCCAGCCTTCCTTTCTTACATTGTGTTAGGCAGGCGTTTTACAGTAGCAGCCAGAACGTGATTCAGCATGAGTAGTAATTCAAGGTTCAGTCAGCTCAGTCCCGTCACCAACATGATGAACGTCCCTATGGTTGGTTCCTCCACAAAATCTCTGTGAAAGGTTCATGGTGCTGTCGCTTGGATTCCAGACTCCTCGCGCCTCCCAGCTTGGTTTCTTTTTTTTTTTTTTTATTTTATTGAGAAAAGGAAAAAAAACAAGTTTCCACCTCCTCCCAGCCTCCCATTTCCCTCCCCCTCCTCCCACCCTTCTCCCCCTCC
>NW_004949101.1:8612502-8616339 GCF_000317375.1 Microtus ochrogaster | reverse complement strand
GTAGCTCTGTAATAGAGTTTGAAGTCAGGGATGGTAATGCCTCCAGACAATCCTTTATTGTATAGGATAGTTTTGGCTATCCTGGGTTTTTTGTTTTTCTTTATAAAGTTGATTATTGTCCTCTCAAGGTTTGTGAAGAATTTTGATGGGACCTTGATGTTTCATTTTCAGTAGGAGTAACAGCTCTACCATTAGGACCATCAAGGGAGAGTGACTACTGGGGATGGGATACAGCATTGCCAATGGAATGTCACATACTGCAGGCAGACCATGGAGAAGGGAACCTGTCCCCATACTGAGCAGGCAGGCCCTTGTGTCACTTCAATACAGACAAAAAAAAAAAAAAAGACATCTCAGAAGGAATGGAGCGTCCCTTGTCTTAAATTCCTGGACACCTCCAAGCTACCATCTCCAGAAAAGAGTGTTTGTTTGTCTAAACACAGCTCTTTTTTACAGTTTCCACCTATCCTACAACTCTTTCCCCTGTTATAATCATTTCAGTGGGACATCTAATGAGTAATTATGGTGACAACTAACGTGTTGTCATCAGCTAGACTCTGCAAGGAAGATGTGACCCATGTCCTTTTAGGATGAAAAGGGGCCTTTGCTTGTACTGTTAGTGGATGTCTATCATCCTCCTGTCTCAGATCACCAAAATAATTGGTAGTCTCATATTTTGTTACTGCTAGAGTTAAATTCCATTTCACCTTAGAGGACCATTCTAAAATACCCTTCCTGACCCCAAGATCTCTAGTTTTTGAATAGTTAGGAACACAGAAAATCATGGTGTCAAGGTAACTACATTTGGAAGAGGTGCAAACATAATTCAGATTTTCAGAAACTGTGAATAGCATTTTGTTATTAATTCCAATCTTCCAAATACTTTACAAATGTTGAATCCCAGCATCTAGGGGATGGGGTGGTTGGGGAATGATGGAGCAATGCCACAATTTTGTGCAAGAATCAATTCAAAACATACTTGAATCCCAGTCCTCAAACTATTCCCAGCAGAGGTACTTGTGGCCTGGATTGCTCAGTCAAAGGTCCTAACTTTGCATTTCTCTTTTATTATGTAGATACAGTCCAACTCTTGACCATCTTACTAGAAGAGTATAGGACTATGATTATCTGCTGTGCTTTGCATGGAGGGGCATTATGCCATAGAAAGTTGAAGGAGTTCGTTTGGTTTGAAGCTAAGCCAGGAAACACTCTATGGTGGTAAATTTTCTATCAGAAAAATTCAAGAGGCAAAAGAAAAAGAAATAAATTAAATTCAGTCCTTTTCTTTTCAGACACCTAAGTAAAATGTCAACTAGCCACATACATACATTTCCATTCTCTTCAAAAACACAAAATTTGGTAGTGAAAAGAATATGTCATTGCTTGTATGTATGTATGTATGTATATTGCAATACTGATAATTGAACGTAGGACCTTGAGTGTGCTAGGAAAATGCTCTGCCACTGAGCTACATCTTCACACAAAGAGTTTTGGTTTTCATCTAGTTAAGAACATGTTCAGTGGATACAATAAAGCTGGGTCTTGAGTTATAAAAATCTGTAAAGCATTTGGAAAGCAAATACCAAGCCCCTTATATTATTTATATACCTGAGTCCCCAACAAGAAATTCTCCAGGAGAACCAACTGTGTACATTCTCATACCTACAGGGAGAATCCAACTGTACTGCAACCCTATCAGGGATTACCAACTGTACTCTAAAACACCATCAGGATTCCCAACTGTATTCTAACACCACCAGGGATCACCAACTGTACCATAACCCCATCAGGGATCAACGATTGTACTCTAACCCCATTAGGGATCACCAACTGGACTCTAAACCCATCAGGGATCACCAACTGGACTCTAAACCCATCAGGGATCACCAACTGAATTCTAACCCCATCAGGGATCACCAACTGGACTCTAAACCCATCATGGATCACCAACTGTACTCTGACACCATCAAGGAAGTGTTGGGCTTATTTTTCAGTGACAAAGTCACAGACACATCCTCATTAGGTTCCTTTTGGGAGGTGGGATAGAGAGGTCTTATGTTGAAGAAAACTCTGTTCTCTTCTATTCTCTCTCTTTCTTCCTCTTCCTCTCTATCTCTCTTTCTCATCCCCTCTAACTCAATGAAACAATAATACATTTAGAATCTTTGCAGTGATCCATGCCTGATAATACTAATCCAACTCCTTCTACAGTCATGCCAGGAAACAGAAACCATGGCAAAAAAGGTGGCTGGAAAGGTTACCAGAGACACTGACTTGGCCACATATCCCGAGCAAAAGGGAAGGACAAGAGAAAACATGAAAGCAGCTTCTCACTTCACACTTCAGAGGTGGCAGACACACCCTCGCGGTTCCTCTTTGCCATTTCAAACTTTGACAAAGGTGATCTGTGTGTGTTTCAGTCTCAGGCTGCTCTTAAACTTGGGTGCTCAAATCCAGAAGTGTTTTTACTCTGGACAGAACTGTTTGGCTGGGTCAACAGCACTGTAGTGGGGGCAGGGAGTGCATGTGGAGACACCATGCTGGAACATAACTCCCAAACCTCAAAACATGCCCAACAATAACAATAGCATTAGCCGCTGACCCAAAGCCTGGGGAAATTCTATCTCCACATCTCCTTCCACCAGTAAACATAAAAATACTGTCCCTGAAGGGATGAAAGATGCCTTCCCTGAATGTTCTAGAGGGAGTGAAAGGACAGGGATAGCTGCCTTAGAAAAGTTTCCCCAATGACAAGTAAATTGGGACGTATTTCACTAGGTAAGAATACCGTTTGCCTTGCAATTTTAAAAAGAAAGGCATTAAATTTCAGAGTTCTCTTTTTTTGTCACTTTTTCCTCTACCTCTTCATCCTTCTGCCATGTGGTTCTTCAACTTTTGTCATTCTACACCCAGCCTTCCTGATTTTATGTTCCTCAAAGTAGCTGTCAATTCCTCCTCTAGAAGTCCTATCTTATTTGATCTTTTGCTATGTTTCTGGATCACTTCAGGGCTTCCCCTTCTCTTGATCAGATCATGTCTCTGCTGTTACCTCCTCAACGAGGTATTCTCTGTCTACCTGGGTAATGTATCAGTAGTCTCTTGTCTTACTTGTCTATCTAGTTTTGTTTTTTACACATAGAAGTACATTCCAAAAGAATACATATCACATAGCTATCTATGTATTATCTATGTATTCTATGTATCCATGAGATAATACATATCTCATTTATTAATGTATCTCATGCCTAACTTGTAGTTGGGATTTATTTATTGGAGAGGTAGAAAGACATAAATCAAATGGATATATTTATGGATAAATGGGTAGATGAATAGACAAGAATACATGACTGAACAGAAATCAATAAAAAAGTGAGTTGATGAGTGAACAGAGATTCAGTGGGTGAATGGTACACAATACTTTGACTTCAACATTTATCCAATTTAATCAAATCTTTCCTTCATGGTTTGCACCAAAGAAACAAAACTGGATGTCAAGGCTATAGTTAACCATGGTGATTAGCCAGTTGAGACTGTGAGGAATAAACTATAAGTTGGTTCTGGCTTTAAATGAGTATCTCTTTTCCATCAAAAGAGCTCCCTTATTTTGATGGTCTTTGGTGTTTAATAAATACTAAACTGGAAGACATTTCCTGACTTGACCTTTAAAGATGGAGAAACTAACCCATGTGCTAGGGAAATGAATTGGGACTACTATGCTGGCTGTGGTGGTTTCAATAAGAATGGCCCCCATTGGCTTATATATTTGAATGCTTAGTTGGTTGACATTTTGGGAAAGATTGGGAGGTTTGGTCTTGTTGGAGTAGGTATGGCCTTGGA
>NW_004949101.1:8600375-8612402 GCF_000317375.1 Microtus ochrogaster | reverse complement strand
GGAGGTTTGGTCTTGTTGGAGTAGGTATGGCCTTGGAAGAAGTAGGATATTGGGAATGGGCTTTGAGGTTTTAAAAGTCCATGCTAGGCCCAGTGTCTCTGCCTGGTGCCTGTGGATCAGGAAGTAAAGATCTCAGCTACTGCCATGCTATGCCCGTCTTTTTCTTGCCCTGATGATAATGGACTAACCTTCTAGAACTATAAGCCAGGCCCAAATTAAATGTTTTGTTTTTATAAGAGTTGCCTTGGTCATGGTGCCTCTTCACAGCAATAGAACAGTGACTAAGACAAAGGTTTAACTCAAGGCACTGGGACAAATTGTCCTTGTCTTTTAATTTAATAGACTGTTAAGAGTAGCACTTTTAACCACCTACCTTCTAAGCATCTGTTCACGACTTGTCTGTCTATTTGTCTGTTTTAGAATAACCTCAACCTGGAGAGTGAGTCCACATCACAAACCAGCTTTCCTCTGTCCAAAGAAGTCTCAGGGGAGCACCAAGTTATCCACCAACCCTCCTCTAGACAGCGATTCCCTCAAGAGACTGGGCATCCTTCACTGCAAAGAGACGGCCCCAGATCATTTCTCCTTGATCTACCAAACTTTCCAGATCTTTCCAAAGCTGATATCAATGGGCAGAATCCAAATATTCAGGTAATTCTCAGCAGCTGGCAAGCGAAAGAAAAGAAAACAGTGCATCTTTTGTTTCCGAACCTGATTCTAACGAGCCCTGCAGCCTTACCTCCTTGCCCTTCTCAGCCCCTCTGTGATTCCTGCCGAAGGGCTGTATTATTCCTATAAAAATAGTGTTGCAACACCCATGATGTTTTTTGAGACACTGAAATAGAAAAACAAAACAAAAATGATGTACCCCGAAATTACTGAAATGTGGTAGTTATAGGAAAATGCTTGTGACTAGACCAGGTAACCCACAATCTTTCTTCAAAGCACTCAGGAAGGTACTTACCCTCGGTGCCTTGGTAACTTGCCTTCAGCACCAGAAATTCCTTCAGGAGAGGGCAACCTCCTAAGGAATAAATGACTTACCAAATGATTAAATAAGAAGACACCAGATACCACAATATCTTCCAAGAATACAGGTTTTTTTATGGTTTCAAAATCAGAGTTATTGGCAGAATGTATTTGTAACTAACACAGTTCCAGCATAGAGATGTTGAAGTCAGACACCCAAACAACACGAGGCCAATATGTCTTTGTGTCCACTACAGTCCAGTTATCCCATTCTGCTTTAAATAATCATTGTCTGTTGGTCTTCCATGGTGCAGAGGAGTGAGACAGAAATGTTTAATTGATCTGATGGCTTCTTTATCCTAAAGAGAATTGAGCTCCATTTCTGGCCTTTTGCTTTCTAGAAGGCCACAAAAGGTTGGTGTGAGTCACTCAGAAAGATATTCAAAGGCAGCTACTGTCTCAACATACTCCAACTCTCATTCTCTCTCTCTCTCTCTCTCTCTCTCTCTCTCTCTCTCTCTCTCTCTGTGTGTGTGTGTGTGTGTGTGTGTGTGTGTGTGTGTGTTTGTGTGTGTCTTTCTTCTCTGTCTCTTTATCTCTCTCAGTGTGTGTGTGTTTGTCTCTGTGTGTCTCTCTTCTCTGTCTCTCTCAGTGTGCTTGTGTATGTGTCTATACACACATACTTTTATGCACACCATTAGCCTCTACCGTCCCATGCACCACTGCACTTGAGTAAACCAGCTCCCTGGTGGTCCTTTAGAATACAAGGTACTTCCCAAAGGTGAGGGGTAATGATTTCTGGGTAGCAGCCCTCATCCAGGCTCAGAGCACTGTTCTTTCGTTGAAAGTCACTAGCTTGACCTAGTCCATCCATTTAAGCACAAAACCCCACTGCTCACCATGGCCCCTCAGCATTTCTTTCCTGGTTAATGGCATGAATAGAGGAAGGGGTGTGTCGGTGGGTAGGCATCTGGCGTCAGAGCCTCTGGCCTCCTGGGCTACCTCCTAGGCAAACTGATCCTTCCCCACCTAGCTATCCTCACCTTGAGTCCAGGAGCCTAGCAGGAATCACTACCCTTACCCCTGATGTCTCTGCAGCTCCAAGTTCTGACAATGTGCCTGAAGCTGCAGGGCTGGATCCTGTCTTTCCTTTGAAAAATGCCTGTACCTCTCCAAAGTGACATTGCTGAGCAAAGGGCTGTGTCCCTTGGGCCTCTTGACTCTTAGAGTGGAGAATCCTTCTAGAAGCTCAACATCTGCTTCTGTGGAGCATTTTATGCCATAAATCAAGCAGCCTCTGTTCCATGGGATTAGACTCCACCTGAGCACTAGTTTCAGGCTGTGGAAATGGGAGGAGAAAGAACTATTATCTCTGCACAGAAAGAAATGGCCTCAGAATCCTAACTTGGCTCTCCATGTTCGATTTAGAACAACTTAAGAAATTAGTTTCTGCTTTAAAAAAGAAATCATTCAGGAAAGAAAGCAAATCCCTCGGGACAACTTAGACTTGAACTTCAGTGCCCTTGGCTGAGTTTTTGTTCTTTGGTTGATGGTCAGATAATAAAGACAAAAATTCCAAAATAAACTCATTATTAGACTTGCAGTGTCAACTCATTACTCCAGTGGCTATTCACAACCAAACATATCCCTTTTCTGAATCAGTCTGAGGTCAGTATCCACTTCCACCAATATAGTTCTTTCTTTGCCTCCATTGAGAGGGACTTAAACACAGCCATCCACAGACCCTTCTTACACAGACTTATTTCCATGGCCCTAGGCCTCTGGGATGCTACAAGATATACTCAGAGGGATCAGTCAGGCTTTTATGTGTGTCTGCTTCTGCTTTTCCCTCCTGTCTCTATAATACTTTTGAAATGGCCAGTCTGGCTGAGTAAGAGCCAAGAAATGTTTGTGCCCTGAATAAGGACCAGTATGCCAATGAGGACAAACCTGGACATCTGAGATTCTCACAGACTTCTGCCATCATCATCAACTATGGAGTCAGTCTGAGCTAGGTTTCCTGTCTAGTACCACCACTCAGTCTGCTAGTCTTGGGTTCCTGGATGTTTTTTTTCAATCTCTCTGCACCTCAGTTTTCTTGACTATAAAATTGGTGTGATAATTCCACCTACAATTACCCATGGAATCTGATCTCTGAGGACTGAGATTATCCACACGAAGGGCTTAGCATAGGATTATGTGTCTGGTAAGCTTTCTGGAACTAATGGATATGATGGGTGAAGATGGTACAGATAAAGATGACAGAAGAACATCTATAAGAATAATTAGGTTACTTCAGAAACCTGGCTACCTAGTTCAATCCCCAGGACCCACATAGATGTGAAAGAAAAGAACTGACTCTACAGAGTTGTCCGCTGACCACACAAATTGTAGCAAGTGTTTACACTCACACACACAAACACACACACACACACACACACACACACACACACACACACTGGGCAGGGGGAATAAACAACTGCTTCAAAGATTAATTGGGAATCCAAAGATTTACCCAGAAACTGTCGCTACACTTTCTTCATCATTTAACTTGGAAAGCTGATTTCCCTAAGCCAAGATAGTGCCTGAAAACCGAGTCTAAGTTTTGTAGAAGAGACACTTATATTTGGGCGGGCACACTGCTGTAAATCTCAGTGCAGCAACCGCAATTATGTAGGGAATACCACAGTTTCTGTGGAGCATCAGCAGGTCTGAGACAGGAGGATTGAATATCCTCCTGGTCTACTTTGTGTTCTTTCTGCCGCAGTTGTCAGGGAAGAAGGACAGCCGAATCCTTTGCTGCAGATGGATTCCTGGATGTTCTGTGCTCTTGAGGGAATCCTCTTTCTGCCTGGGAACTTTTCAGGCTACCTCCATGCGCCCAGTCCATTCCACTCACAAAGCTCAGAGGAGCAACTGGAGAGAAAGCTCCGCTGGGTTCACTGTGGCAGCACAGCTTACACGTCTTTACAGTGGCCATGGCTCCTTAGCAGTTAGAATGGGGAACTGTCTCAGTCTTGCTACCGAAAGTGCTCTGCAGAGCAAGAGTAAAGAATTTGGTTCTAATGTAACATTTAACTATTTAGCAAAAAGAGAAAAAGCTGATCAAGGTTACCAATTTGGGACAGAATTGATACCTATTTTTGCATTATCCTTTGGAGCTGGGAGATTCTGTCTTACCTTGGGCCTGGAGCTTCTGCGAGAGTTCTCTCTCTTTCTCTAGGTGTACTAAGGTGCCTCAGGGATGTACAATGAGCTTTTTGAAAAGGGTGGAGCAATCTAGGGCCTTTATCAGCTTGAAGTCTACTGTACTCCAGTACATTCAAGTTCATTGCTCAAGAGATTTTTTTTTTTTTCAAAGGTTTCCCCGACTCTAAAATACCCGAACAGAGCAAGGAAAACAGGAAACAGAAAAGTAATCCCAGCCATTTGAGAAGGCATTTGCCATGCTCGTTGCGTCTTTTTAATTGGATGCCTATAAAATTTCAGGTTCAAGATTAGATTTCTTCTTTTGATATCAGTATGAGGTTTCCACATTGCTGACTGTGGGGAAGGGTGGGTCCTAAGATTTGTTTGTGTTTTGCTTTGTTTTGTAATTCATTTGGGGCAGTGGCTAGAAATTAAAGAGAAGAAAGAAACCTCGACCCTGTTGAGATTCAGCCATTGATATCGTTTTTGGAGTAACCTCCTATTTTGCTACCCATTGCCTTGCCAGGCAAGGACTCTATTTTGTTTGGATCTGAGCAGCAATTTGAGAGGGGGAAAAAAATCGTATTGACGGTAATAGCTTGAAACATGAAATTGTTTTTATTCCCGGCTTGGAGAAATTGCAGGGCACATTTTGTTTAAGCAATCCCTTTGACTCTAGTCTGAACACAAATGCAGTATCGAAACTATTGGACACGTAGTCCTCTCTTATCTTCTGCTCAGAGACTGATTTCATTACCATAATTGCCTCCTTGCCTGACTCCCCTTGGCTTTTGGCAGCTTCTCTCCTCTGAGATCCTTAATACCCTTGCAAACAATCATTGTCGCTCAGTGGTTCTATCTGTAGGCAGAGGGGGATGGGGCTTCAAAGGAGAAAGGTCATGTATTCAAAGACTCTGCCTTGCCCGTCCTACCATGGTGGTTTTTAATCTGCCATCCAGTAGTATACTCTTTATTCACTTGTCCTTTCAAGGTTCCACGTGGCTCATCCACGTCAGTATTCCCTAGCAACCGTCCATTCCACCAAACAACAATGATAGAACATGGGGATTGTATTTCTTTTCTCCTGATCTTAAAAGTACAGCTGAATCCCCTAAAACCTTCATAATTATAAGCATACAGGAGTTGCTCACCAATTAAGGCAATGATGGCATCATGGGCTAATGCTCACGGTGCCCTTCTAAGGCATCCCACAACAGAGGAGATGGATGTACTTGTCCTGATCCATCCTCAGTATACTATGGGATCTAAGGTCACCCTCTGGACCTCACGCCCAGGACCATTATTGGCTTGGCAGCTTCTTTAAGTGTCAGACCAAGTACAAAACAAACAACCCCCAAGCTGTTTATCTAGAGGACGGGCATACCCCAGTGCAACTTGGCAGGGTATCTCACCAACTCCTCGGATGTCAGGTCAGGGCAAAACTGGGAATGCATCTGCCCGGTACATCTTGCGCTGATTACTTGGAGTGCGTGTTTCTGATTCATTTGCATGTAACCCTTCCAGGAGGTGTTGCAAGAACTATGTGATGGCCAGAGGAACCCAATGAGTCTTCTATTATTTTTTTAAACAAGTTTTTCTATGCTGATTGTCTCTCAGAGCCAAGAAGCTGTGTTCTTCCAGATCTATGACAGATTTCAAAAGTAGGTTTCGTTAATCCAAAGAACAAGTTCTAACCATAGCTCAGGGACTATGCGCTTTGACCCTGTTACTAGGCCAAACAATGGGAGGAGAGAAATATCATAACTGGAAAAAGCCTTATCTTGAGGGCCTTGGGCTCGCGTCTATGTGTGGCACACGTGCAGAGCTGTGGTCTGAGAGAATCGATAAATTCACATGGACAGAGCCTTTAGAACAGTGCCTGCTTCGGCACCTGCTCAATAAATTGTGCTTTGTTGTGGCTGTCCTTTCGGTACCTCGGGAACACAGTGTTCCTTCAGTGAAAGGCTTATCCACAATTGGTTCATCAGTAAACCAAGAACCCAGTCATGACTAGCTTCTTGCCTATCTGAGACCACACTTTTTTGTCATTGTAGAGTTCATGTGGGTCGTTCCTGGATGTCTTGGGTTCTCTATCGCTGTTTAAGTGCAGCTTTCTTCCACAAGGGCTGCAGCCGTCCTTTTCTTCAGCTCTCTCAGACCTTCTTCCTCGCTTGAGGCTGCCAATTCGCTATTGATCTGGCCTGTTCTGAATTCCTCAGGTCACCATAGAGGTGGTCGACGGTCCTGACTCTGAAGCAGAAAAGGATCAGCATCCAGAGAATAAACCCAGCTGGTCAGTCCCGGTCCCTGACTGGCGGGCCTGGTGGCAGAGGTCCTTGTCCTTGGCCAGGACAAACAGCGAGGACCAAGACTACAAGTATGACAGTACCTCAGATGACAGCAACTTCCTCAGTGTTCCTAGGGGGTGGGACCGTCCAGCCCCAGGCCACCGGACTTTTGAAACCAAAGAGCAGCCAGAATATGGTGAGTTTACTACCCAGTAATGTAAAATTGGTGGGGAGAGTAAGTGAGGATGATAAGGCCTCAGTGACGAGTGGCCAAACAAAACTCAGTTTACAGTATGTGGTTTTCAGTCTTCTATGAGGCATGCCTCATAAAGGCTGTGTTCACAGAAGCCCTATGGAGCCATCTGCAGCCACATGTTTTTGGGAACGCTATAATTTTTAAATTATACTTGAGATATTTTTTAGGGTCCTTGGGGTTTTTTTTCCTGTCTAGTCTTCTCTGCAACTTAATTTTACTTCTAAAGATGAATAAATCATCACATCTCCTTCCCTGTATTTTTTAACTGTAAAGATCTATGGTGCAAATCAATTTAATAACAGAGATGTACACAGTTGCTTCCTGTGACCAGGCAGCATGTCAGCTCTGATACTAGCAGTGGGGTGGCCCTTGAGAATCCACATGAACAACTTGTGTCACAGTTGTCAGAGCAGGCTTCCCCCCTCTACTATAAATGCTGTACCCCAAGGTGAGACTACCACGTTCATAAGGTAATGAAAAACTTCCAGATTCAATGGTTACTAAATTATTTTATTAAATAGCAAAAGTTCTTTTCTTACTTCAGTTAAGATGAGAGACAAGGTGAAGGGATCTCAGCTCCAACCTCTCACTCCATGATTCGAACTCCCTCTTCCTTCAAATGAATACTCCCTGTGTCACAAATGCCCCTGCTGTTAAGTTCTTGTGGCTTCCCCGTCGGCAGACCGAGGAATGAACAATGCATCATGAGGAGTGTCGTGGTTTGGATGAGATGCCCTGCAAATGTCTCAGATATTTGAGTCCTTGGTCCTCAGTTGGTAACTGTGTGGAAAGAAATAGGAGGTGGTTGAAGCCTGGTTGAAGGAGGTATGTTACTCAGGATGGACTCCGAGGTTACAAAAGCCAGCATCCTCCAGTGTGTTCTTTCTGCCTCTGGCTTCTGAGCTCTCAGCTACCGCTCCAGGCACCTGCTGCTGGCTACTTCCACTCTATTCTCTCACCTTCGCCGTGGACTCTAACACTGCAACTGTAAGCCCAAAATAAACTCTTAAGTTGCCTTGGTCATGATGTCTTATCACAGTTGAAAGAAAAGCACCACATAAAAGAATGAAAGATACAAAGAGTTTCAAACAGAGATCCAAGCAAGTACTTTCCTGTCCATGGTCATTTTCCATTACTGACCATAGTGAAATTAGATGAACACTGCACATTGGTATCTCCATTAAGATTCAATTTTTTGAAATTCTCTACCTTGTCATGGCCTAATTTTAGCAGAATATTTTTCAGTCTTTATTTTCCCCATGGAGTTTTCTTAGTAATGTTCTTTATGATAGTATCGTTAGTGTCTTAGAAAGAGGAGGCTAACTTTGGCCAGAATGAGTGTTGCTGGAAGGCAGGACAGATAATGGAGTGTGGTGGGAATATACAGACCTCAGCTATAACTGCTGTGGTGCTGAGCCTGAGCTGTGTGGATAGCCATAAGTATCATAAGTTTTATTATAAACTTCGGTTTCCTTACCCATAAAAGGAGTAAAATATTCTTCCTATGGCAGACTTATCCTGGGAGTTAAATGTAGCCATGACCATCCAGGACCAGTGGTGCTGGATTCCCAAGGCCACTTCCACCCAGTTCCAGTGGTTCCTACACTGAACTGGCCATGGCCCCTGTAGAACTGGCCCACGAAGCTCTACTGTCCGGACACTATAAAAGGAAGATTTTACCATCCCATATAGCATCTATGCACACGAGTTCTCAGCTCATTGCAATGGTGAGCATTGTCTTCCTTCCTTCCTTTCTTGAGCCCTTTGATGTCATTGGGCTGTCAAAATGCCATAGATATATTCTCAGGAACAGTTTGTTCTTGTTGTCATTGCAATTTTCTCATTTTCTGCTCTGAGCCACACTTCCTCCCAGTTAAGCTCACATATCATGTCCTCATTTGTGTTTCTAGAATCATAAATTAGGCTTACCTTCTGTTACATATATTACAACTTCTCCATCTGGCATTAAAATAGAGAGGATTTCTCCCCAGAAAGATATGTTCCAAACAGAAATCCTTGTTGTGTCCTTTGACCTCATGAAACAGGAATCCCCTGGAAAGTCTTCGTTGGATGCTGACCTGGATCAGTGTGTGATAAAAAGCCTCAAGATGGTGAAGATCTTCCTAAAAGATTGTTCCTCCATAGAGATGATTAATAATGTGTCTAATTTCTGAGCAGTTAAGGATTTGGAGAAAGCCACCTACTGGTAGAATAAGTTCTTGATTACTGCTTATAGATAACGTATCTTAAGATAAAAATAGATTTTTTTGTGGCATATTTCTAACAGATTTTAGAGGGAACTACGTCATGCAATCCTGGCATTCTGGAAGCTGGGGCAGAAGGGTCATGAGTTTGAGGCCAGCCCAGTCTACATAGTTTCTATCTCAACAAATAAACAAAAACAAAGAAACCAGCCTGATTTAGCAGCTTCAAACAGCAGAAGAAGGGTTCATCCTTAGGAGTTTTCAGGTTGACTGGAATCTGAGCTGCAATGGGCTGGTTTGGCTGCAGCTGAACGGTCTTCAATGACCTCAGTAACAATGATGGGGCCCAGCTAGACAGGTAGGCATGCTGAGATGGCCAAAGCCTCTCTTCTGGCCCTCAACTTCCTTGGGCTCTTTACATGGTAGTGGAATAGTTCCCTCCAACCAAACAAGACAAGTCTACATGCTTAGACATTTTGCAGGCCTTTGCTTGTATCCTATTTGCCATCATCCCATCAATTGAAACCAATCACATGGTCCAGAACCAGCATTAAAAAAACCAAGGAAGCGGACATGGAGAAAGGATTTACGGGCATCATTCTCATACACTTTAATGCAACACTAGCATTTAGTCATCATGCTATGTAGGTTTTGACAAACTGACAAAAGCTATAGAGGGCTTTGAAAAGGGGACCTCAAGGAAGGAACTGCCTCCATCAGACTGCCCTGTGGGCATGTCTGTGAGGGCATTTCCTGATTAATGATTGACATGGGAAGGCTCATTGTGAGCAAGTGGTTCTGGCAATCCAAGACCACTTAAGAAAGCAGGCTGACGCCAGGTGGTGGTGGTGCACACCTTTGATCACAGCACTCAGGAGGTAGAGGTAAGTGGGTCTCTGTGAGTTCGAGGCCAGCCTTGTCTACAGAGTGAGTTCCAGGAAAGCCATGGCTACACAGAGAGACCCTATCATGAAAAAAAATGCAAGCTGAGCAAGGCATTGGGAGCCAACCAGTGAGCAGTGCTCCTCCTGGTCTCTGCTTCAGTTCCTGCCTGCAGGTTCCTGCCTTCAGCTCCTGCCTGCAGGTTCCTGCCTTCGGCTCCTGCCCTGCCCTCCTTCACTGATGGATTGATCCTGTAACCCATAACACAAAATACACCATTTCCTTCCCTACACTGATCTTGATCAGTGATTTAGCAGAGCAATAAAAGGAAGCTAATACAGTCATTTAGATCCAGAAAACCAAAGTGAGAAGTGCAGCTCATACAGAGATTCAAATATAGGCCTCATAGTGAGCTAGGCCCTCAAGTTGAGTGACATTGCCCTGTATGAGTTCTCTCCCTTAATGAAGTGGAAAGGAAAGATTGCAGGGGATTTCTGGATGGCAGAGGCTCCTTTGCTTTTATAAAGTCCAGCAGTACAACCGTTGACCTCACTGGCTTTTATCTTAGGCTGCTATTCCCTCAGCAAGTGACATGGCATCTTTCTGCATGGAGTAATGTTTGCTTTCCAAACTTGCCCTGTCTCTTTTTATGGTGTGAAAATATGAGAATCTTTACTTGTGCCTCTTGCTGCTCCCTTTAACAAAATCTGGCCCTGTTTGTGGATGCAGGATAAAAACGCAGCATGTGCACTTGTAATATGATTCACTGCATATAGATGGCATCACTGACAAGCATGCGATTGATCCAAGCATATCTGCAAAATTCTGAGAGAGAGCCCTGACTATTCTATCTCAGACTTTTCTCCCTCTGGAAGCAACTTGTCACTCCAGCCCTGCTGCATCTGTGCCCCAGAGGAGGCAATAGAGAGGTCACACTGGAAAATGGTGCCCATTTCACTAATGTAAAACAGAAGCTTCAGACTTCTGGTTGACTGTGTGGTTAGGAAACTTGTTTTTTAGATAAAATCAAAGTGTTAAAAAATTATTTGAATGAAAGGAGATAGACATGGATGATGCTTCTGAAGGCAGGTATGCCATGAGAATCTTTATATTCAGTTAGGGAAGATGCCATCACAATTTCATGTATACACACACACACACACACACACACACACACACACACACCAATTCTGAGACAGCTCAGCAGCCCTGTGATAGCCCAGGATGCCTGCAGAGTAAGTATTGTGTAAACACCAGCCTTAGCAGCTGGCACCAGACCCAAGATTTGGGTGGAAACGTGTGGAGAACATTCTTGCTGGGTCTATGTAATAACCACACAACCTATTGTGAAGGAAGGGTGTCCCAACCTTTCAAAGCACCTGACTGCAGCCCCAAAGAGGCCTGAAGGCAAGCATGAGCCAGGAGAAACCATTATGGAGTGGTGTTACTGGAGAGAAGTCATGCATTAGAGATGTAGGACTTGATGCTACAGCCCAGCTTCCCTTTCTGTTACCCTGATAACCCTGGGCAAGACCCCCAGACACTCAAAAACTTTGGTTACTTCTGATAAGAGAACGCCAGTCTTGATAATGTACACAAATCCCCAGCTCTCTCCAGCCCCCTCTTGTGTGCTCCACATTTTCCCCATGTTCCTCATATCTTCTAAATTACTATATAATTTACTATTTTGTATTCATTGCTCATTCTACCAGAGTGAGGAAAACTATTCTTAATAATAGATCCCATATACCTAGAATTATGCTTGACATGTAGTGAGAATTCAGCTAACACTCATTGGCCAGATGTTGAATAATGACTTCAAAGGATAGTTCTCCACTTACCATTAATATGTTGGTTATTTGCTACTGTGTAACAAACCATTCTCTACCTAGCACCTGAAAAAACATCAGTCATTATTTCTCATGGTTTAGTGGCTCAGCAAGCTCAGACTGTTGGGCAGTTCTACACTTGATGGTCTCAGCTACATTCAGTTTCTATACAGAAGTATTGGGGGCCTCCCTTCCATGGTCAAATGTTCTGTTGTTCTTCATGCAACTCCATTTTTTTGGTAGTGGCATCTCACCATTCTTGAATTTGTTCCACTTAAACTTCTTTCGTGGCGATTGGCTTCACCAGAGTAAACTAGACTGGAAGCCAATGGGGACCATAAGGTCAAAGGAAGACCAGATTCCGTGGAACTCTCTTCCCTTCCCTTCCCTTCCCTTCCCTTCCCTTCCCT
>NW_004949101.1:8590681-8600141 GCF_000317375.1 Microtus ochrogaster | reverse complement strand
TTCCTTCCTTCCCTTCCTTCCCTTCCCTCCCTTCCCTTCCCTCCTCTCCTCTCCTCTCCTCTTCTCTCTTCATCTCTCCTCTCCTTTTCTCTTCTCCTCCTCCTCTTCCTTTCTCTCCCTGTTTTCCTCCATCCCGCTCTCTCTTCCTTCGCTCTGCATTCCTCTTCCTCCCCCTTCCCCTGTCTCCGCCCCCCTCCTCTACTTTTCTATATCCCTTATTCTTCATCTCCCTCCCCCGAGGAGAAAAGGTCACGTCCAGATCACAGCACTGCAACCCTCTCAATCTTCACAGATGTGAGTTCTAACATGAACCTATGGCTGTAAGCTTTGCGCTCAGACTGCAACTAAACCCTTTGAGAGTGAGAACTAGGAAAGCGGAACAGAACGTGGCTGACAGGCAGCTTGAACTGGAGACTAGGGAACTCTTCAGGTGGGGATGATGACCATCTCCCTGGCTCCCTTCCAGATTCCACAGATGGTGAGGGTGACTGGAGTCTCTGGTCTGTCTGCAGCGTCACCTGTGGAAATGGCAACCAGAAACGGACCCGTTCTTGTGGCTATGCATGCATTGCAACAGAGTCAAGGACCTGTGACCGTCCAAACTGCCCAGGTAATTGTGGGGCTATGATTACAAGTTCAAGGGGAAGTTTTTTTCATTTATAATTTAAAACTTGAAGAAATTATTTAGAAGATAACCATTTTCATCGTAAATCTTTTGAACAGATAACTGATAGACTTGGTGAATGGAAAGATTGACTTCCTAAGTCTTAAGCACAGTTGCAGTGGCTGTGACCTAAAGGGCAGAGCCATATTGTACTTATTTGACTTGAAGAAGGGATTCTGGTCAGTTTGGGACTTTGATGCGGGATTGTCATGACTTGAAAAACTCATTTGAAAACAGATACTTATATCTGATAAGGAAGCCAGCGTGAGAGAATTCTTATTCTCAGGAAAACCAAGGAGTTAGCCTTGTCAGTAACACCAGAGAGCTGCCGAAGGCTTCCCATGAAACAAACTGGTGTAACTTAGCATTTAATTGTGATCTTATACTGTAGTATCAGTGCCTTGAAAATTAAATTAATTGCTAACTTGACAAGGAATCCTATTGGGACTGAAAAATAATTCTGACTGTGGTTGACAGAGTTATAGTGGTTTGTCAAAATCTGACCTATGACCTATTTATGTAGAGACCTTCATTTTTAAAGGAATTAAGCATGAGGAGCAGAGGCAACCAAGGCCACGAGTGATCCAGAAAGCCTGAACTATGTGCCTCCTGGTCCTTTGCACAAAGCTTATTGCCCCCTTCCCTATGGTTTTACTGTGTTCCCATTGCCAGCCAGAATGCCAGCCTACAATAATATCTTGGGCCCTTTCATGAAACCACACATTCCAAATGGTTTCACCTAAAAGAAAATTTCAGAGACTGAAAATCTGATCCCCATACCTCAGACTTCCTTTCTCTACTCCTAGACATTCTATTCTCAAGCCAAGGACATTTGGACCAAAACAAAAGTGGAAACACAAAGGGGTTTCTGAGAAGGGGGAGAAAGGAGCGACTTGAATGAGGCGTACGCTGGCAAACTGTGGGGTTGAAATGTAAGAAGTGGTGGCTCCGGCTCCGTGTCAGCCCTGCAGACATCTTACTCCTCCTCATCTTCCCTGTGCTCCTTGCAATGAGCTGAGGTGGAAATCTGGCGAGTGGGTTTTGAATGGGTAGGAACCAAGCAGTGAAGAATAACATGAGCGGGAGGAAGCAACAGTCAGGAATAACATGAAGAAGAGAAGAAGACAATGAAGAAAAACAGAGAAGTAAAAAAGGTATCGAGATGAAGAGAAAGAAGATTGTCTAGGGGTGAAAGAGAAAGGGCTTGTCTAGTCATGTATGAGGCCCTAGGTTAGATTCCCTAGCACCAAGCAAAAGAAAGAGGAAGGATAGAGGAGAAAGCAAGGGGAGAAGAGGGGAAAAGAGGGAGGAGAGAAGAGAAGAGAAGAGAAGAGAAGAGAAGAGAAGAGAAGAGAAGAGAAGAGAAGAGAAGAGAAGAGAAGAGAAGAGAGGGGTGGAGAAAAAGGTTAAGATTAAGGAGTTGATGAAAAGCATGAAAAAGATAGTAACGATGAGACTGGGAGTGTTCTAAGCAATTTAGTATCAATCAAACTTCCATGACTTTTAGGTATGAGGTATGTTCTTTCATTCAATTGTCAAAACTGCCCT
Source organism: Microtus ochrogaster (assembly GCF_000317375.1). Lineage (NCBI taxonomy): Eukaryota > Metazoa > Chordata > Mammalia > Rodentia > Cricetidae > Microtus > Microtus ochrogaster. The sequence goes on along the minus strand of NW_004949101.1, from coordinate 8,597,929 downwards.
ATGGAACAGAAATTTATTATTGTATTGTCTGGCATTTAAGGAAACTGATGCCCTAAACCAGCAAATAATAATAATAATAATAATAATAATAATAATAATAATAATAATAATAATAATAATAGAATTTGAATCCATGCTGCCTAACTTGAGAGACCACGGCCTTTGCTGTTACTCTTTCCCCTTCGCCTTGAAGGAAGGTCTCTGACTGAGCCACACCTGGACACAGAAAGAGTTCTGCTTGGAGTCATAGGAGCATCCCTGTGTTCTTTTCAGAGCTACCATATACAACCAAGCCAGCAGATTCAGATTTCTTGTCAGGGAAAAGTTCTTCTCTGCTGCCATTTCGCATGTTTCCTTTCTGGGTACCAGGACCACTGAGAACACTGCAGCTGGCATTCCTGTGGAAGCATTTTCTTCTCATCTGTCCTTGCCACCTTCAGCCTTTCCAGCCTTTCTGCTTAAAGAGGTTCCAGTTTCAATGGTCCCATTGGATCTAAATGACTACTTTCAGTCGGCTGTCCTTCTGTGTCTGGTTTTCTGATCTCTACTTTGCTGGAAGTAACTATGGAATAGGCAAGGTCTTGTAGGCTTGGTAATGATTATTCTGTGAAAGTATTTCCCCCTGGGGGCTGTTGAGATGGCTTGTGGCTCACAGCACCTGCTGCTGCTTCAGTTCCCAGTACCTATGTCAGGCAGTTCAGATCCTGTTGGGCACCCAAACATACCTAGTGTACACACACTCATACACACAAATAAAAATAAATAAATAGTTATTACAACTATGTCCCTAGGCTAACCCTTGCTTGAGGGATCTAACAAACTCAAAGTGATCTCTTGAATGACATACAGTTGTGCCCAACAGTGGAGCTAGGGTTCCCCCCAAAAGCTACCAGCCTCCACTCTTTACTCTTTCTCATGACTTAGCTCGCTGAATCTGAGTTGGATGTGGTGATTCTGAGAGGGGGTGGGAGTGGGGTGGGGTTAAGGGAGCTGAAAGGTTTGCAGCAAGCTGGGTTCAATTCCTTGGAGTAGGTAATGGGTTTCTCTGCACGTTCTTTCTGAAACATCAGTAGGAGTAGCGCCAGACAACCAACAAAGCAGGAACCGTGAGCTTCCCCTTCCTTTTCTGGGGGTGCTCTCTTTTCATTCCACTCCTGTAACTGGCTGCCTCTGTAGGGGAGAGGTGCCACTTAGTTCTCCTGAATTAGGAGAAAGGAAAACTGAGGCACACAAAGATGAAGTGTCCTGCCCAGGTCCTCACAGCTAGTCATGGCTTAAACCCAGGCCATCAGCCATTAAAGAGGAAGGTTTTGAGCACTCTGCTACCTCTGCTTTAGTTTGTCGCTCACCAGACAGCCACCCTGACAAGTGCCCCACCGCCACCCACCCCTCACCTTCAAGGCAAACGGGTGAGTCCGAGCGACTCACTACGGGCACATTTGGATCTGATTTTGCACTGTGGATAGTATCTGGAGTCTTAGTGTGTTTTATGCACTGCTACCTGCTTTTACTGTTTCCTCTGCTGGCAAGTTTCTACCCATGAGTAGCGACAGACACAAAACGGCTTTGTTCAGGTGTACTTGTTTTGTATTTGAGGGGGGTAGTGGTGAATTTTTCCATAAAACTAGAGGAAAATGAGCTCTTGTCTGTGTTTAGGAATTGAAGACACCTTCAGGACAGCAGCCACCGAAGTGAGTCTGCTTGCGGGAAGCGAGGAGTTTAATGCCACCAAGTTGTTTGAAGTTGGTAAGAATTTTCCCCCTTTTGAAAATCCAAATATTGGTTCAGTGTTTTGGAGATTCATTTTGCTTTTGCAGTGCTGTCGTTGGACACATGAAAATGTTTCATTTTTCCCTTTGACGGTCCAGTGTTCCCAACAGATTTCCTGCTCACTGAATAAACTCCAGACAAGAAAGAGCAACCACAGACAAGAAAGAGCAACCTCATCCCTCTGACACTAGGTTAGACTGAGCCATAGAATGCCCTGTGAGCAACTTGCAGAGCCTCTCGAGGAAGAGACAGGTTGAGCTCACCCTTCACCTAGCACAAATTGAACCCACTACCCAGTGAGCTCTATCCTCACCCACATCCAGTAAAACCAAGTCTCCAACAGAGAGAAAGAAGAGGAGGAAGTCTTTTCAATATTATATACTTCCCTCCTTTGCAAGAATTTTAGATGGTGGGGGCAGGGAACTTCAGTACAGTGCGTGTGTGTGTGTGTGTGTGTGTGTGTGTGTGTGTGTGTGTCCCACTTTTCTACTAGAAAGCACTGGCTCAGAAGCAGCAGCCTAAATGAACACGGCAGAAAGCACACACTCAGGTGCATATTTGCGTTACAGTGCAGCTTCATTTGCTTCTGGGTACCATTCTGTGTTGTCAAAGAGTCAGATTCCTTCTCTCCCACTTCTTTTATCCCCGAAAATTCTTTTGTAAACTCAAGTCTGCGGTATCTCACCAGACAAAATTGAGCAGGCCTAAGTCTCTTTCAGTTTCCTAGCCCAACTATTGTGAGATTTCATTTTCTCTTTCCCAGAGACCTACAGGAGACAGTCAAGGGTCTAAGTAGAATAGTCTAGAAGGCAGAGAAACACTGAAGAGCATGGTGGGAGCACCCTGATGAAAAGAAATAAGAAAGAGCTATGCCAGCAGCAGCAGTGGGCAGTAACGGGTAGGGCAGTGATGGTCCTGCCTCATCCCACCGTCACCACCTCAGCTGAAGAGGTATTGCAGCAGAAAGCTGCTGGGAGAAGGGCAGTCAGCTTTCTCTAAGTGAGCTGAGCATGCTCCAGTTGAAGGCAGTATAGCTAAGAATATTAGGATGACACAAATTGGTCCTGATGGGTGAAAATGGAGTTAGGCAGTTAGGGAGGGAGGAGGGTAGCTCTGGGAAGAGCGGGGGTGGTGAGTATGACCAAAACATATTGTACAATATTATCAAAGAACTAATAATATTTTTCTAAGAGACAGGGGCAGCAATGCCTTAACCACTGATATGAGGTGAATATCAAGCCATTAGCACTGTGCAATCAGATGGGCTGATTTTTGAAGACTGAACCCAGATCTTGTGTAGCTCAAATATACCTTAATTTTTACAATGCTTGTTAATAATTTATTTTTAAAAACAAATCCATTCAAGCATGTCTGTAAGCCAAACTCAGGACAGTTTAGAAGTTCTGTGTTAGTAGGGCCTCCATCTCACTCCCTACATCACATACACAATGAAATTACATTTATTGAACAAGAGCCTTCCGCAAACACAGTTTATTGGATTTTTTTAAAAATATTTATTTATTTATTTATTTACTAATTATGTATAAAATATTCTGTCTGTATGTATGTCTGCAGGCCAGAAGAGGGCACCAGACCTCATTACAGATGGTTGTGAGCCACCATGTGGTTGCCGGGAATTGAACTCAGGACCTTTGGAAGAGCAGGCAATGCTCTTAAACCACTGAGCCATCTCTCCAGCCCCCTGTTGGATTTATTTTTTAAACTGACTTTTTAAATGTGTGAGTTTTACATAAAATGAGAGAACAGAAGACGCGGTCTTTGGGGGCAGAGAACATCTCATGTCACATTTCACAGGCAAGCACCTTTTGCCTTTTTGTACAGGGTGAGGTATAAGACCACATCTAATGCAAGACCCCAGAACAAAGTAGACCTGTTTCAACCAGAGTCCAGACAAAAAATGAATTGAGCACATTCAGTGTAGGTAGCTGGTGAGTCTTCAGTGAAGGCCCATGTATTTGTAAAACTGAGGAGAGTGGATATAAACCAAGAAGGGAACCCCAAGATTGGCAACCTTGGAAAACCCTTACCATTCTTGATCTGATGGGAACAGGATAGGAGCAGCAGGCACAGCTCATAGAGAAAGTCACCTGACCACAGTCCCAGTTCTCCAAAGGATGCAGACAGTGTGCAGTGAGAGAGGAACAAGTAAATCATTCTAACTTGCCTCTCTTCCCTCTGTGTGGTCCATTGATGTGTCTTCCCACTGGGCAGTTCAAATAGAAACCAGGGGGTGAAAGACTTATGGCTATGGTCTACATGGATCAGGACAAGAGCACCATGGGATGAAGACATAGAAGAGCAAACAGAAAATGAGGAAACATTGGATCATCACGTGATCAAGTTACTCAAGCTAACACGACCTTGAGTTTTCTCATCTGTAGAACAGCATGAGATAGTGCATCTCACAGAGTGACTGTAGAATCTGGTGTGTTAATATCTGCCAAATTCAAGCATGCCCATCATACTGTATAAATCTGTTTTTAAAAATTAAAAGAGTCAATAAATGTCCTGAGGCAAAGGAGTTAAAGGAGTCTCCCACCTTGGAAAATATAACACCATTTTCTGGGACCTCCTGGACTTCGTTTCTGAAGGTCCTGCCCTTCCAAGGAAAGCCTATTCCATCCCAGGTACTGCCCAAGATGGAACTGTCCCACTCTGAGTGATTGGACAGACAAGAGGACATAGACACAAAAATCCTAAAACTCAGAGAAAAAAGAAGCCACCGTGCATGCCAGCTGGCCCTACTCAGAGCAATCCCCTGGCACTGAGTCTCCATCCCAAGCTCGTCAGAGAACTTCTAGTTGCATGTCCACTTAAGAACTAGAAAATAGAAGCCCCGCAGCTTTGAAATGCCTTGTCGGTGGCCACAAAGCTGCTAAGAAGGTGGGCTTTAATCACAGTCAGGTTAAATATGAGAACCTCATCTCACACCAGAGCTCTGTGGACTCCTGAGAAACGTCCCATCTCCCTCTTCCCCAGCTAACTGATAAGAGGCATGTGCCCTCCCCCAGCTGACACTATGTCCTGACCATGTGATTCCACTCATAACTGTACCAGCCTCCCAGGCATTTGACTCAAAACTGGAGTAGTTTCTCCTGCCTGACTCTCTTTACCCATAGTCTTCGAGGCCACTGAAGTCTAAAATTTCTGACTCCTCTTGCTGTCACCACCAAACATGCTTTCTTGAGCTCTTACCATTGATAAACTGTGCTGCATTCAACACTGGCTCAATTTTCTTGCTCTACAGCTAAGTTGCTACATATTTCACTGTACTCAGTGGCTTCCTCTAAACAAGCCTAAACTAAATAAAATCTCCATTGTCTGATGCCAAAGCTTTGTTCTCTTGTATCTTCTTCTCCAGCCCCAATCATCCTCTTTTTTGTGTTCTCTCTCTCTCTCTCTCTCTCTCTCTCTCTCTCTCTCTCTCTCTCTCTCTCCCTCTCTCCCTCTCTCCCTCTCTCCCTCTCCCTCCCTCTGTGTGTGTGTGTGTGTGTTCATGTGTGTGTGTCCATGAGGCCAGAGGTCAGTATCAGATGCTCTCTCTCTTAACCTTTTGAGACCAGATCTCTCACAGAATCAGGAGTTCATTATTTCAGACTAGCTAGCCTGAGGTCTCCCCATGACCCACATGTCTCTACTAACCCCCCAGTGCTGGGACTCCAAACATGTTTTGCTGCTCCCAACTTTTTTATCTGTGCTGGGGATCTGAACTTGGATAATTATGCCGAGTAACAAGTGCAGTAACCCATTCCTCCTGTCCCCCACCAGATATTTTTACTGGCAAAGTTTGGTTTTTACAACTAATGCTTAGCAGAAGGCCCTCCCCACCTCCTGCCATCTCTGTCACTGAAGCTTGTATCAATTTGAGTTCTGCAAGTAGCACATACCAGATGGGAATGACAGTCTGACACCTAGGGAAGGAGAAAAGGAGAACCAGGAAGGAAAAAAAAAATGAACAGGGGCCGCCAAGGGAGGAGCCAGACAGCAATGCTTCCTCCATGTTTGCTCATTGACCTCCAAGGCAAGGATGAGCTGGATGATGGGAGGTGGACAGCAAAGTCAACACAGCAGGCTCTCTTCTCGGAGCTCTGAAGAGGAAGTCTGGCCACTGCTAGTCCTACATCATGCTCACGATCAGCAGGATGTAACAGGCACCCAAAACTATTCCTGACTTACCCTACTAGAAATAACATAGATCAGTTTTGAAATGTTTTGGTTTTGTTTTTTTTTTTGTTTTGTTTTTTGTTTTTTAGACAAGGGCACCAAGTATTGTGGTACATGCCTGTCATCCCAGCATTTAGAGGATGAAGTGAGTTCCAGGCCAGTCTGGGACACACAATGAGACTGTCTCAAAAACAACAACAGAAGAATGTCTAGGTTTAGGTAAACAGGTTTCCTCTTAGGGAGAAGTAAATAAAGCATGAAAGAGCCATGATGTGTTCAGCTTTCCGTCACTGTGGGGGGGGGGAAAAGTACTTGAAAGAGAAAACAACTTAAAAGCAAGAAAGATTTATTTTGGCTTCTAGTTTCAATGCGTGGTGTTTGGACCGTTGTCTTTGGGTCTGTGGCAAAGCAGAACATCATGGTGAACAGTAATTGGGCAGGCTGTTTACCTCATGGCAACAGGGAAGAAAAAGATTTTGTGATATTTTATTTGTGTTTTAATAAATAAAGCTTGCCTGAAGATCAGAATGCAAAGCTAGCCACACTAGTCAGCCATACAGGCCAGGCAGCGGTGGCACACACCTTTAATCCCAGCAGCCAAACTAGTTAGCCATAGAGGCCAGGTGGTGGTGGTGCATACCTTTAATCCCAGCACTAGAGAGGAATATAAGGCTGGATGAGACAGGAATTCACTCTCTTTTCATTTGGAAGATTTTGTAGTGGTAACAGCTCTCTGGTGGTTAGGTTCTTTGCGTCTCTGATCTTTCAGCTTGAGCCCCAATATCTGTCTCTGGGTTTTTATTAGTTATGCTACAAAAAGAAGAGAGGATGAAAAGGACTGTCCCCCCAAGATGCCTTTCAGTGGCACACACACTGTTAACTCCCATAAGCTCCACTACTTTCCAGTAGTGCCATAGACTGAGGACCAAGCCGTCAATACATGAGCTTTTGATAGCTCCCAAACAATAGCAGTGGGAAGTGGGATGGATATGTGGCAAAGTGAATGGCAGATTAAAGGATTTTATCCTGTCACCAACCAACCTCCTTCCAGTAGGGATCCTGATGGGGAAAACCTGTGTGCCAGCTCAGCCGAGTGAAGGCTAAAGTCCAGGGGTTTGAAGAAAGGAAAGAGGTTTAGTAATATTTGATTAAGGTGCTTTCTGTTCCGATCAGTCAGTGAGGGCAAGGAGTTAGACTAATCACAAAGAAAGAAAGAAAGAAAGAAAGAAAGAAAGAAAGAAAGAAAGAAAGAAAGAAAGGAAGGAAGGAAGGAAGGAAGGAAGGAAGGAAGGA
>NW_004949101.1:8529501-8590581 GCF_000317375.1 Microtus ochrogaster | reverse complement strand
AAGGAAGGAAGGAAGGAAGGAAGGAAGGAAGGAAGGAAGGAAGGAAGGAAGGAAGATAGGTCTGTACCTGAGTTTATCAGCTATAAATGGAGATGGAGCATTCGTGAACCTCATCTAAGTCCAATGTAAAAAGGGCTTCTCTGAAGCATGGTGAAGATGGGTGGGGATATAGTTCCTTAGTACTACTGTTTGCTAAGACAAAGTTCTTTGAATCACGGGCATGGGCCTACTCATGTGCCTAGTCTTCCTTTACTTGCTATTTTGAGGTAAGGTCTGATTAAGTTTCCCAGGCTGACCCTGAAGTCCTTCTGTATATCAGGTTAACCTTAGATTTATTCTCCATACCAGATTTGTTTTAAATTTATTCTGTAATCCAAGCCGGCCTTGAACTTGTGATTCTCCTCCAGATTAGCTGGAATTACAGGCTCTGATGTTCCATCCTGATCTGGGATACAGTTTTTAAGTAAAATATGATCTTGTCATTGAACGGGAAGACTGAGAAGGATTTTCTGAGTTCCTGGGTTACAGTGAGACTCTATGTGTTTTTCACATTTGTTTGATTCCCCCCCACCACCCACCAAATATCAAATCCTCTCCTGTTTGGCTAACATTTCCCCAGTGTCTGTGTTCTTTTTTTATTTTATTTTATTGATTTTTATTGAGTCCTACATTTTTCTCTGTTCCCCTCCCTGCCTCTCCTCTCCCCTTCAACCCTTTCCCAAGGTCTTGACAGACCAGGAGAAACCCTGTGAGAGATCAGGCAGGGGCCGGGCTGACCTGGCAATGTCCTGTCCTGTTCACCGATACCCTGCCAATTGTTCCCAAGGGACAATAGAAGAACAGCATATGTTCAAATTTCAGTTCTTAAAGAAAGCCAGGAATGCACATTTAGAATTTGAATCCATAAATGAATTTTTTATTTTTTATTATTTAAAACAAACTTTAAATTTAAATATATTTTTATCATTATTCTTCCTTTCCCGCAAGTCCTTCCAGATCATCTCCCCCTTCCTATTCACACAACCTTAAGTTGTTTCTCAAAAAGCCAAAACCTAATATAACAACAAAGCCCCCCCCCCAAATTTAAAACAAAGCCACACCCAAAAGAGAAAAAAAATCATCAAACTGTAACTAAATGAAAGAAGCAGTTGACCACCATATAATTAGAGTCCATAAATTTTTAATTATTTGCAACTAAATTAACTTTTTCTCAATGCTTTGAAAACCAAACATATCACCTCTGGCCTCTGAGCTACGCTCTCACCCCTTTGAGGCATCTTAGTCTGTGAATTTGCATAGTGAAAATTAAGGTCCAGCAGCAGTTGGGAGATGAATTATGTTTTAAACCACTCAGTGAGTGGCAGAAATAAAATAAATGCAAGTCTACAAATAATCCTTTGAGGCCTTTCCACAACATTACCACTTATTTAGGAAATTCAACGAAGCTCTCTGAATCAGCTAATTGTGTTAGGATATATAATTAGGCTATGGTTATCTGTCATAATATTCTGTTTTTTGTTTTACATTTGAGGGTTTTATTGGGGCTTTTGTTGAGATCTGGTTTGGTTTGGAGTTTTTTGAAGATGCTTTCAATTTAGGGATAATAACATATGTTTCTACATAAAATTTTAAAAGATGGATCAAACGCACTGATAGTTAAATATGGGTGAGAGAATATTGGTAGTCATTCAATCAGTGACTTACTCTACTCTTTGCTGTCCTGTGTTTGAAAATTCCTCATACTATAGAGTACGGAGTTGGGAAGATGTCTTATAAACAAAGTGGCCAAGTTCAGGGGTGATGAGAATGGCCACCATGTGTGGTGGTTATGGGTACCTGCTGGATGTTTGATGTAAGGGAGGACACTGTTGACTTCATTGTCATCCTCACAGCAGGCTAAGCATGAACTTAAAGGGTTTTTTTTTTTTTTTTGGTCTTTTTCAGATATGGACAGCTGTGAGCGATGGATGAGCTGCAAAAGTGAGTTCTTAAAGAAATACATGCACAAGGTGATCAATGACCTGCCCAGCTGTCCCTGTTCCTACCCCACTGAGGTGGCTTACAGCACGGCCGACATCTTTGACCGCATCAAGCGCAAGGACTTCCGATGGAAGGATGCTAGTGGACCCAAAGAGAAACTGGAGATCTACAAGCCTACTGCCCGGTACTGCATCCGCTCTATGTTGTCCCTGGAGAGTACCACCCTGGCTGCCCAGCACTGTTGCTATGGGGACAACATGCAACTCATCACCAGAGGCAAAGGGGCAGGCACACCCAATCTCATCAGCACCGAGTTCTCCGCTGAGCTCCACTACAAAGTGGACGTTCTGCCTTGGATCATCTGCAAGGGCGACTGGAGTAGGTATAACGAGGCCCGGCCTCCCAATAACGGACAGAAGTGCACAGAAAGCCCCTCTGATGAGGACTACATTAAACAGTTCCAAGAGGCCAGGGAATACTAAAGCAATGCTGGTTCGGAGGCACAAATGCACTGATCTGCCAACTCTCACCCAGTTTTTTCTAAGCCACATTTTTGTACATTCCACATGAGTATTTTTCTAAGTACACTAAGGGTACGCTCCGGGTCTGAGGGACTGCTATATCCATTGCCTACAAACCCTGTCGGAAGTCCCGACAGTGGGTGTGCAGGCAGGAAGAGGAACCTGGGAGCCATAGTGGCTGTGATTCAATTCCCACCTCTGTCGAGTGCACAGGAGCGCCAAGACTGAGACTGTAAACATTATCAACGGTTTTTATATATAACTTATTTAATACAAATGTGACTTAAGCTTTCCCTTTTCTCTGGAGTTGACCTTGTAAAAATTATTTAATCACTTCTGAGAGAGTTCAAAAAGGAAAGGACTTCGGGGAACGGGGAGAAAAGGAATGTTGCAGCAGAGATGCATAAAAACAAAAAAACCAGCCACCTTACACCGCGTGCTCTTTAGCTAGAAGGTGTTTGCTGGAGTCACAGAGTCCAACATTCTCTTGCCTTAGACTAGGCAAGGGGTGAGTAGAAAGTGAATGTTTAGAGTCAAATCTAAGACTTGGTTTTAAATGACTTTAAAACAAATGAACAATGTGATTCCAGTAAGGATGGAATTAACAAGCTCAGGAGACTGGAGGAAGTTTCAGGCATAGAGCCAGGAGTGGCACTTTCCAAAAGAAAAAAGCAAAACAAGTGAGAAAATAATATGGGCCCCATTTATCTATTTTATTTTAATATAACAACTTTTCTCTACCAATATATTCCCAGTAAATAAATGTAAAAGGCGGTGGTAGGAGCTGAAGTCTGGGAAATCCTACTTTTTTATGTTTTAAGAAAGAAAAAACTGCATTATTTTTGTAAAGTATTTATTGAATCATTGGATACTGTGCATTGTGCAGTGACAAAGCAGTCCAGTTCTGTGGGTGTAGAACTGGAAGACAGATGAAAAGTTGGTTCTTAGGCAATCTTACTTGCAAAACTCCAGGAAAAGAGATATATAATAAAATCATAATAAAATGTGTTACCTGCATCCTTGATTTGTGATACAAATATTGTAACTACTCCAAGGGAAGCAAGGCTTTCATGGGAGAAAGCTTCAACGCAGGCAGGAATAAAAGACTCACAAATGAACTTATAGTGGCTAGGCAAAGTCATAACACCAATGGCATCAAGCATATCTCCCTTGATATACTTGTCCCCCAATTAGCTCAAGACAATTGGCACACATGTGTTTTTTTTTCTCATCAAGATCTAAGAAAACCAAGCTAAAGCAAAGATTTAAGTTGGGCAAGGCTACTCCAGACAGAATACAGGAATATAACTAACATGGAGAACTATTTACAATGCAAATCATTCTTTTGCCAGATGAGAGAAACCAAAGGTCAGAAAGCACAAACCATATTCCTTGGATCCCTGGTGGTTTTGAAGTTCTTGACCACACACTCAAGTTCTCTGGTAAAAGTGGGTCCCTATGACAAAGCCCTTGTTAGTTTTTTATACGTTAGAATGAATTATTTACTGAGGCAATAACCCCATCCTATAATTTATATTTAGGTTCTGCATCTCGTGATGGAATAATAATTCTTGTTTTGGGCTGGAAATGGTTCAGTAGTAATTAAGAACATTTACTGCTCTTGCAAAGGACCTGGGTTCATTTCATAGAAACCACATGGTGGCTCGCACCCATTTTTAACATTCCCAGGGGAACTGGCACCCTCTCTTGGCCTCTGTGAATACCAGGCATGCATGATACACATATATCCATGGAGACATTCACACATACACATAAAAGTAAAAACCTCACCAGGCGGTGGTGGCATACTCTTTTAATTTCAGAACTTGGGAGGCAGAGGCAGGTAGATCTCTGTGAGTTAGAGGCCAGTCTGGTCTACAGAGTGACTTCCAGAACAGGCTCCAAAGCTACACAGAAAAACCCTGTGTCAAAGTATCAAATACATAAACAAACAAGCAAGCAAACAGACAAATAAATAACTCTTTTTTTTAATGTCTTATTCACATCTGAAGGATTGCTAAGCAAGTGAACCAGCAGAGAGAATAAACGGTCCATATATCAGGGAAGAAGAGAGTTTGGTTTGCAATATAGTAGAAAACATCTTAAAAGAGAATTGTCTGGAAATAGAATGTATTACCTTTCAGCTGATTGTTTTCTTGCCAGGAAACACATACAAGCAAAAGCCAGAGATAAGCCATGTGGGAAGTTCATCTGAGTAGCATGGAGGACTGAGAATGTTTTACAGCAAAACCTGAGGGGTGTCCTCGAGCAAGTCCAAGGCTGTGGGGAAACCCTTCTGGGGATAAGGAATGCATCTTAAAGTTCCAGTAGAGGAGTAAGACTTTTTCTTCTAGTAATTTTAATTGATTTCTTAAATTATTTATTTTTTAGATTACAATATTATTACATCATTTCACCCTTTCCTCCCTCCAAACTGTCCCACATATCCCTCTTTGTTCTCTTCTTCATTAATTATCTATTGGCTCTGGGGGGGGGGCGTGTGTGCTCACACATGTGCATTCTTGAATACATAAGTACAGTCTGCTCACTCTGTTTTCAGGGCTGACAATTTGGAACTAGGTGTGCTCTTCCCTGGGAAGACAATTCCTCCCACTCTCAGAGTTCTTTAGTGGCTGGTATTTCTTGCATAGGGTTAATGTTCCTTGGGCTCTCCCTGTCGACTTTGGCATGTCTATTTTTCTTGTCCTTGTTCAGCTCATGGTTAGACAGTCATGTTGGTGAGACTTTATGAGCATAGCTTCTGGAATTCCTAGGAAACACAGTCTCACAGCAAACTCCCTAATCCTCTGGTTCTTGCAACCTTTCCTCCGCCTCTACCACAATGGTCTCTGAACTGTAGGTGCAGGAGTGTTTTGTAGATATATCCATTGGGTCTGGGCTCCATAACTCTGCATTTTCATTGGTTGTGATTTTCTGTAACAGTCTCCAGCTGTTACCAAGAGAAGGTTTGGGGGGGTTTGTTTTAGTTTTTGTTTTTGTTTTGTTTTGTTTTGTTTTGATGAGGGTGAGGACAACCCGTATCTGTAGGTATAAGGACAAATATTTGGAATATAGTTAGGGATTCTACTAGTTTAATAAAATGTCAGTAGATTCAAGATCTATGATTTCATGAGTCCTGGGTAGTTGGTTAGATTTCCAGTAACCAGGCATGATTTATGCCTTGTTGAGTGAGTCCTGAGACCAGTTATGCCAAGGTATTCATTCACTACTGCATCTCTAGGATAATCCTACTGTGCTGGCCGTTCTTGCGGTTGATAGCATCACAGCTAAGTAGGATTAGTTGTTTCCTCCTTTGGAAGCTTGTGGTTGCCTGCTGGTACCACGAAAGCTAGCCCTCGGTGAAGAAGCTTTCAGGTCAGTTCCAGCTCACGGTCCTCTGGACTATGAAGTGCATGGTATCTTCAGCAATGGGGACTTCCCTTCGACTTTTAGATGTAAACAAGGGTGGCAGTGACAGAATGCAATGCTTCTGGAATCTCTTGGACAACCCTTACCAACAACTAGAAAGAGCACTTTGTATGCTTTTGTTGAGGTTCTTGTTAGATGATCTTTGGCTCTTGAAGGGCACATTGTCAGCCCAAATGGGAAATTTTCATTTAAATTACATACATGTGGTTTATGTACCAACTTATGTGTATTATAGATATTTTTAGGAGGATAGTTAATAGTATGGTTCTTTATGACTTTTCCAGACAACCTTACTATTATTTTACCCCCATTACTCCTTATTCTATATTTATCTCTCTCCCCCTCTTTAATTAGAGCCCCCATTTTTCCATTTCCCCCATCAGATCACTTATACCCCGATATTCCCTTCTCTCTCAATCCCCACTCCCAACCCCAGCAATGGTCACTTTTTACTTTCTCCTGACTTCTGCAGTTACTCCACAACATGTAATTACATCTGAAGATTTACAGCTAGGACCCTAAGATGAGAGAGAATATGTGACCTTTGTCTTTCTGAGTCTGGGTGACTTCTCTCAATATGATATTTTCTAGTTCTATAAATTTACCTATAAAGTTCATGAGTTTATTTTTCTTTACTACAAATAAATAGTATTCCATAGTGTATATAAACCACACATTCATTAATTAATCATCAGTTTGTAGTTGGTATGTATGTATGTATGTATGTATGTATGTATGTGTACTCTTTAGACCCACCACCTAGCTCCCAAATAAAAACATGGAGATTTATTCTTACTTATGGCTGCCTGACCTTAGCTTGGCTTATTCCTAGGTAGATTTTCTTAAGTTCAATTATCCTGTCTATCTTTTGCCTCTGGGTTTTTACCTTTCTCTACTCTTTATGTCTTTCTTTCCTTTTTACTCTATGACTGGTTGTGTGGCTGGGTGAGCTGGCCTCTGGCATCTTCCTCTCCTTCTTCTTTTCTCATTCTTCCCTCTTTCCCCTTCTCTCTTTTTTTCTATTTATTCTCTCTGCCTGACAGGACCACCTGTTTCTCTCTCCTGCCTAGCTATTGGCTGTTCCGCTCTTTATACGATCAACAGGTGTTTTAGACAGACAAAGTAACACAGCTTTACAGAGTTAAACAAATCCAACATAAAAGAATACAACACATCTTTACAGCACTGAATAAATACCAAGTTGATATTTTTCTTTAGTTGTGAAGAAGTTTTTAATTTTATAAAGTCCAACTTGTCAATTTTTGAGCTAAATTCTTGGGCAAATGGAGTCCTGTTCAGAAAACTGTTTCCTACACCTCTATCATGTACGTGCTACCTATGTTTTCTTCTAACACTTTCAATGTTTCAGATTTCACATGTAGGCTTTTGATCCATTTGGAATTAATTTTTGTGCCTGACAAATATGAGTCTAATTTTGTTCCTCTGTGTGTGGATATTCAGTTTTTCCAGCACTATTTGTTGAAGATGCTTTCTTTTCTCCAGTATAAGTTTCTGGCATCTTTGTCTGATATTAAATGGCCAACCCTCTAGCAAATGCAGAAACTCATGGAGAATAAGCAACTTGTTACTGATTAATAAATAAATAAAAGAAGAAATCTGAAAAGGAATAAAAACTTTCCTGGAACTAAATGAAAATATGGTAAAACCTCTGAGATAAAATGAAAGCTGTCCTAAGACACATGTTCAATGGAATCAGATCAAAGACCCAGACATAAATCCGCACTTATAAACACTTGATTTTTGAAAAAGAAATCAAAAGTAAACAATGGAGAGAAAGAAAGCATTTTCAACAAACCATGCTGGCATAGCTGTTTGTCAGCATGAAGAAGAATGCAAATAAATCCATATCTATCATCCTGCAGAAAACTCAAATTCAAGTGGACCAAAGACTTTAATGTAAATCCAGTTACACTAAACGTAATAGAAAAGAACGTGGAGAATAGCCTTGAATGCATTGGCACAGAAGACAACTTCCTGAATAGAAGATACCAGAAGCACAGACATTAAGTTCGACAATTAGTAAATGGGACCTCATGATACTGAAAAGCTTCTGTAAGGCAAAGGGCACTGTCAATAGCACAGAATGGCAGCCTACAGAATAGAGAAAGCTCTTCACTAGCCCCACATCCAACAGAAGTGGATCTCTAAAATTTATTTTAAAACTCAAGAAACCAGACATCAAAAAAATCCAATTTAAAAAATGGGGTGCTGACCTAGATGGAGAATTCTCAACAGAAGAATCTCTTAAACAGTTAAAGAATATATAAGATCAGAAACACCTATCGGAATAGATAAGATCAAAAATGCAAGTAACAGCACATGCTGGTGAGGATGTGGAGCAAGAAGAACACTCCTCCATTGCTGGTGGGAGTGAAAATTGCACAGCCACTTTGGAAAACAATATGGCAGTTTCTCAGGAAATTGGGAGTCAATCTATCTCAAGACCCAGCTACAGCACTCCTGGGTATATACTCAAAGAACGCTCAATCATACCACAAGGATACTTGCTCAACTATGCTCATAGCAGTTTTATTTGTCATAGCCAGAAACTGGTAACAACCTAGATGCCTCTCAACTGAAGAATGGATAAAGGAAATGTGGTACATTTACACAACGGAGTATTACTCAGCTGTTAAAAACAATGACATCAGGAAACTTGAAGGCAAATGGATGGAACTAGAAAAAAAAAACATCCTGAATGAGGTAACCCAGACCCAGAAAGACAAACATCATTAGTACTCACTCATAAGTGGATATGAACTGTAAAGTAAAGGATTACCATGCTACAATCCAAAGACCCAGAGAGGCTAGGTTACAAGGAGGACTCGAGTGGGGGATGCATGGATCTCCCAGGGAAGGGAACAAAAGGAGTTCTCCTTGTTGGAGTGGGGGCAGGTGGGCATGGGAACTTGAGGGATCAGGTTGGGGGGGGGGTGAAAAGAGAGAATGCTGAGAAAGATAACTAGAAAAGGGGGACTTTACAGAGTCATGTAGAAGCCTGCTGCAAGGAAAACTTCCACGACTCTACAAGGGTGGCCCCAGCTAAGACTCCTGGCAGCAGTGGATACACAGCCTGAACTGGCCATCCCCAATGATGAGATTGGTGACTACCCTGCTTGTCAGCTCAGAGCCTGCATGCAGTGACTGATGGAGACATTCAGAGACCCTCAGCCAAACATTAGACCTAACTCTGCTAAGGAGAAGGAAGGTAGTTTGTAGAAGCTGGGGGTGTGTATCGGGAACATTGAAGAAAACCCCACAGAAACAATTGGTCTGGCTCATGGAAACTCACAGAGCCTGAATCAACAACCAGGGAACCTTCCTGGGACTGTGTTAGGCCATTCACATATATGTGACAGTTGCGTAGCTTGGTCTATTTGTGGGACTCCTGGCAATGGGAACATTAATTAATTAATTAATGTCCCTGGTGCTTTGGCTGGCTCTTGGGAACTTATCCCTCACGCTGTATTGCCATGCCCAGCCTGAATACAGGGGGAGGTGCTTGATCTTATGGCTTGATATACCATGCTTTGCTAATGCCCGTGGGAAGCTGACCTTTTCTGAGCAAATACAAGAGACTGGTGGATTGAGGCAGGTCAGGGGAGAGGTTGGGGGAGGGACTGGTAGGAATTGGGGAAGGGAAGGCTGTAGTTGGGATGTAAAATAAATTAATTAAAAAATTCAAAAAAGAAACCTGTCCTACAAGAAAAACATATACCTCTAAGTGCTTATCTTTAAAAAAAATCATAAAGAGGACAAATAAATGGCTTAATGATATGACTCAAATATTTGGAAAAACAAGAATCAACCAAATCCAAATCTGGTCAACAGCAAGAAATAATAAAAATCAGAGCAGAAATCAATGAAATAAAAACAAAGAAAACAACACAAATAATAAATCCAAGAGCCAGTTCTTTGATAAAATAAATAATAAAGTAGACAGAACTTTGACCCAAATAACCAAAAGAAAGAAAAAAAAAGAACCCAAATTAAGAGTCAAAATGAACAGGGAAACTTTACAACAGACAACAATAAAAATTAGAATGTTATAAGGGAATAGTTTTAAAAACCTGTACTTCTTTAGATTGGAAACCCTAAAAGAATTGGATAAGTTTCTAAATTCCACCAAACCACCAAAATTAAACCAAGAGGAAGCCAACAACCTAAACAGACCTGTAACAAATGAGGAAAATGAAAGAGTATAAAAAGCCTTCCAACTAAGAACTACCCCGGGCCAAAAGGAGTCAGAGCAGAGTTCTACTTACTTTTCAAAGAATATCTACAGCCAGTTCTTCTTAAACTATTTAAAATACTAGAAACAGAAGGAGGACTCTCAAATTCTTTCTATGAAGCCAGGATCACTCCAAAACCAAAACCAGGTAAAAACAAAAAGAAAGAGAGAGAGAGAGAGAGAGAGAGAGAGAGAGAGAGAGAGAGAGAGAGAACAGGACAACATCCGTGAGCATAGATTTAAAAATGCAGGATGGTTCAACATACATAAGCCAATAAATGTAATACACCACACAAATGGATCTAAAGACAAAAAAAATCACACGGTCATTTCAGTAGATACAGCAAAAAACCTTCCACAAAATCCATCATGACTTTCTAATAAAAACCCTAAAGAACATAGGGCTAGAGGGGACACATATCAATATAATAAAAGTTATAAATGAGAAACACACAGCTAACACCATCCCAAGGAGGAAAACTTGAAGCAATCCCCCTGAAGTCAGGAATGAGACAAGGGTGCGCAGTATGCCCTCTCCTTTCCAATATTATACTGGAAGCACTAGCTGGAGCAATAAGGCAAGAGAAAGAAATTAAAGAAGTGGAATTTTTATTTAAAAGAAAGTTGAGGGAGAGGAAGTGATGTGTTGGCAATATGAAAGGGACCCAGGAAACTAAATTGTGTTTTCTAAAGTTTCAGGCATTCAGTGATCAGAGAGGAATGACGTGTCTTAGAGTCATAGCCAAAGTGTGTTTGTTAAGAATTTACCATGGAGTTGAGAATTCTTTCACAGTTCAGTGAGAATAACTGAAAGCAGTACACTTTTTCCCATGAGCTATTTGACTTTTAATACCAGATCTTGGTGACCTCATGAATTATGAGCAGGAGAGGTTGTGTAGGCACTTAGTATACTGAGCCTGCTATCTTCTATTCTAACCCTTGAGATTGCCCAACAACTCTGGAAATTCACCAAATTATTTACTAAACAATAATCTGTTGCTCATTTTCAGACCCAAAGCCCAGAGGACCAATAAACAATCCTCCAGTTCATTCGATAAACACAATGACCCTCACCTACCTAGTTCAGTTCAAAGCCCCAAGCTGCCCAAGTACAACCACAGGCCATTGTTGTCCTGGGCAACAGAGGAAGATGGCACAGCCTCATCTGCGATCTGTAAACCTCATCTGTCAGCATCTCTCTGAATGCCTGGTTCCTCTGACTTTCCCTGGAAAGAGCCTTCTTTGTGGTCATCCACCAGGCCTCTTGAGGCCTGCATCTGGGTGGTACCAGCAGAGACAGACATACCCAGGGCTTTCTTATGGCTACATCTGGAAAGGGCATGTGGGGAGAATGTGTATGTGTAAGTTCATTGCTTTCTCTTCAGCTCCAGGTTCCAGCATCTGCCATGATTACATTCAAAAGCATGTCTAGCTTTGTATTTCTGTAGCTAAGAGAGTGGAAGTTCCCAGTCTTCAGACCAGTGGTCAAAGAGTAAAGACCACACAGATTTGCTAGTAGTTTTGCGGGCTCTATTATCTAGAGTTTTCAGAGAAGGAAATAAGTTCCATGAGGTTAGCAGGTGTGATAAGATCTTTCTGCTTGATGGGGACCTTGGAAGAGGGTTGAAAGGGAGGGGAGAGGCAGGGAGAGGAGCAGAGAAAAATATAGAGCTCAATAAAAATCAATAAAAAAAGAAAAGAAAAATGGGCTAAAATGTTGCTAATAGTTAAGCCTGCATTAATGATTAGGATATGGTTTTGGTTTTGTTTCCCTTCTATTTTTAATCTACATATTTTGAAGAGTGGAAATTTACAAAGAAATAGTTGCTTAAATGTTATTATATTAAATGAACTAAATAAAATAAATAACATATTCTTTATATTTTTAGGCAGTATTTTAAGCCTGTACTTCACATTCCACATCAATTCACTATTAAAAGTAAAGATTGCAATGGTCTGTTAAAGAATTTAAAAAAAAAAATCTTTCTGCTTGGAAAACAGCACTCAGTTGAAGGCAGTCCTGCACTCACTGAGCCCATATCTTCAACTATTCCCGCTCTGCTCTGCATCTAACTCATGCTAAGATCTTCACTGTGACCTCCTTTGCCTTTGCTCAAATAGATCACCAACGATCTGGCCTCCTCCATGTTTTATGTCCAGTTCTCATGGATTCCTGAGAGGGATTTTCTGATCCTGGAGCTAAGCTTTTGCTCTGGTTAAGCGACAGAGCTCAGCATTTCTCTATCTAGGATAAGAACAGCAAAGGCCCCATTTCTCGGGGCCAACTTCAACCTTCCTTTTGTCCCATTACTGTGAAAAGAAACATTCAGACAAAAGTGACCTCAGGATTTGTTTGGGTTCTCGGCCTCAGAGCACAGTCTGTGACGGTGGGCAGTTGTGGTAGCAGTGACTGAAGCAGCTGGCCACATCACTTTCACAATTGGAAAGCTGAGTGGGATGAATGCAAGCTTCTGTGCAGCCCCTTTCTCTCCTTCCATACTTCTGGATCCCAGGCAGGGAGGGATGCCATCAAGAGTGGGCGAAACCTCCCAGCTCTATTAAAGCAATCAAGACAATCGCCCACAGACATATCCCAAGGCCCATCTCCCAGGTGACTCTATATCCTGTCAGGATGACATTAATCATCACAACGCATAACTAGCACAGACAACAGATGCATGGATTTTTTTAAGTCAGGCTTCAAAACTTTTGACATGATATCTGCACTCCACAGCTTAGTATATACCACACCATTCTCCAGTGATGTGTAGGAAGCAAGTCAGTTAGGGGTTTTGGAGAAATAAATAGCCTATGTCAGTAGGTTCTCAGTCTTCCTAATGCTGCGACTCCTTAGTACAGTTCTTAATGCTGAGGTGACCCCCAACTATAAAATTATTTTTGAAGCTACTACATAACTCTAATTTAGCTACTGCTATGGACCATAGTGTAAGTATGTGATATGAAGGATATATGTGACCCCTATGAAAGGGTCAGTCAACACCTAGAGGGGTCGCAGGTTGAGAACCATTGGTCTATGGGAACTACCGGAGTCTCTGCATGGCAGAAGGGTCTCTGCATTGACATCAAGTTGGCAAAGGGCCAAGATTCTTTTCCCCTCTCCAGTGTCTCCAATATTATATTACTATGTCCACCTTAACCTCAGCTCTCTGACCTATAAATAGCGAAAGACCACTTGACCCGTCTACATGCTGGGAAGTATATGAGATGTCCTAAACATCCCCCTCGGCACTCTCCATGTCTGTTTATGCCAACAGCTTCCCACTGGGAAGGTCCTAAAAGCCCTTCCCTGATGTTCCTCTCCAGTCACTGAACATGTTGGCAGGGAGTGTACATAACTCTCAAGAGCACTGAGCAGCAGACAAACAGGCACCTGGTAAAAGAGTACCCAGGCTCCCCTCTCAAGTTATACAACTGTGAAGCATCTTTTATTCCATTCCTGGAGCCCCCATGAGACTGATTCCTAGTCACCCCCAGTGTTACCCTGCTTTGCTACACATAGCTTCTTGGCTTCCCATTCTTCTTTGCTTCTCTTCTCCACTTCCTGGCTGGTTCTTGCTGGAATAATCTCTCAGATTTGCTACTTTCTCAGATCCTTCTCTCGTTGCAGTTTTGTGGAATCCTGAACCAAGACCCTCCTCTTATGGTTTAATATTTATTGAAACTATTCAAGTGTAGACTTATTATTGTCATCACACATTGCAAATGTTGAGTTTTTGTCATTGATGCAGAGCTACCAAAACGTCAAATAAATCTCACCCTGTCCACTTGCATTGCTTGTTATTAGATTCAACAGCTAAAAATTTTCTCTGCTAAATACCTCTCTATGTTTTTAAACCTTTCCTCTTATCAAATTAATTTCTCTATTGACTATGGCTAGACCAGTACAATCCCAAGGACCACACTTGGGGAGGACTCATCTCAACCAACCAACCAGCCAAACAAACAAAACCAATGATTAAAACACTCCTGAGCATCCATTCGGGCACGACTTTACAGAACTTCCCAGGAAGTAGGCTGTGGAGGGGTCGGGTGGCACTCCCTCGTTGTCATCCATTTACAATTTCCAATGGAAAAATGTGTGGGTTGTCACCATGATGCCTGTACAATTTCAGATAAATTAAAGGCTTGCCTCAGTAATTACTGGGTGGGTATATACACAAACATGTACCCGTGTGTACGGGCCCCACATACAGTAGTATAAATTAAGACCGAAAGATAAAAGTCAGATGCTTCTCTGAGACGTAGAAATGGTTTACTGTATAGGATTAGAAGAATGGGAACATTTCTAGAATCAGAAGGTAAGATTTTTTTCTGGAACAAATTCATAGGACTCGAAACTCTTTTATTGAACCCCACCAGAGAAACAAAGCTTAGACACAGATAATTTTGTTAGATCTCCTTGTAGAGATCTGGAAAGACAACATACAAAGACCCACGCCCTTGCATGTAATGGCAAAAATAACATCATCCTTAACCATTTTAGTGGCAGGGTTCTGGCGAGGGCCCGGATTGAGCCCCAGCTGCAATAGCAAAGCTGGGTACAAATTTTATGATTTTGTTAATTTTCTATCTGTTCTGGGAGTAATAAACATACCCTCATAGATATTCATGATTTCCCTCCAAAATAAAAAATTGAAAAAAAAAGGCTTTTAAATGGCACAGAAAAGCCTTTCATTCTTGAGGCATGTAATTCATGGATGATTTTCAAAATGTCATGTTTGAATTGGGAAAGTAACATTTCTTGAATTAATCAGCCAATTGCTTCAAGAATATGACTCAAAGGATATAAAAATTTCAAGCCTGACTTTTTAAAGGGATTTTTTTTCCCTATGCAGTGAGTTTATTTTTCACAAAGGTCATGGTTAAATCCTGAGTTTATTTGCCATGGACAAGAACCATCTAGATGAAGTGTGCCTTTCATACCTTAGTAAGAGGGAATCAGCAACTCCCAGTAGGCACCACTTCAATTTTGAGACGGCCAGACAGGCACTTTCCGACTGTGCAGGCTATTCTCCTCTAGAGCCCTCCTGTACCTCGATTTTCTAACGTTTAAAGACTTTGCTGTTGTTGTTGTTTCAGTTTAAAATTTCTTTTTTCCATGTCTGAGCCATTCTAAGGCATCATTCCCCCAAATCACTTCTATATCTCTGCTTATGACTATCCTATTCCCAAGAGCCAGGAAATGGGACCTAGATCTCAACTCACAGATGAATATACATAATAGAATTTTTGCAGCCTCAAGAAAAAAAAATGAAACCATGCCATTTGCATAAAGCCTGAAGTAACTGGAAATAATTCAGTTAGCCTAAGTAACTCTAGGGAGTTCCAGGGCCCCAGCTTGTAGCTCAGTGTAAGGAAAGTGCTTGCCTCTCCGCTGCAGCACAGGCACTCGGTGTGCTTTCTCCACCGCTCCATGCCCAGCACCCACCCAAGCCTGGCATACACTGCCTGCTCTCAAAGGAACCTTTGTGGAACCAATGAATAAGCCTCTACATTCCACTGCCTTCCACATAGCTACGTGACTATTTTCACGTGCCCATAAATGTTTTCTGAAACTATTGAGTTCCTACCTTCACGTTCTGCATGTTTTCTTGCTGACGACTGTCTTGAGTGTGTGCGGAGGGTGTTCGGGCGGCGGCTCTGTAGCTAGCCACACGTCCACCGTGTGACACATGGGCTGTGTAGTTCTGAGAAAGGTGCTCCTTGGCCTCCCACCCCCCCCCCCACCGCTGGTATAGGGCAGGGTTGGTAAGCATGCTCATATGATCATCCTTCATGGTGTAAAGCGAAATGGGTAGCACTTAAAACACTGATGGGTATAAAGCGTGGAATTCAATATTAGAAGTCAATACCTTTTGCAATGCTGTTCTTTCCCAATGCAAAGCACTATTCTCCCTGAACTGAGCAGGAAGCTACAACCTAGTCCAGTTTTCGACTGGGCAGTTCTTTTTAATGAAACAATTAATGTAATTGCTCAGGGCAAGTCAGCTCATTGTCACTGAGCCATTCTAAGTCAACGTTCCTCAAAAGCACTTGTATATTTCTGCTTAAGACTACACTGTTCCCAATAGGCAGGAAATGGCTATTAGAGCCCATCTATCTCTTGGGTGTCTGGATGTGGCTTAAAGAGTTTCAGGTTACCCTACAAGAAATGACACCCTGCCCGTTTTCTTGGCTTGATGGCCCAGTGCAGGCGCTGTTCTCTCTCCAAATGATCCACCTGCCAGCTTGCCTGCTTTGCAGTATTCCTACAGCGGACCATGCTGCAGAGATCAATTCCCTTTGATGCCCAAGGCCAGACGAGGTCCAGATGAGTCTCAGAGCCATTTTGCTCTATCTCTAAACAACTTGGGATGAATTCAAAGGGGAAGAGGTGTTCCATTTTCTCAGGCTTCCTTTTCCTGCTGAAACAGAAAGGAAAACCCAGGATCGCCAGAAGGCACCCAATGAGACAGTGTCCATTTTTAAGGAGACAGAAACACAGCACAGGGAAGGCTGCAAAGTTAAGATTATGGCCCAGAGTGTTGGGGCAGGGACACATGATCTTTATGTAATCAGACAGTCTGCCCAGGAAGTCCCTGAGATCAAAGCACGAGGCTTTTTATTTAGCACCGTGTCAACTTAAAAACAGCCCTGGCAAAGCCACAGATCTGGACAGACTCACACCTCTCCCCGCCCCATCCCTACCCCGCCTCCCTGACCTGTACCTCTGCATCTGAACCTTCTTAACATTTCATTTGGAATAAAATCCTGGGATGAAAGAATACTGAGATTCATGGAGAAATCTCAAAGCTGGACAGGACAAGGCAGAAAATGCCACACTCCTCCCTGGCTTCCAGACCCCAGAGCATGTATGTGGGCACTCTGGAGGAGGCGGCATCCTCTGCATGTCTCTAAGCTGATTCTCTGGCGAGCAAAAGGAGGCTGTGTGTGTGTGTGTGTGTGTGTGTGTGTGTGTGTGTGTGTGTGTGTGTGTGTGTGTTATTCAGGCACTTGTCACAAATATTTCCTCCCCAACTTTCCAGGCATTGTTTCAGGACAACTGGCAGGAAAAGCAGACCTCCAGGGGATGCATCCGGATCTCCCCATGGGTCAGGACTACAATCCCCAGAAACTCCTTGTTAAAAATGATGCTACGATGACCAGGGTCAGCACAGGATGTTCATGTCAAGCAGGAGATACAAACTGAAGAAACATGTCAAAAAAAAGACAGAGCCTGAGGACCTATCCAAACGGAAGAGGTCACTTCTAAGAATGGACAGGGCTACAGGGAACAGGCAGGAAAGAGCTCTGTCCCTAAGTGATGGTGGGAAGGAAGAGCAGGGTCCAGAGGGATGGGAACATGAAACCTTAACACAGTTCCTATCTCTTGTAGGCACTGTTCCCAAGACATCAGCCACTCTGTTCCGGTATAACCAAAGAGGCTATGAGCTGAACTGTGCGCTGTGCCATGCTCTTAAACTTCAAAAATGGGAAACCAAGTAAACCACATTTATACAGTCCCTGGCTTCAGCTGTTTGTGTTATAGAAACCGAAAATGAACTAATTCTCTAAGACTGACGTCAAGTCAGGAGGCAGAAATGGTATCACTACCACCACAGAAAACACTGATGAAACCTATTATTAGATATTTGGAAGTTTAAAGGCAGAAGTACACCTTGCAACAACGGAACTTTAGGCTTTCATCTTTCAGACGGGAAAATCAAAGCACAATGAGGCATTCACAGACGCTCTTGATCCAGCTGAAGAAAAATATTACAAGGATGCCTTGCTCAGATGATCACATTTTCATAGCACTCTGTCAGAAAATGCTGTTTATCTTCTGCCCCTTCTCTTAGTCATCAGCAGTTTCTTTGTAGACACTCCAAAGGAATGTACCAGAACATTTCTGTTTATTTTATACACAATACTCCTGCAGGTCACAGCGCTCCTAGACACAAAAGAACAGGAACAGAGAGCCACTCAACATAAATGACCACCAGGGGGTGCTCAGAGGACAAGCTGACACATGAGGGTGGTCCTGGTGAGTGGCCCCTCTCACGATGAAGACTGATGATATCTTTTGTTCTTTAGCGAGAGGTTCGAGGTTCCCTCAGGTCCCTTCTGCAAAGCATAGCTGCACATCTGTACTGACCAGGAAATGCTTCCACATGTGCTGACCTTGTAGGATACACTTTCCCCGGGTCCTTGTTTGCTTGGTATTCTACATGTCTCCATAAAGAATCTGGAGGACCAGGCCACTGTGATGCCCAAACAAGGTAGAGAACAGAGTTATAGCTTGGTATCAAAAGATACTGGGAATTTCCATTACAGGAAAGAGAATTTATATAGGAATTCCTACCACCAGTAGCCTTTGTTACCTGCCCACTTGGGCGTGGCCTCTTATACTGCTTATGCCCATGTAAAGCATGCATCCAGCCTCTTTTCTGGCTCTGGGATTCAGTTGATATTCCCCGTTCCATTACAGGATTGTGATCTGTGAGTCTACCCCTAAATAAATACCCCTCTATTATACTCAATTCCAAGCTAGTGTGGGATTTCTTTTAAGCATCCTTCTTCAGAGAATAAAGGGGATTATGGTTGCCACCTTGTACCCAGCCTCATCTGTAAAGTTACCTGGTTGTACTCAGAAATTTGACCTTGTGGTTCAACAAATCCCACACTTCAGCAGAAAGCAAGACTCAAGGCAAGGTTAGTTCTTTTATCAGTACACCGCCTCAAATTTGTTAAGTAAGGACAGTGTCTATCTCTTCACAATTCTCATTTGGTGAATGAAGTTTGCCAATTTGAACTTGATTTTTCTTATACTTCCCATTAACTATTCTAAGAGAAATTCATTGGAAGAAACTCCCATAAGGAAAGTATTTAACATCCATCTTGACAGAAAACCATGTTGGTTAAATACAACAGTTAAAATTGGAGGCTTCTTTGGGAAGGAGAGATGGCTCAAGCTTGGGGACCTGAGTTCAGATCCCCAGCATACACATGGTGCCCACACTTCTGAAACCCCGGATGTTTGTGCAGGATAAACAGGCAGATCCCTGAGGTCACTGGCCAGGCAGCCTAGCTGAAATGGAAAGCTCCAGGTTCAGTTAAAGATGGTATTAAAAAAAAATAAGTGAATAAGATGAAGCATCATAGAGGAAGAGGCCTAAACACGCTATCACAGTTACAGTTTCTATTGTTGTAACGAAACACCTTGACCAAAAAGCAAGTGGAGAGAGAAGGGTTTGTTTGATTTACACTTCCACATTGCTGTTCGTTATCAGAGGAAGTCAGGACCACAACTTCAACACGGCAGTGATGTGGGAGTCCCTTCTGTATGCTGTGATTACCATGAATGAATAAAGAAACTTTGGACCTATAGCAGAGCAGAACTTAGCTAGGTGGGTTAAACTAAATTGAATGCTGGGAGAAAGAAAGGCGGAGTTAGAGAGAAGCAATGGAGCTACAGCCAGAGACAAACAGTGGGAACTTTACCCGGCAAGCCACTGCCACATGGCAATACACAGATTAATGGAGATGAGTTATATTAAGATGTAAGAGTTAGCCAATAAGAATTTAGAGCTAATGTGTTGAATTAGGAGTGGCAGGGCTGCATCCCCGGCACCCAGCCGCCCACATGGCTAGCTTTATACCTGAAATAATTATACGGAAACTGTATTCTTTTAAACATTGCCTGGCCCCATTAGTTCCAGCCTCTTATTGGCTAGCTCTTACATATTAATCTAACCCATTTCTATTCATCTTTGTAGCCCACGAGCTGGCTTACCAGGAAAGATCTTAACCTGTGTCTGTCTGGAGTGGGACAATCATGGCGACTCCCTGACTCAGCTTCTTTCTCCCAGCATTCTGTTCTGTTTACTCCACCCACCTAAGGATTGCCCTATCAAGGGGCCTAGGCAGTTTCTTTATTAATAAGAAATCACTCCCACATCACTAATGGACCAAACAGTGTTTTAAATAATGTAGTTTCTGTGTGATTATTTTAGGGTTGAGTAATCGGAAACTAACTTGTGGCCTCCTTACAACAGGGCAGGATCCTGGAGGCAGGAGCTGATGCAGAAGTCATGGAGGGGTGTTGCTTACTGACTTGCTACCCTGGCTTGCTCAGTCTGCTTTTTTATAAAAGCTAGGACCACCAACCCAGGATAGCACCACCCACAATGGGCTGAGCCCTCTCCCACTGGTCACTAATTAAGAAAATGCATTACAGCTGGATCTCATGGAGGCATTTCCTCAACTGAGGCTCCTTTCTCTTAGATGACTCTAGCTTGTGTCAAGTTGACACACAAAAACAGCCAGTATACACACATATGCTAATACATCATACACACACACACACACACACACACACACACACACACACACACACACACAGAGCTTTCCTCTGGATAGAGAACTATTTTATCAAATTCTATCTAAAAAGGCATACCTACAAAGAGATGGCCCTGGTTTATTACATTATAGTTATGTTCTCCACCTCCTTAACTTTTGGAAACCATTGATCTATTGTCTTCACCACAGTTTTTTTTAATGTAATCTAACTAGAATTATATATTGTCATACTTTTTTATTGTATATAGTATTCCATTGTATTGATATACTGAAGGGCTTTTAATCCCATTAACTCACTAAATGACAATGAAACTGTCAATTATGAGCAATTGTGCTATAAGCATTTATATGCAAACTTATGTGCACATAGAATTTTATTTCTCTAATTATCTAGGAGCAGGATAGCTGGGCTTTTGGTAGAATAGGAAAATTCTCTACCACTGAGCCACATTCCAGGCTTTGTGCTAAACACTAAAAAAAAATAACTGAATGGGTTTTCAGGATACCATTTTTCTTTTTAAGAAATTACTTCATTCCACAATGTAAAAGCCCCTCAACCGAAGAATGGATAAGGAAAATGTGGTATATTTACACAACAGAGTACGACACAGCAGAAAAAAATGACATCTTGAAATTTGCAGGCAAATGGATGGATCTATAAAACATCATATTGAGTGAGACAACCCAGACCTGGAAAGACAATTATCATATGTATCACTCATAAGTAGCTTTTAGACATAAAGCAAAGAAAAACTAGCCTACAATTCACAATCCCAGAGAACCTTGACAGCAAAGAGGACCCTGAGAGAGACATAAAAGGATCTAAACTACACGGGAAGTAGAAAAAGACAAGCTCTCCTGAGTAAACTGAGAGCATGGGGACCATGCACAATGACAAGTGTCTGCAGAGGCTAGGAGAGGGCAGTGGATCTCTGAGAGTTAGAGTTACAGGCAGTGTGAGCCACCCACATAAGTGCTAAAACCTGGGATCTGGTCCTCTGGGAGAGCAACACACCTTCCTTAACTGCTGAGCCACCTCTCCTGTTTATTTGAATTTGTTTTTCTGTCCTTTTCCTTATAATTAATTTAGGCTGAACCTTAAATTAAGTGGAAAACTCTCTTAGTATAGGCAATGTGTTGGTTAACTCCTTGAGTATAATGAGACTGGAAAAGGCTTCATGTTCAGGTAATGTTGGACAAATGATCATATGTGGTCTGATCCTTAAACTATCATCAACATGACTCCTTTCCCTGGTCCATGGCCATACTACGGTATGTACAACCCCTGTCCATAGAGACCACTGAGACACTGATCCACTGAAGAACATATCTGATAATGATGTGTAGCAGCACTACAGTAAAGAACGCCGATTTCAAGCTAAAGTAACCTGCAACATTTCTGTGCTGGATAAAACATTATCAAAGCTGCTAAAAGAGAAAGTCAGGTTTCTCTTCCACGTTCTCCTTCTAAACTTGTCAGGATGGATTTTTAATTTAATATTAATACTATTTTAAGTCTAGAAAAATGAAATCACAAGTTAACTTGTTAGCTTCGATTTTATCATTGACTTTATATTGTACAATTCCAGTTTTAAGTCACAGTCCAGCTGGCCTTGGTGAGCTCCCAATAGATCAGCCCCACTGTCTCAGTGGGTGGGTGCACCCCTCGTGGTCCTGACTTCCTTCCTCATCTTCTCCCTCCTTCCGCTCCTCATTGGGACCTTGGGAGCTCAGCCCAGTGCTCCAGTGTGGGTCTCTGTCTCTATCTCCATCCATCACCAGATGAAGGTTCTATGGTGCTATGCAAGATATTCGTCAGTATTGCTATAGGATAGGGTCATTTCAGGTTCCCTATCCTCAGCTGCCCAAAGAACTAACTGGGGACGTCGCCTTGGGCTCCTGGGAGCCACTCTGGATTCAAGTCTCTTGCCAACCCTAAGGTGGCTCCCTTAACTAAGAATTGTGCTTCCCTGCTCCCCTATCCAACCTTCCTTTATCCCAATCATCCTGTTTCCCCTAGTTCCCCCCATCCAGCTGGACTGGGACTGAAAAAGCATGGGATAAAACCGGACTCTCTGAACATGGCGAACAATGAGGGCTGATGAGAAGCCAAGGACAATGGGACGGGGTTTTGATCCTACTTCATGTTCTGGCTCTGTGGGAGCCTAGCCAGTTTGGATGTTCACCTTCCTAGACAGGGACGGAGGGGGGAGGACCTTGGACTTTCCACAGGGCAGGGAACCCTGACTGCTCTTTGGACTGGAGAGGGAGGGGGAGAGGAGTGGGGGGAGGGGGAGAAGGGTGGGAGGAGGGGGAGGAAAATGGGAGGCTGGGAGGAGGCGGAAACTTTTTTTTTCCTTTTCTCAGTAAAAAAAAAAAAAACAAAAAAACAATTCCAGTTTTAAATGAAACCCTGAGAGCATTTAATTTGTGCCAGCATTACTGTAATCACACATTGTTGTATTTTATTCATATGGATGTATTTCATCTTGTTAAGACTATAGAAATACTACACAAAACTGAACTGAACTATTTTACTTCTTAATACAT
The DNA here is from genome assembly GCF_000317375.1 of Microtus ochrogaster. NCBI lineage: Eukaryota > Metazoa > Chordata > Mammalia > Rodentia > Cricetidae > Microtus > Microtus ochrogaster. The sequence continues at coordinate 8,567,490 of NW_004949101.1, read as the reverse complement.
TCACATTCCACTGACACTCTATTTTTAGCTTAGTGATGAATAAGAAAGTCTGCAAGGGAAAAGAACGATGGCTCGCCCTATCTTCCCGTCTCTATCATGTTCAGCCTGTGTGCTGGTTGGCTTGTGTGGGACATTACCCTTCACTTTTCATTCAATATCATTTTCTTCTCACATTCACAGAAGGATCTGATTTGAATATAGAAGGGAATGCTTTGAAAAGTACTAGTGTTTGGGCCTGTTTCTTGTGCTCTGGCTTGCATTGTATGCTGCAGATAAAATGTGAGCTGAGTCTTGGTGAGTTCCCATGCATTGGAAATCCACCAGAACTTTGCGATGTGGGGCAATGCCAATGCTACAAATGTGCTTCAAAGAACCGCAGACACATATACGCTGTATATATGCCTTGTTTGTGTTCATGCGCCATTGACCCATCGGGCTCTACTTACACAGCACAAATCAAAAGATAAAATAATTAAGAATGCCAAGAGGGTGGGGAAAGAGTATTCAACCAAACCCAGTAACCTCCTGAGCTGACCCCATGCTACCTCTTGCCCACATGCCCATGGCTCACATGCCCATGTAGTCGCAGTGTATGCACAGAAACCAAGCAGGTGATTCTGTTTTCCATTTGTTTTGTCATTCTATCCACAATGGACTCCCTGGGAAATCTGAAGAATCCACTGTGACATTTTGAGATCATTAACTACTTGACAGGGGAGTAGAGAGAGATTTAAAGCAAATGTGTCAGAAGTCACACCCGATTAAAGATCAATCTGAAGCAAAGATAAAAGTACCTTGGAAATTGCAACATGAGTCCATAGCAAGATAGGATTTGAGCCCAGATATTTGGGGAGTGGGCCAGTGATGTCAAAGAACACAGACTCCTGAACACACACCAGTAAAGATACATTTTTCCCCTCCCACAATCTGTCACAATCTGGCACCACTGTTTCCTTTTCGAGATACATCTGATAGCCAAGACTTAAGCTATGATGCTCAAACTTAAAACAATTTGGTGGCATACCAAGATCCGTGAGAAAAACAGCATGTCATCATTCTGTCAACATGTATGTTTCACGTAGATTGCATACAATGGAAAATTATTTCACTTTTAAAAACGCATCACTCGGGGATGGAGAGATGGTTCAGCGGTTAAGAGCATTGCCTGCTCTTCCAAAGGTCCTGAGTTCAATTCCCGACAACCACATGGTGGCTCACAACCATCTGTAAAGAGGTCTGGTGCCCTCTTCCAGCCTGCAGGCATACACACAGACAGAATATTGTATACATAATAAATAAATAAAATTAAAAAAAACACATCACTCATGTAACCTTTCCTAATGTACAGCTTCCTATGTAATTTTTCCTAGGAACTAAGGCTTGTCAGGTCACCTATCAGTTCCACTTTCAGTCAGATTCCACCGCCAGCATTTACTCAGGAGCAATTGCAAGCAAGGTTCATTCCAGGAGTAAGGGCATTCACTCCATGGTGTGCATAGCCCATCTGCCAATCTGTAAATTCAAAATCCCTGGCAAAAGACATCACGTTCCAATCCATGAGTTTAAAGTTCAATGTAAACACAGAGGAAGGAGGAGGGAAAGTACACAGTGAGGATTCAGATGGGTTTTCAAGCATGAAAAAAGGTTTGGGATGATAAATTGACAGGTCTACAGGAGAGACTCATGGCTGTGAAATAGCAGGGGATGCTCCATTGGAACCACAGGTCCCATGTCTGCTAACAAAGGAATGGGGAGAGAATATGGAATTCAGTGTTCCACACTGGGGAGACACAGCAGGCTCTGCAAGAGGGTGGAGCGGCTCAGTTGACATCCATGGAACAACACCTTTAGAATGTGAAAGACTATGTCTCTTAAAAACTCTTGTGCTGTGGCATGTTCTGCAGCAGCTTCTCATCTGGTCTGCCACTGATCTCTTGATATTCTCAAGAATCAAGCCACATCCACATCCAACTGTCTACTAAAATTCTGCTCTTTGTCTCATCAAACCTCGGAAATTAAGTAACCCAGATTACTAGAATTGGATTTGGACCAGATCTTGGCAATGAGAAATAGAGTAAAAGATGGTATTTGTCTAGAACTTTTCTCTTTTGCTGACTACAAAGCAAGGCTTCACCTAACAGTGAACAGGTCTGCATACCACCAGAGATTAGGATCTCTTACAGTACTTCAGGTTGCAAATATAACTGGCCATCACTATCATTTCTTCCCACTCCAAACCCATTTAAAGTGACTGTCATTTAATCTTTGAAAACAAGTTAATAAACACCGTCCAAAAGAATGAGAAGCCATTTGCCATAAATACATTTAACACATTTTTGGAAAGTGAGAAATGAGAGAAAGAATGCTAATTATCTTGGCAGAATGCAACAAAAGGAAAGCCAGATGCTTTCAGACAAGTAGAAACACAGACACTTCTTTAAGAGGAAGCGCCAAGTTGCTTAGTTGTGTGTAAGTGATGAATATTGCAGAAGGCAAGGCAGATAAGGGCCACCATAGAAAGGGTTTTTGTGGAAAGTCCACCATAGGTGGTTAAAGCCAGGTAGTCTCTTTCCTCATGTTGAGCATCATGGAGTTAGTGTGTTTATGAACAGGACCAGAGAAAAGCAGAAATAAGACAAAGAGGAGCTAAAGTCTACCATAGTCGAAAGCCACAGTGTTCCCAAAGGCCTAGCTCCAACTTCCTCCTAGAGCTTACATGCATACATGCGTACACACATACATATACAGTCTAGCAAGAGATCCTCTTCTAAATAGCTCAGCAAAGTCATAGATGCTGAGATGTGAGAGGTCTTCAATGAATCATTGATTGATGCATTGCTCTCCAAGTGGTGAAGTCAATAAGGTTCCTATCCATGATCTTAGAGCACTCAGTCATAGCAAGTACCAGGTTCCACAAAGAATCCCAAGATGAATGAATAACATCTAAGAGAAAAAGATCAGTATTAAGGCAGAACTAATGAAAACATTAGGGCTGGTGACACAGATTAGTGAGAGAGTGTTGGCCTTGCATGTGTGACCTTCAGTACCAAAAGATTGAAACGTTAGTATTTCCAAGCAGGAAAAGGTATGGTATCCATATAAGGACAGATTGTCATAAAAAAAAAAGGAACAAAGAAAAACAGAACAGATCCAACATATGATTCTCAATTTTTTGTTGTTGTTCAGTAGAACATTGACTAACTTGGAGAAAAATCTCAAAGGGTAGAGGAAAAAAATCACACTAAACAATATAAGGAAACTGCCATTTGTTTTCTAGACCAGCACATATAGGAGATGCTCAATCCTTCAAGCCATAAGACCTATGGGAGGTCTTCAGGGAGGGACTGGTGGCTCCCCCTTCCTTCACTTCTTTGTTACGTGAACGTAACATGTCCTGTCCCATGCTCCCTTTGCCAACTCTGCCTCATCACAGGCCTAAGAGCAGCGAGGCCAACTTCATGGGCTGGAACCACCAAAATGGACGGAAAATAAATCTCTTCTGTTTGCAGGCTGATTGACTTAAGTACTTTATTATAGCAATGGAAAGTTGACCAACACAAAAAGCAAATTAGAGGAATGATTCAACATCTGTTAGGAAGTGGAAAGAGAAAACAAAGGAAGAAAAAAAAAAGAAAACCCATCAAAGAAATCACGCAAGACAATTTCCCCAAACTGAGAGAATAGTTTACAGGTTTAAAGGTTTGTTTTTTGTTTTTCTCCGAGGGCCCAAAAGTATGAATAATAAAAAAAAATTCATGCCAAGATGCACAACTGAGAACTCTGAGAATATCAGGAGTAAAGGGAAGATCCTGAGTACATCCAGGAATTAAAACCAGACGATATAGGACAGTAGAGGGATCCAAAAGCCACCGCGAAAATTCCTGATAGCTATTGAACTGTATATGGCCACAATGATGAAAGAGAATTATTTTTGAATATTTTGTTTATTTTTATCTAATATATATGAGTGTTTTACCTGCATATATTTATGTGTAGCACATACGAACAGTACCTGTGGATGCTAAAAGAAGATACAAGCTCCCTTGGAACCAGAGTGACAGGTGGTTGGATGGATGAGCTGCTGTGTGTGTCCAGGGAAGTGAATCTGAATTCTCTGCAAGAGCAGCAAGCACTCTTAACTGCTGAGCCATCTTGCCAGCCCAGATAGAATTCATTGTAGCTTTCACATTCGGAAGATATCACACTAGGTTTAATGCTATAGCTACCATATTGAAGTTCTTAACCATTTTGTCTTTGACTTTGTGTTTTGTAAGTCAATAAAACAGTGAGTGGTGTGTGTACCAGGAAGTTCTGGCTCCTGTACATCCTAGCCTTGCTACCTCTTGGCCCCTTTATAAGGGTTCTAAACTATCTGCACCTCTAAGCTGTCCAGATGGAGCCAGCACACTGCTGTTCCCCTGCCCACTGTCCATGTGGGATGACCTGAATGAGAAAGTGCCATCTTTACTTGTAGGTACTGATAAAGAGTACACTTACTCCTCAAGGGAGGGATCTCAGAAGTAGGGCACTTGTTTAGCATGCATGAGACCTTGAGTTTGATCACAGAAGCAATGAAGTTCCACGAAATGCTGAGATGTCAGAAAAGAAAGGGAGGTTTTATCCACCTGCTTTTTGGAAAAAAAAAATTGAAAAGGCCCCATATTTTCATTTGTCTAAATTATTTAGCAAGCCTTGATTTCAATTTAATTACTGCTTGAGAAGTAAGGATTATTTTCTGAATATAAATATACAACTGTGACTAATAAAAATGTTTTTCCTTTAATGAAGGAACTCTACATAAGCTCACATATGTAACATGTGGGCCTGCTCGTTGGGGTTTCTGTCCCGCCCAGTCCCCCAGCCATTTAGTCCCAGAGAGAAAAATCACACAGAGAGTCTGCATTAATTATAAACTGATTGGCCCATTAGCTCAGGCTTCTTATTAGCTCTTGTAGCTTACATTAACCCATTATTTTTATCTATGTTAGCCACATGGCTCAGTACCTTTCTCAGCTGGGCAGATCACATCCTGTTTCTTCAGTGATCTCTGCAGGACTGCAGGGAATGGGCTTCCTGCTTCCTAGAATTCTCCTGCTCTCATCACCCCGCCTCTACTTCCTGTCTGGTTAACCCACCTATACTTCCTGCCTGGCCAATCAGTGTTTATTTAAAACATGATTGACAGAATACAGACAATTATCCCATACCATACATATAAGCTGACTGCATGCAGAACTCCATCAGGATGATTCCGATTTGAGCCTGAGACCTCAGACCTACAGGTCCAGGTCCCAGTGCTTCATTTCTGAATCATTCTTTGTCTGTACGATGAGATATCACTGGATTCATATCTAGCCAAACCAAACAATTTCTAACCACAGGAAAAGACAGTTTCATGTAGACAGTTTCGTGGTTGAATGGGGAGGCTTAGTGGAGTTTGGGCCAGACAAATAGAGGCACCTATACCTAAGTTTAAGTTAGAGCCATACTTTCTCTAGAAGACATATGACCCTGAGAGTGGATTCTGGGAATGGGGAGGCTTTTCTTCTGTGGGGAATGTGCACAGGAAATGAGATGCTAGCTCCTCTGGGAGAGCACAGATGAGCCAGAAACTAAAGAATCAGGGCAGGGAGTACTCAGGTTGAGCCCCTTCTGGTGCATAAGTCTGAGGTTTATTTTAACAGACACCAAGGTCACTGCCAGATGTGGAAGTAGCCAAGTCTAGGCCTTATTTTTGAAAAACTGCTACTTATTTCATGCAGGTCCACATCCCCCCCCTCCCCCAGAAGTTTTTCTTCCTCCATCTTCCTTGGGCTGCTATTCACAGACCCATAGACCTCACTGGATTCGGTGACCTGACAACTGCCCTTACATGGGGATTTGTATCATAAACTCCCACTAAGAGGCCCCTGATCCACATCTTCCTTACCAATTTATGCTGTCGTATCTCTCACACAGAAACTGGTGTGTTCACATGTGGCAGGGCTGGCGGCTCATCAGACAGGTTCTATTAACTTGGTCGCCAGGTGGTAACCATATTACTTCATGCTTCTTGGTAACTTCTGTGCAACACAATTACCTTTGACAGTTCTTGAGTGGGACAGCAATTTTCAGCAAATGTTTTCAGTAACCAAAGGCCAGAAGGAGAGGAAACGGGAGTGCTTCGGTTAAGCTTTGAGCATAGCTCTGACAGGTCTTCAGCACCTCTGCTGTGTTATAAATAGGAATTCCATGGAAATTCAGTACACATGGAATTTTCAGAAGGGCGTTCAGCAAGGCCACTGGTTTCCATTGTACTCACAAAAGAATGTGTCCTGACACAGGATAACAAGGCCTACCGTGACGAAGTTCTTTCCAGCCCACCGAATAGCATAGGCTGCAGGAATTTCTTTCAGTGAATTTTCATACTAAGGATGCTTTTTTATGTCTGTCTTCACATGAATTCTTCAGTGCAAAGAGTGTGACATTCACTTCTGTGATTGTCTTGGCTCTACAGCAGGATTCCCCAGAGTTATCCCAAGAGAATACATCCCACCGTCCACATGTTGGTTTCCAGCCTCAGGAAAAAAAAAAAGATGCATAATTATTACAGGTAGGCTGTTCAAAATCTAATTTTACAGAATGAGAATCTGAAAGCCAATTGCTTTCCATACTACAGCACCATGATGGCATACATGTGCATATACACAGTCACAAGAACACATACATGAAGTCATGTTTTAGAAGAAAGCCTAAAGCAGAAAGCTCTGCTCACACAATATGGGAATAAACAGAGCTATTCAGTTACCATGTCACAGGCACAGAGGGAATGACCATACACAGTCTGTAGTATGCAGCCCTCACAGGGTCGAATGCAAGGCCACATGGCCATAGCTACACCCGTAGAACATACTATGACTCACATCCCTTGGCCTGATACCCAGCAGCGCTTCCCTTTGACACACCCAAGAGGAGCCGGGCCGATGCTCTCATTTCATTAGCAGGGCTTTACAGGCCAGCAGGCTTTTGATCTCGGCTGACTAGACACACGATATCATCAGCTCTAAATCAAGCCACATTTTTACTTTTTCTTCCAAACGAGTCTCCGTGGTGAGGACAAGAGCAGCTAATCCTTAACATGTTGCAGATTGTGACATCTAGTACGTCATTTTTTACCTTCTTTATTTACTTAGCAGCCGCTTTGTCAATACCAGCTGTTGTCTTTTCTTTTAGAGGATAGAATTTTGATTGCAGACTTTGCCTCAAAGTTTTACTGTCAGGACATTATCAAATTTGAAGTGGATTTTATTTTCTTGCTTATCTGTGATTTAAAAAAAAAATAGAGACCATCGTACTCAGAGATGATTCAGTGATTATTTGTTGCTATTGTAATTTATTGTAATTGCTATTTAGATCAGGTTTCCAGCACCAAAAAATGGCTAATAATGCTAGTTCCATGGGATCCATGAGATCTAGCGCCACCTTCTGGTCCCTGCAGGGATCTGTATACACATGGTGCACATACAGACAAGCAGACACTTATAAACAGGCATTAGAAAAATCTTATAAAGATAAAGACTAACAATCCAAAAACCCATCTATACAGGATATTGCGGAGGTTCATCTTGATTGACAACTTGATGGGGTTTAGAATCATGTAGGAGATACACCTTTGGACATGCCTACAGGTGTTTCAACAGAAACTTAACCGAGGAGGGAAGATCATCACCCACAGGGGTCCTATCCTGAATAAAAAGGAGAAAGTGAGGGGCTGGAGAGATGGCTCAGAGATTAAGAGCATTGCCTGTCCTTCCAAAGGTCCTGAGTTCAATTCCCAGCAACTACATGGTGGCTCACAACCATCTGTAATGGGGATTGGTGCCCTCTTCTGGCCTGCAGGCATACAGACAGAATATTGTATACATAATAAATAAATATTTTTTTTTAAAAAAAAGGAGAAAGTGAGATGAGCATTCACGTCTCTTTTTCCTGACTCAATGTGCAGGTACAACCTGACAGTACCAGCACCACACTTTCTAATTCCAGGACTCCCTCTCCTCCACAGGCTTCAAACCATGAACCAAATTAAACTCTTCCCTCCTTCAGTTGCTTTTGTCAAATATTATGGCATAGCATGAGAAACATAATTACTACAAGTATAACACAGAAAAAAAAATCCATGGAGATATGGTCCTTGTTCCGCCCTTCACATAAGAAGACCTCGGCTGCAGGCTTTCATGGATGCTGACAATCAGACATCTTCTTGGTTTTGAGGCTGCAAGAAAAAGCTATAGGCAGCTATCACACACTGTTGGTCGGTGCGCAGACCCTGCTCAACACTGAAGGAAGACTAGAGTCTTGTACTTGACTCCTTGTACTTGACGTTACAGCTTTTGGTGTCTGCTTTCTTATAAAGAAACAAAATACTTCTGTGACAAAAAAAAAAAAATGTCAGGAACCATAAACAAGAGAACAGAAAAAACTTAAAGATTTAAAGCTTTTTTATACGCGCTCTTTGGTTCAGCCAACACATTCACAAATATTTTCTCATTTAGCTCTTTGTGTTAAAGAGTCAGTCTGCAAAAGGTTAATACTCTTATCAGTTAGGTGGTCAGGACACATTTCTAACCAACAAAACCTAAACAAAGGAGGAAAAAGATATCTGAGAAAGTTCTAGGTTCTACCATTTATTTCCCTTTCCTGACAGGAACTGCAGCGGCTGTCTTGAGACCATGAGGGTACTATGCATGAGGACAAAAGCCAATATGATGAGAGATTAGGGTGAGAAGAGGGAGGTACTACACAACCATGCCAGCACTTGTTACTTCCAAGTGAAGGAAGAAATGCCAGGCTACATCATGCAGAGTTAACAGGGTTTTTCTGTCATGTTTGGTATTGTCAATTAATAGCTCCGATCACCCATAAAAATTTCTGTGACACTGGTAAACCTTGTTCCAGGAGCTTTATCTCTTGAACCAAGACAAATACACCTCCTTGTTTAACGCAACGCCTCCTCAATTTCAATAATGGTTCTGCCCTTGTAATAATAACAGCTGATATTCCTATGGTGGTTCGATTTTCGTTATCTCATTAATCCCTACTCTGAAAATAAGGAAACAGAAGTGCTAAGAGCTCAGGAGTTGCACAGGAGGACATTAGGACTACAATTCAAATACTGTGATTATAACGACTTCTCTCATTCAGCCATTATGGAGCCGAGACTTCTCCCACAAGAGATACACATCTATGCAAACCCACAGATTGATGAATGCAAAAACAGCTCTCTAACCTTCAAGCCAGCTGTGCTATTAACCAAGGCTGTTGCTGAAGCAGATCAGCCTGAATCAGGCAGCCCCACAGCTCGTAACTACTGTCAATAATACTTACTTTCCACATTATCTCCACTGCAGAGAGTAAAGAAGACCTATTCCTGGTCTTCTACAAACAAGAAGTGTTCATCTTTCTTTATGCATTATCATTGATCCCTTTCAGTGAGCATGCCTCAAATGTAGTTTTTAAATGTATGAATCAAAGTTTTAAACGCCAATAATTAAAGATGTGGCCTTTAACTTTCTGTAGGGCTAGCTACACAATTATTAGTATGAATCCTGGCCAGATAACTCTTAAATTTCAGCCCTAGCCTCATACAGGGGTGGCATTCTCAAAACAATGAAAATGGGTTTTTAGAATTAAATGAGATAATGGGCGCTTAGGAAGTGAAGTTCCTGTCACATGACTTCATGCATGCTCTTAAAGATCTCTGTGGTCTCTTCCAATTCCATAGCTCTACATAGGAATCATACAGCATTCTGTGCAAGTTTACAATGTTGCACCATCTTAGATGATGCTCAGAGAACCTTAAGGGGCTGAGATATGATCCCTAAACTTAGCAGCAGTAAACAATCAGCATTCATTTCTCTTCATGAACATCTTGAGGCTGGGTAAGATAGGTCTTCTCATCTAACTTGCTCAGCTAGGCTCACAAGCCTATGATCAAATGAGGGGTCACCTGGTACCCAGCTGTTCTGAGGTGACTATCTGCCTGGTGGTTGGATGGCTATCAGTCTTTGTAGCAAGATGATTAGCCACATGTCTGTCACCCCCCCAGCTGACTATTTTGTTTACTTAGTGGTCACAAGACAGAAAAGAAAAAGTGGGTAGTGCTCTCGGAGGCCCAGGCTCAAAACTCACACATGTTTAACGTATCCGCGCTCGAGCAGCTAAAGCAAGTCACAGTACAGACCAGGTCTATCACGTGAGGAAACAGGTTTATCTCTTGACGAGAGGAGCTACAAAGTCAAGTTCTGGGCGAAGAAAACCGTGTAGCCATTTTAGCAATAGATGGCAGTATCCAGACGATTTTCCAGAGCCACACACGTGGGCTGGCCTTTGCAAATAATCTTTGCCCCAAAACCAGACAAAGTTTATTTTTCTATCAAGGCAGACACTACAGGTCTGCAAGGATGGTTTGTTTTGCTGTTTGTTTTTATTTTTGTCTATTTCCCATGTATGTCTTTCTTTCAGGGAGAGAAAAAATAGCTCAGAGCTGTCTGCCATGCGTATTAAGACAAGTTGGGGAGCAGGGCCTTGTCAGAGACCTTGAAACCTTCTGGGGGACAATCAGCAGAGACTATGATGGGCATTTGAGGCACTGGAGGGTTATCCTTCCTTCTTAGGTGAGAACCCATCAACTGTACATCAAGATTGTACAAGGTGCAATGGTCCATATTGTCTACCTGGTTTGGGGTGACAAAATGATTTCACCTTACCAACTAACAGCAGAGAATGCTAGGCTGGGAAAAGTGGAACTCCTGGCCCACAGATGACAATATTTGGCTCACACTTACATGTTTGAAGGTTTGACACGAGTTGTGAAAGACAGTCAAGGAGCTTGGAATGTCTGGTGTTTCGAGCCATATGCTGTCCCCTCTGGCCAGCAATAAGGAGGAACCACATGTCCCAACAGGGTGCTTCCTTAGGATGTGAGTGTTGGAGGCAGAGTACAGGAACAGGTTACTGCTCTGTTCTAAGCGCTTCTGCCCTTTACAAGAAGTCACGTGGGATCAGGACAATGAGAAATCAGGGGATACAGCTGCCAGGGATGCAAGAAGAAATGTCTCAAAAGGAACAAAACTGGCCCTCGCGTGCTTTGCTGGCAGAGCCTCTGGGAACAGAGCCTTCTCTTGAGAAGATGTTGCAACACGGCTCTGTTGCCGAAGGGTCAGGGAAGGGTCTTGGGCAGCTGTGGCAAGTGTTCCTTCACTAGCCCTTGCCTCAGACATAGCCCCAAAAGCAGCATTCCTGTGTGAGTGGGCAACTGAGCAAGTCCTTATCCAATAGTCCCGCCCACACAAAGGTATTAAATAAAAGTCCAGCAGGAGGCCAGTATCTGATGTGCCTGGAGGCCCCCATGGGGGTGCCAGATCCTCCTCCAAAACAAGCCATAGCCAACTCGCCCACCATTCTCCAAGACAGCAGACTCAGCAAAGCCTCAGGGAAGCACAGTCTGGCTCATAGAAAAGGGTCCTACTGGGCCTCCTTCCCCAGATTCTTGTTTTTGGCTCTAGAGACAATGCTGAGTTGAGTTCCTTGTGAAGTTTCCAGATTTAAAAGCCAAGGAGACTCCCCCAAACCATACCTGGACCAGAAAACAAGCTAAAGAAATGTACACATGTTCCAACTCTGCACTTCTCCCTGCAGGCTCGGTTCTTAGGTCGGGAGCAACAGGATGGGACCAAGCCCTGTGGGCCCCACGTCACTGGCAGGAATGTTCTTCTCATCTAAAGGTGGCTCACACAGGTCCTGAGATGTGAGGCTCAGCCTCGGGCCTCTGAGAACTGCACTCTGTCTCCTTATTGCCATTGGCAAAGCATCTGCTCTGGGAATACCAGCAGATGAGTGTGATGACCTTTAGAACCCCAACCAACAGTGTTCAGCCCTGCGGAATCCAGTATCTGGCTACGTGCCCAAGCCTAACCTGCAGCGCCATTTCTAAGCCCCACGTGCTAATTAATTACCTTTCTTGTCTCTATGGCACAATACCTGACAAAAACAACCAAAGGAAGTTTTATTTCGGTTCGTGATTTGAGAAGATATAGAGTCCACCATGGTGGGAGAGCATGGTAGCAGGCAGGTGAGCAGGATGGTCACATGATGTCCATACTTAGGAAGCTGAAAGAGTTGAGCGCTGATGCTCAGTTCTCGTCACTGTATTGATCTTAGGAGCCGGCTGTAGGATGAGGCCATCTACACTCAGGATGGGTCTTCCTTCCTTAAACACATGGGACATGTATGCACATATACTCCCAGAGGTACATCTCCTAGATAATCCTAAAATACTGTCCTGTTGACAATAAACATTAACCCGCATACCCCTTCATGGGTCCTTTCTTCCTGTCTTACTCTGAAACTCCCATGTGGAGACTCCACCAAGAACTGTTCTCACTGGTAACGCCATCACTTGTAGGTACCAAAAGGTCTCTGTTTTTCTTGACAACTCCATCCTAAATGAAGTCCATGTTTGTTTGCTTTTTATTGCAGCTGGATTTGGTTGTTTGTTTGCTTGCTTTTAGAATATTCCCTTCTCTAGTATTCAATTGGCTTTTGGGTAGCGCCATACTAAGAGGAATATCATCCTAGGCAGAGGAGAAATGTGACTTACAGAAGGCCAGGAGGACCCTAAGCTCTGGGAGTCAGATAGTCAGATGGTTTCAAGACTATGGGGTGTCTGTAATAATCAAAAGTACACACACACACACACACACACACACACACACACACACACACACCTGCCCAGACTGAATTTTCATGCCCCTGAATTTCTTCAACACACTGTATAGAATAAAACTTCCAAAGTAAAAGGGAGGAACTGCCTTAAGTAGATGGAGGTAAAGGGAACTGGTGAGTTTATTACGGGAGGAGGAGTTGGGAGGGAAGAAACAGACAAGTCTCTTTCTAGACCTAAAACAGTGATTCTTCACCTCTCTCTGAGAGATCGGTCTGTAGAGGCAGCCATCTCCAGAGGAGTTTTTTTTTTATTTTTTTGAATGGTCTGAATATACTTCCAAAGATTTCCTGCTTCCACTGAGTAACACCCAACTTCTTGAAGAGAAAATATGACATTAGTCAATGGTGCTGGTGCCAAGTAAAAGAGAGACGGCTCCTGAGGTCACGTTCTCCAGCATGTGTTGCATCCTCCCATTCCCCAGGGTCTCTATGCCCTTCATACCTTCTGCCATCAGGCCTTTCTCCTAGCCCTTCTCTATCTGCGGACCCCATGTTTTCCCACTACAGTGAGCTCACACAGATGTGCTGAGTGGCTGGAGCAGACACTGTAGGCTTCAAGGTTTTTTTGTCTTTAGACAAAATGGAGGCCCTGCCCTCTAAGGTTCTTTTATACTAAACTCCATGTAAGTAAATCAGCTTCACACAAGTAAACTAGGCACTTATCCCTGTTTCACTTCTGAGAATTGAGGAAAACTTCAGTTACTTCTTCTCCTAATTTTTTTTTTCAGTAGTAGGGATCAAGCTCAAAACCTGACTTTTCTCATGGTAGGCAAGTACTTTAGTCTAGCATAGAGTTACATCCCCAGCCACACCTACTCCCACAAAGCCACGCCTCTGAATAGTGTCATTCCCTATGAGATTATGGGGGCCAAATATGTTCAGACTACCATGGCCTGTCACACACACTTCTGATGAGTGATATCACCCGGGATTTCATGTTCACCAGTGTCTCTGGAAGATGGAACCTGGGTTAAGAGCATGTAGGATAGGACACCGTGGGCTTGAGAGCTGAGCCTATCCCAGGTGTCCAACCATTTCCTCAAGCCCAGTGCATTTTCCCCAACTCAGCCTTCAAGGGAAGAAATAGTTGACCATGTTGAGAAGGACCCGGGGAATGACCCTCGACACCCACACTATTACATTTTCTTTACACCTTGATCACTTCTCTACCCTAAGCCAACCAAAAGCAAGTGAGCAACAGGATTGTTTGGCCAGCACAGTAGCCCAGAGATCTTGGAGGCAGCTCAGGGCTACTGCCTTTCTGACAGAAACCTTGCTCCAAACATAAATATTAGCCTTGGCGACCTGGCTGTCTCCTTCTTCATGACTTAGTGCTTTTGGGGGTCATGTTTAAGCTAAAGTAGTGGAAGAAAGAGATGAAGAAGAGAAAGATAAAATGTTCCCTGCAACAAAGTGAGGTTTAATTATTTTTGGTCTTTAACTCATACTGCTTCTTAAAGCCCTAAAAGCCTGCTTTTCTATATGTGACTCAAATCCTAGCAGCTTTGGATTCTCATTCTGGAAACACAAAATTAAAAATGTCAGTGTCTGGATTTCGGGTAAAGACAGAAAGACACCTGAGTGGACCACTAACCCCACAACGTCAATATTGGAAGATCTGAGGGGTAAGGCACAGAGCTGGAAGACCTTTTGGCATCATGGGCTCCTCCGAGGTGAAACCATTGCACCAAGAAGCACAGACGGCCTGTGCACTACACCGCGGCCATGGTAGTGTACATGTGTCCCTCCAGGAGTGCAGTGATCTGAGGAGGGAAGAACAAAGCCTTCTCGGGACCTCAGACTTGTCTGTTGCTGCAGCAGCAAACTTAGAGGAGCAATGCAGCTTTTTGAAACTGGGGACCCCTGACCTCAACCGCCACCTGAGCTTCAGTAAAGCCAGGAAAAACACACACTACTGTTGTCATGTCAGCCCTCTGTGACTTCTGCCATGGTTAACTAAACTTCCTTATGCTACAGAGTTTGGGGGAGGGGCAATCTATTAGGCGTTCCACATCCCATTTAACCCAATATTTCCACTGTTCTTGTGGGATCTACCACATTTAGAAACAGGGTTTCAATATGTGGACCAGACTGGTCTTGAGCTTTCAATAGTTCCGCCTCAGTTTCTCACAGCCTGTGATTGCAAACATGACATGCCATGCCCACTCTAGGATTACAAGAGCCTTCCACCATGCCTGTACTAGGATGATGGGAATTTGTCACCAAACTCGTCAACCACCTCACTTCACTCTTGCCAGCAGGACTACCCTGCAGTCTGAACCACTTAGACATGCAAGTGTGTTTACCAATATAGGAAATGAAATGGTACACACACACACACACACACACACACACACAAGCAAAATGCAGCCATGCAAAGTTATGTCTTATAGATCTTTTTTGTTTCAGCTTAATATTTTTAAGTTCATGTAGGACTATCGTAGACAATGTTTTTTCCCCTACTCACTCAGATGTGACTTTTTGGTTCCTGAGACCTGGAGGGAGTGGAGTGCATGCCAAGAGATTCTAGGTCTGCTCTGTAGGTGCATTACGGCTGCTCAGTCCTAATTAAAAGACTCCCTCTGTGTCCTCAGAATTTCCTGACATGGCACCAGGGCTTTATTTTTGGCTCCGAGCATCTTTGTTGTTTCCTGTTTCCTAGCCAGTTTCATGGCACCTAACACGTGAGTTAGGATAGCCTAGAGGAATTATAGCCCCACCCACCTTCTTATTCTCTAGGACAACTCTGGAGCCATGACAGATTAAGTGTATCATATGAGAGCCAGCAACCCTGGCGTGCAAAACACCCGAGCCCCACCACCTTCTGCATGTTGGTATTTTTGACAGTCCTCAATTAGAGAAACAGCGTTAACTTCAGCCTGTCATTTGTGTGGGCTCAGCTGTTTGAAAACTCCATGAAGGAGCAGTCAGTGGTGGGAGGGTGGTTTCCCATAAACAGATGATGGAACCTCAGTGTCTGGAAGATACCAGCTGTGGTTTGGTTCCTGAGGCCTCGAGGGGCACAGAATCAGCCCCCTTCTTCCTTGGCTCCACAGTTGTCTCTCTGCTGGGGCAGATGCTCTTCTTGCTGCCATCAGGTGCCCTGCGGGGCCTCTGGTTCTAGGCCCATATCATCATTACAAGTGCTAAAACAGCAATATTTGCCCCCAAGAACATGGACTAGGTGATTCAAGGGCTTGCTGGCTATGACATTATAACTTTCTTTTTAGAAGATCTGACACATTGCTTTTGATTTTACTACAGTTAGTATTTTACAAGGGGTTGTTAATACCATCCTGTGATGTGACATTTCATCAAGACGTGATTTATGGATTATGATTTATGGACATAGGACAGAAAGCATGAAGATAGAAATGAAAAAAGGAAAGATAACAGACATTGTACCTTTGTTCCACATAACTGAACTCTAATATCTCAGTAGACGTCACCAAAATTTGAACACTGGAAGGAAGACCCTGCACATACAATATGATAGTCAATGTAAAATATGCTAGAAGTCTTCAAAATACCTCTAGAAATAACAGATGTGTATCAATTAGGTTACATATCACATGATTCCACTTACACAGCATTTTTGGAAAATTTAAAAGGAATGTCTCTATTGAATTTGAGGGGAGAGGAGGAACTGATGGGGTTGTGCTTATGCCATGACTGTCATGGCATCTATTTTCATCTATTTTTGTGTTACAATTCAATTATATATGCATGAAAAAAGTTAATTTTGGTGTATTTAAATGTTTAGGTTTTTTTTTTCAATTCAAAGTAGGCTTTGTAACCAAAGCTGGCTTTATGTGCTGTTTTGTCACCAGTGAAACTTTTGGTGATAATATGTCCTACATTTTTGTCTCTAGCACTCTAGCTAGTAGCTACATGTGATTCACAAGCACTTGAGATATAAACACCAAACTGAGTATCTTGTTTAATTACAATGAACTTCATCTCAAATAGTCCCTATACCTAGTAGCTCCTACAGTGGGCAAAGCAACCACAGGGTACCAGCCTGTCTATATTGTGTCTCAAAGCTTACCTGAGATGTGCTGGCACCCAGGCTAGAGGACCTAAAGTGAGAGGAAAATTAAAATCTGTTGTGAATGTGCTCACTGAGAATGTAGTAATTTAAAAGTTATAGCAGTTTTATAGACTCAATGAGGATTTTCTGAGATTTTTCCAGACTGGGAAGATGGTTCCACTGATGAAATTCCTACCACGCAAGCATGAGGACCTAAGCTCGGATCACCAACACCCAAGCAAAAGTCAGGCATCCAACAAGTTTCTGTAACCCCAGTACTGGTGAGGAGGGTGGCAGGAACAGGGGAGTCCATGGAGCTCGGTGGTCAACTCGTCTAGCTCAGTAGTGGACTCCCAATTCAGTAAGAAATCAAAAGTACCCACCAAAACAATTTAAAGGATGAAAAATTTAGCTTGTCTCATGATTTTATTCAGCTCTGTTGCCTTCCAGCCTGTGTAGCGTGAGGCAGAACATCATGAGAAGAGCATTTGGTGAAGCAAAATGACCCACCTCCCTGTGAACGGGAGACAGAGTGTGGGAGGATGAATTGGAAGGAAACAAGATGTTTATCTTTTCAGGGCACTACCGGTGACCTACTTATCTTTTCCAATTAGGTTTCACCTCCTACTTTCCTCCCCAAATAGCACCTCTTGCTGGGGGACCAAACCTTTAGCACATGAACCTGTGAGAGATCCTTCACATTCAGACCCTCACACCTTAATGTGTTTTTACTTAACTCATCTCATTTGTACAGCTTGTATTCAGCATGACATTGTAGGTTTGATGTATTAGTTATATTTTGAGTATCTATACACAAATGATCCAAAAACAAAAACAAAGAAAAAGTAAACAATGAA
The DNA here is from genome assembly GCF_000317375.1 of Microtus ochrogaster. Lineage (NCBI taxonomy): Eukaryota > Metazoa > Chordata > Mammalia > Rodentia > Cricetidae > Microtus > Microtus ochrogaster. The sequence goes on along the minus strand of NW_004949101.1, from coordinate 8,549,838 downwards.
ATACTATGAAACTATTAGTTTAGATGCAAGAACTTATATTCTTTAAAATTTTGTATATTTATCCATTTCAAATGTATGAGTCACAACCATACGCATGCCTTGTGCCCTCTGAGGTTAGAAAATGGTGTCAGATCATCTAGAACAAGAGTCACATATGGCTAGAGCTACCATGTAGGGGCTGGGAACTGAACCCAGATCTCCTGAAAGAACAAGTACTCTTAACTGTTGAGGCATCTCTCCAGCCCCTATTCATTTCCATTTTATTTATTTTTTTTACTTCTAAAGATTTATTTATTTTACAAATGTTTTGCCTGTGTGTATGCATATGAGCCACATGCATGCCTGGTGCCTACAGAGGACAGAAGAAAACATTGAATTCCCTGGGACTGCAATTATGGGTGGTTGTAAAGTACCCTGTGGGTGCTGAGAACTGGACCCAGCTCTTTTGCAAGGGCAACAAGAGCTCTTAACCACTGAGATATCTCTACCCTACCTCTCTGCAATTTTAAAGAAAGGCCAATTTTAAAGCATCAGTAGGAGTTTGGGGGAAAAAAATAGATGAAATCTCAGAGTTTAAAAAAACCTAATGGATAAAATAGTCTCAAAAGAGAAATTAACACCTTAGATAGTAGAGGTAATTCAAGATCTAAATGATAGTTCCAATAGTTACAGAAGAGAGAGGGAAAGAAGTCATCAAAGAAACAATAAAAGAACATTTCTGTAGTTGACAAGCATGCCAAGATCCAAAAGGTCTACCGAGTAATTAGCATTTTGATGCTCGCTGAAATAAAGAGGATATTATAAAATCATCCAAAAGGAAAGAGAGAGGTAACATGGTCAGAAAGGTTAGACTAGTCACAACACAATATGCTGAGAGATGAGCTGCTGAATTTCAGTCAGGAGTCTATATATGGCCAAAGTATAAATATGGAAACATGCTTATTCCTTAAATTGAAAGGTAATGCTTCCCATATATTCTTTCTCATGGAAACTATGAGTACATAATCCTATAGCAGGTGAGAATAAAAGAAAATAGAAGATAACATTCCAGGAAAGGGAAATTCATAGGAGATGAGGGAGGGACAGTCACACAACATTCTTCAAAACTACAAGAAAGCAGGAAGGTGGAGGGCCCTGGCAGGGAGGCCCACATCGGAGAAAATGAAAAGATTAAATCATATGATATATTAGATGTTTTGGAAGATTTGGTAGGGAGAACTAAGGTAAGCACTGAAACTGAAAAGCAAAACAAGACAAGGCACAAGGAAGATAACCAGCACCCTTATGTGATTCTGTGGGTTGCAATTCAGATGAGAACTGCTATGGAACTGTGTGGTACCTATCAAAACAGGGAGAAAGGGAAACAAAAGGAGGCCTACAGAGGTGTGACATCCTTATATAAGGCTGTAGAGGGTTGGCACACAGGATTTAAAGTGGATACATCCAAGGAGAATACAAGCAAATGAATATAAAGACCAGACGCAAAGGTTTGAAAAGATCAAAGTAGGCCATGGGCAGTAAGGGTTGAGGGGAGAAAGAGTAAGTCCCCAGTGCTTGGGAGATTAATTTAATTTAAGTATTATGGCCAGATATTTTATGAACAGAAAAGGAAACATTTTAAAGAGGAAGGAGAAACCATGCTTGCTGGGCTGTACATCTTACGGCAAAGATTTAGTTGGTGTGGGAAGCCATAAATTGTGGCACAACCATCTTTCTAAAGGCTTCTTTCCACACATACTACCCCCAGATGATATGACGATATTATGCAAGGGAAGAGAAGAAAGTCCTTGCCAAGCCCCACCCTCCCTTTTGGGAAATTCTTGGCTCTGTTCACAATACTCGGTCTTTGTTCCATGGTGTTTGCCGGAGTGTAGCCATTTGGAGGTGAGATGTTTATTTTCCGTGATTAGAATGTTTCCTATGTCCCTACTCACCATACGAGTGCTGTCAGAAATTGCACAAGCCTCGGCACGCTTCCTTCCACACTGGTGTGGCAAGTCTTGACTGCCAGTCATGCATAGCGTGCAGGCAATGGAGGCTTTGGAATGCTTTATGGACCGGTTCCATGTTCTATGTCAGCCAGGTGAATGTGGCTAGGCATCCAGCAGGTGGGGAAACAAGTTTATTTTGTCACATAACTGTCTCTCTGTAACTCTTTCTACCTTTATTTGTCTCCAGATCCCAGTCCTGTTTAACTTAGACTGAAATGTCTCCTGAGTTCAGAAAGTCCTGTGAAGATCTCATCTGTCCTTACACTGGCCACAAAAGAGCTATGCTGACCCCTTGGACAACCTTAACTGCGATGAAACCACTGCTGCTCACTTAAAGACTTCTGTTGTCATGGTTACACACTATTCGTATGTCCTTACATTTCTGTTCCTAGCAGATTTGGGGGTAGAGAGGCAAAGGTTTGTCTTTAGCCGATGATTTTTAAGAACCTGAAGCCAAAGAAAGAATAGAAACCCACAATCGCACATCTTGCCAGATGAAGTGTCATGTGGCTAAAGTCTCCAAGAACTTGGGAAGCAGGAGGAAGGTAAATCCCAGGAGACCTTGGGCTACATAGTAAGACATTTTCTTCAAAAGCCATTTTTTTTCTCTTCTCAATACAGGGCTTCTTTGTATAATCCTGGTTGTTCTGGAACTCACTGTTTAGATCAGGCTGGCCTTGAACCCACAGAGATCCACCAAGCTCTGTCTTCCAAGTGATGGGATTAATCACCATCATGCATGCTACACCACCGCATGGCAAGATATTGTCTTAAAAACCAAAAATATCTACAGGTTATGGTGGTACATGCTTTTGATTTCAGCTCTTGGGAAGCATAGGCAGGTGGATCTCTGTGAATTTGAGGCTAGATTGGTTTATATAGTGTGGTAGTTGAATAAATATGGCCCTCATAGACTCGTGCTTGAATGTTTTACCTGTAGGGAATGGCACTATTGGAAGGTGTGGCTTTGTTGGAGGAAGTTTGTCACTGTGGAGGCAGGCTTTGAGATCTCAGAAGCTCAAGCTATGCCCAGTGTGGGACATAGTTCACTTTCTGTAATTTGAGGATCAAGAAGTAAACTCTCAGCCACCTCTCCAGCATCATGTCTGCCTGCATGCTGCCATGCCTCCTGCCATAATGATAATGAACTGCACCTCTGAATTGTAAGCCAGCCCCAATTAAATGTTTCCCTTTATAAGAGATACCATGGTCATGGTGTCTCTTCCAAGCAATAGAAATCCTAAATTTTGACATATAGTGAGTTCTAGATCAACTGGGGTAGTGTGAAATATTATCTCAAAAACAAACAAAAACCCAACAAATTCGATATCTTGATTCTTGGATGCACCACTGAGATATTATTATTTTCCTTTATGAGAATATGGGGGTACAACAATTGGTAGTGCCATCATGTCTACAGGCTTCTCCGATTTAAAAATGAATATCAGCAATTACACAGTTTGTGGGAGCTGGGTTTGGATACTGATGAACTGTCTTCAGTCTGACAACTAAAGAACTAAGTGTTTGTCAATATGGCTTTACAGTTTCAAAAGAAATTTTATTCAGAAAATAACTTGTATATTTTCTTCAGGAACTCCTTGGACATTTAGTAGAGTGTTTTTTCCCCCAAATAATGGAGTATTAATCTAGCTCCCTTCCTTAGGTCAACAGATGGTTCTCTGATGGAGGAAGGTCATTGGTTAATTAAATAAAGAAGCTGCTTGCCCTGATAGGTTAAAACATAGGTGGGAGGAGTAAACAGAACAGAATGCTGGGAGGAAGAGGAAGTGAGCTCAGACTCGACAACTCTGCTGTCTGGAGCAGAGACGCCATGCTCCTGGCTCCTGGGCGGACGCGGGGATAGCTCTGCTCTCTGAGGCACATGCAATGAAGCTCTGACCCAGGATGGACGTAGGCTAGAATCTTCCCGGTAAGACCGGTGCTCACAGATTATTAGAGATGGGTTTATCGGGATATCAGAATTAGCCAGTAAGGGCTAGAGCTAAAGGGCCAAGCAGTGTTTAAATGAATACATTTTGTGTGTTGTTATTTCGGGGCATAAGCTAGCCAGGCGGCTGGGGTACTGGGAACGCAGCCCCGCCGCTCCTATTACTACAGTTCTCTAAGACAGATTTTATCAAAGTATGACTTAGTCTAGAGGCCACCACTTTCAGTGTGTGCATCTCATCTAAGCCATTAGCTCATGAATTTTGCCATTTGACTCTCCACATAGAAAGGTCAACCTTAAGGCCCAAAGCAGATCTGAATCTTTAGTCCTATCCGCCCTTGGCCCTTTGCTTCTAAGAGCCGAAGAGTCTTCCAAAGTGGTGCTTTCTTTACAATAATAAGTTAATGATCTCAGCTTTGTTGATTCAGTCTGCCTGCCCTGCTCCTTTGGAGGGGATGGCAAATGACAAACAGATGCAGGTTTTTACTTCACTCTTAGAACCTCAACTGTTGGCTAGGCAATCCTGTTCTCCAGTTATTCATTTGCATATTCATGCAAATGCTTTCGAGTTCTACTGTGAGGCCTGGGATAAAAGAGTCTTGGTTCCTCGTGTGTAGAAAGGGAGATACTTACCAACTAATTAGGAAAATATAGATGGCTATAAACAACCCAGTGCCAAAAAGAAAGGTGAGTGAAGGAAACGGAATGATTGTTGGCCCTGCTTTGAGAAGTCGACAAGGATTGGGCCATTGAGGCTGAGCTAGGATGAATCCAAACCTCTGAGTAAAGGAATAAACAGAAGGACTTCTTCAGTGGAAAAACTCATCCATTAGCCTAGAAAGCCATTAACATACTCTTCTCTTCCTCTTGCTTCAGGATCAGATAACTATTTTTGTTTCTCCCAGATATCCGTCTCTCTCAGAAAGGAAAAAGAAAGCTAAATGTGTTTCAAATAAGAAGAGCACCAAAGAGAAAAACAAAGTTATGTCTCCCATTGTTAAGCCCTTTCTTTTTCTCTGAGCTCTTTTAAGCGCATGGTAAAGAAACAGTTGTGATGAAATGAATGAGGATAAAGCATCGCGGGACAGCTGCACACATTCTTCTAAAGCTCTGAAATAGCAGCAGGCCCAACAATTTCAGTCCTCAGTATTTATTCAAGAGAAAGGATTTCCATATTGAGACAGTATATATACGAATATCTACAGCAGCGCTGTCCCTCCTTGGTCAAGCAGAAAACAACATAGGGTCTATCAACAGTAGAACAGATAAATAGGTGTGGTAAATTTAGCCAATTGGAAACTCAGCAACTAAGAAAATTAATGGTCTATTACAGTGGTTCTCAGCCTTCCCAGTGGCGTGACCCTTTAATACACTTCCTCTTATTGTGATGAACCCCAAACATAAAATTATTTTCATTGCTACTTCATAACTGTAATTTTGCTACTATTATGAATCATAATGTAAATATCTGTGTTTTCTGATGGTCTTAGGCTACCCCTGTGAATGGGTTGGTCAACCCCCAAAGGGATCGTGACCCACAGGTTGAGAACCACTAGTGTGTGTGTGTGTGTGTGTGTGTGTGTGTGTGTGTGTGCATGTGTGTACTCACAGATCTTACAAACACAATAATCCAAACACAAATAGATACATATTATATGATTCCATCCGTATGAGATTCTAGAAAAAGACAAAACTAATCTATCATGGAAACAGAAAGATCAGTGATTGCCTAGAATTTGAGTAAAACAGGGCTGATTGCAATGGGTGAAGTGAAAATAGTAATAAATTTGTATGTTAGTCTGTGCCTCTGGTTCCTGTCCCAGAGCTCCTAAAGCCCTTGAAAGTTCCTGGAGACTGAGGCAGAATATCTTTCCCTAGAATAATTCCCCTTTGACCTTTATTCCAAACTTAAAACTTCTAAAACTTTTATAATTTCCTGAGAGATGGGAGTGCTCAAATCCATAGATTTGGCAGGAACAAATTGATTTCTGATGAGGTGCCTCTAGATGAGACTGGATAGAGCAGTTCTCCAGAAATGAGCTACAATCAAAAGCCTTCGCACAACACACAACACACACACACACACACACACACACACACACACACACACACACTTTCCAGAGAAAGGAGAAAAACTGTAACTTGAATTAGTAATCAGTCATGCTGTGTGATGAAGTCTCTTTGGAAAAACAACAACAACAAAAACAAACCCAAACATTCCTGATCCATGGATTCTGAATTGGGAAACATGTTCCCTGCCAGGAGAGCGGCGGACACAACCCAAACTCTGTGGAGATAAAAATCTCCTGGTCTCAGAAATCCTTCAGACCTGTCTTGTGGATCTCCTCATGGCTGCTCATCTGCATCCCATTGTGTCTCTTAATAACAAGCCACTCTAGCAAAATAATCCACCAGAAAGAGGAGGTCATGGAGACCCTGAACCACAGCCAGCCAGCCAGATGCATTGGTAACAACATACGACTTCCAGTAAGATCTGAATGAAGAAAAGGGGTTGAACCCTCAACTCATGGGATCTGACACTGTCTCTAGGTAGACATGTCACAATTAGGTTCAATTACAGAACACCCAATTGGTTTGGTGTGTGTGGAGGGGGCGTCCAAATACATCCGGTATTAGAAGAATTTCAATGAACGGCATTTAAGAATGGCATGTCGTGTCTTCATTACTTTTCTATTTTTGTCATAAAACACCATGACCAAAGCAGCCTATAAAAGAAAACATTGAATTTGGGTTTCAGAGGTTTAGATTGAGGCCAGCCTGGGATATACAAAAAGATTCTGCCTTAAAACATAACAAATAGAAAATTCAGGGTGATGATTTGGTATGGCTGAATGTGAAATGTTCTCCGTAGGCTCATGAACACCTGGCTCTTGCTAAAGGTGGCCCTTACGGTGGTACCAGCTGGAAGAAGATGGGCTGCTGTAGGCAGGCCTTGAGATAAGAAAGCAGAGGCCCGGGAGGCGGGTGGTGGAAGCATTGGTGCGGCTCATGAATCCTCGTCTGTGTGCTATGCACCACAATACAGTTCGTGAACTGGGCAAGGGGCTGGAGATTGAAACACAGAAACAGAGAGAGAGAGAGAGAGATGGGTCATCCTTGATGCTAGAATGCCCCAAGAATGCCCCCTTTATTGTGTTCAGGGGCAGCTTATATAGGGACAGCCATACCCCAGCCAAACCCACCAGAAACCACTCTCCTGCCATCAGGAACTCAGGGTCTTGTGCTCAGAGCAGCTGTAGGCACTCAGATCAAAGGAAAATCAGTTGTTTACAAGAAATTCAGGATCTGGGGTTTCACTGCTCCCAACACATTGGGCACTGTGCACTAGGAGCCTCGGAACGCTGTAAGCTGAGTCTAATAGGGCAGTCTTATCACAGTGTGGGAATAGAGAGGAGAATAAAGATGCTAGCAGGAACGGACTAGCAGCCACTTACGTCACATTCTAGCAGAGAATCTAGCAGTGTTCTCTCCATGCCCTGTAAAGTTGAGGCTGAATTAAAAAGTAACAGATCAGATTGTTGAGCACTGGAGCTGTTGTCATAATTACTGCTTATTACTGCTCTTCCCCAGGTCCAGAGTGAGAGAGATCCTCAAGTGTCACGAAAAGAAAAAAGATTTTGCAGTGAAAGGAATGAATTTTACACTGCAGAGAAGGTGGCTGCAAAGGAGCTGCACTTGTTAATGAGATTAGCATTGTTAATAGGGCTGAAAAGATGGCTCATTCAGTAAAGAACTAGGCATAGAAGCGTGAGGACCTGAGTGTGTGCCCCCAATACCCACCTTAAAGTCAAGCGTAGGGGCACACATCTATAAACACAGTGCTGGTAGAGGCAGATGAGTCCCTGGGGCTCACTGGCTAGGCAGTCTAGCTGAGTCAGTAAAAAAAAAAAAATCCTTCCCTCAAAAACTAAGGTGGGGACCAACGAAATAGCTCAGCAGGGAAAGGTGTTCGCAGTGTAAAGTTCAGCAGCTCTGAGTTCAATACTCAGAACCTGTGTAAAAGTAGAAGGAGCGAAGTATTTCACAAAGTTGTCCTCTGTCATCCACATGTGTTCTGCGGTATACACTATGCACATGCACACACATGTACATATGAAAAAGACACAGCACCAATAAAAGGAAAACATTGGGTTCAGCACTGGGGCTAACAGGAAAAGTATGCTGATGGCATGAAGCACGTGACAAGGGTTCCATATTAGGAAACCACAAATTTATCTGAAAGGACAGAACAGAAGAAGCTGAGAATGTCACAGAAGGGAATCGTTGTTTGAAAACAACCATGGAAATGGTGGTGGGCCATACCTTTAATTCAATACTCAGGAGGCAGAGGCAGATGGATCTCCAAGTTTGAGACCAACCTGGTCTATAAAGTGAGTTAAAGGACAGTCAAGCAGAGAAACCCCGTCTCAAAAATCAAAGGGAAAAAGAAAGAGAGAGAGAGAGAGAAAGAGAGAGAGAAAGAAAGAAAGAAAGAAAGAAAGAAAGAAAGAAAGAAAGAAAGAAAGAAAGAAAGAAAGAAAGAAGGCATTGAGGCAATACAAGGGGCCCGGCCACATATCACTCTGGCAGCAGAGCTGGTCAGTGTTATGCACAAGTGAGGGTTTCTCTGCTGGTGTCAGGCAGGAAAATGGACCACGAAGAGGAAAGAATGAAAACTTGGTTGACTTCTTCAACCTGGATCAAACCCTCTAGAGAGTCTGGTGCCAGGCATCTATTCCCACAACATTTAAAAACAGTATAATTAGGGGGGAAAAGTTTCCTGGTATAAAACAATCAATCCCAGGTGCACACTGAAGCATAATTACATTGAAGTTCAAGTCAGGATTCATGTCACTTCTTAAGAAGATGGATTCTAGAGATGCGCTATGTGCATTAGCTTCAAGGCCTAGGCAAGGACATAGCCTGCTCTCTGTCATATAATGAAGGGGTGATTTGGCCTATTAGCCACCTCTGGTCCTGGTGTTGGAACTTGGAGGAGCCCCTGGCTGTATGGGTCATTTAGATTCCTATCCACCTCGGTCTTGGTTTTAAGAGCTTGATACAGCCTGGCCCAACTGATGTGCAGATCACCAGGTCATTAATCACCTCCAATGCCTAGATTTGAGGGTGGACGAACAGGTTTTATGTCCATTCCTTTAACAATCCTGTGTGCTAGAGATTCCTGATCTACTTCTGGAGATCTGTGGGCACAAGGGCCTTCATGGTGTGCTCCCAACAGAGAAGGTCCTGCAATGTGGGATTGCCCTCTGTATGCTGTGATTACCATTGATTAATAAAGGAAACGGTTTTGGACCTATAGCAGGGCAGAACTTAGTTAGGTGTGGAAAGCTAGGCTGAATGTTGGGAGAAGGAAGGGCAGAGTCAAAGAGAAGCCATGTAGCCCTGCCAGAAACAGATGCTGAAAGTTTACCTGGTAAACCACAGCCATGTGGCGACACACAGATTAATAGAAGCTATGTGTATTAGCTTCATGGCCTAAATTCATGGGTTAAATTAATATGTAAGAGTTAGCCAATAGGAAGTTAGAGCGAATTGGCCAAGTAGAGACTTAATTAATACAGTTCCTGTGTGATTATTTTGGGGGTCTAGGCGGCTGGGAAATAAACAAGCAGCCATGCTGCCTCCTTCAACAGTCCTGGCTTTGCAAACACAAAAGATGCAAGATCAAGGGGGTCATTGAGTTTGTGCCACAGTTCCAGAGAGCCACTGAAACTAGGTAATATATGGCAATATTGGAGTTACTGAGAGGCTATTTTTTGATGCAGTAAAGTCAACATTTCAATGGAGACCCGAAGATGTTGGAGATGCAGAGATCACAGAATGTCCACTAAGAAACACTGCTGTCACAGACTGGAGCCGGCCCCAAAGAGAGGCTATCTGTTCTGAAGTTTACAGAGCTGGAGGCTGGGCTACCCATGCCCTTTGGAGCCCAGACTATTCCACCGTGAGCTCTTTATGTATGCATGGAGCTCCAGGACCTGGTACTTGTTCTGCTGAGTTTTGGCATCGTTTTAAACCAAACTTTCCTGGCTATGTCTCCATTCTTCTCAGAATGGATAGTTTGCCTAATGATATTGTGCTGACTAGTTTTTATGTCACCTTGACACAAGCAAGGATCATCTGGGGAAAAGAAATTATAATTGAGAATTCTTCCATTGTATTGGCCTGTAGGCAAATCTGTAGGGCATCTTCTTCATTGGTGATTGATGTGAGAGAGCCCAGCTTCGGATGCCACCTCTGGGCAGGTGATCCTGGATGGTGTGAGGAAGCAGGCCGAGACAACCATGAGCAAACTAGTGAGCAACATTCCTCAATGGCCTCTGCTCCAGTTCCTGCCTCCAGGTTCCTGCCCTGACTTTTGTTCAGTGATGGACTCTTACTTAGACGTGTAAGATGAAATAAACACTTCCTCCCCAAGTTTCTCTTAGTCATGGCATTCATCACAACAATAGAAAGCTAACTAATAGAAAAGCTAATAGTTAACCATTACAAACTGGAATCTTGATTTTTGATTTTATAGGGATTCGTGATCAAAAGGTGGTCTTAAGTTTTAGAAGAAACTTCATACCTTGAAACGGTGTTGATGTTATTAAACATGATGGCACTTTTGAAGCTGAACTGAAAGCATGTCACCTTATGAGACAGCCATGAGCCCAGGGGGGTCAGGGGCATAATGTTGGGGTTTGAATGTGAAATGTCTCCAATAGGCTCAAGTGACTGAATATTTGGTGCCAGCATGAGATGGGTCTTGGTTTGATAGTCCATTTCTATTTTCTTTACCTTCCTGAATGTATATGAAATGTCCCATAGTTCTGCTTTAATGTCTTCCCAATAAATCCTTCCCTAAGTTGTTCTCTATCAGGGATTTGATATCAGCGATGAGAAAAACAAAACAATAACAACAACAATGAATACTGAGCATGCCATGGCTCTTTCCCATCTTGAAATCAGAGCAACTGTGATTATTACAGGAGACCCTCAGAAGATAGAGCCAGTTATAGTTTTCCATAGGAGGGTAGGAGAGGGTCTTTAGATCTTCACCTGAGATTCCCACTACTCATTGGCTCAGGCTGTATGTGATTCTGATCCAGTCATGTGCAGTCTAGGGCAGTGCTGGATTATATGGGAAGTAGAAGGTTCACTGAGGGGAAAATCCAAGTTCACTCAGCTTCTGGAAGCTGCCTATGATGCAATATGTATCTCTGTTGGGCGGGACTTTCAGTAATTCTACTGTTTGAGGGTCACCCATAGCCTTCTAAGTAACCCCTCTCATCCATACTTCTTTAAGTAGGACTAAAACTTTTTTAAAAAACCAAAATAGGCTAGGATAAAATTATTGCTTTTTTCTCTCACAAATGCCTTCTCAGTATTGAAATAGACATTGTTTATGTCTCCCCAGGCAAAGTCATATAACAGTGATGTGATGCTGGTTTATAATAATGTTTTAAGTAGGTCATTATTGCAAGACCTCTAGTATAAGCCTATGATAAGGCAAAGAGCTGTGCAAGGCCAACTATCTGTTCTTAGACACATATGAGATAAATTACACTTGTGCAAAAATGGTTCAACTTCTTGCCTTCAGTTTAATGTTAGTAAATAATAACAACAACCAGTCTATGGCTGCTCCTAAGTATAATTAGGGCTCCTTGTCTAGGCAAAGTGAGAAATAAAAATATTAATGAGAGCTGAGGAGACGGCTCTGTGGTTAAAGTGCAAGCACGAGGACCAGAGTTCTAATCCCCAGAACTTACAATAAATTGCTAATCCTAACCCCAAGCTTAGTTGCACAAATTTTGTATTAGTGTTCATGATTCTTTGGTTTTAGCACTTGATCCTTCTGTTTCATATAGAAATTGGCCAGAATAATTTGATAGCTGGAAGGTCCAACATGAACTTATCTTACTGCTTGGTAGCCAGACTAAGGCTGCCTTCCCATAGCTGTTCCCGTTTCCTCCTATCAGGCAAAGGGGTCTGGAGAAGGAATGTTCCAAGAGGAAAGAAACAAAACCTTGCAATGCTCTCCAGGCCTCGGTTCAGAAGTCCCAGGTATGCAGCATTCTATGTGCTGTGAGAGGTGAACCAACCCTGCGGGTGTCAGCAGCAGAGCTGACCCCTCCCCTCCTTGTCGGCCATGTGGTGGCCTGGGCGAGAGAAAGATGCCCTCCCCCCCTCATCCATTGCCACCTGCAGCAGTGTTACAAGAGTGGGAGAGCTTGCCTTGACCCTCAGTGGCTGCAGCACACAAGAGAACAGGCTGTGCACTCCATCTGGGCAACACACAAGAGCTGACCCTGGGACACAGGCAAGTTAGTCCTGTGGGCATGAGAGCAGCTACAACTTCCAGGACAAGATTCTCTCTCTCTCTCTCTCTCTCTCTCTCTCTCTCTCTCTCTCTCTCTCTCTTTCTCTCTTCCTCCCTCCCTTATTTCCTCCCTCTCTCTCTCTGCTTGCTTTTTTTTTTTAATTTGGTTTTGATCTTTGGGGGTGGCAAGGGCAGAGGTCAATATGAGGGGACAAGGAGATAAGTGGGATCAGAATGCTTGATATAATTAACAATAAAAGTCTTTTTAAAAATCTGAGAAGACAGATGTGAATTAAAACAGGGGAAATAGAAGTCATATGTGCTGACAGTCACAGTGGGGGATGGATTGAGTACGGCCATCTGTATACACTACCTACTGCATAGGTGCTCAGTGGACATGTGTCGCATCAAGAGATGGATGGCATATCTGGCGTTGACAGCCACTCAGAAAGAGAGTGAAGAGAGGACAAGCATGCCCATCTCTTGGCCTTCGCCTGGCTTGGTGAGAAGAGCCAGGCGAAGTTTTGAACATATCGCTCAACTAGCTAGACTAGTTGCTCTGCCACCAACTACTGGATTTTAAGAAAACCATGGAATCTTTAGGCACCTGTTCTTACCATTGAAAAACAAAGAGAGAGATAAGACCTACATCGTCGGCTTGCTGTGAAATTAAACCATGACAAGAGTCTGCAACATACTGAGAAGCATGTGTTAGGTGTTACAGTCTACCAATTTGGTTACCCTGCTTCTGCCAATGCAGTGACCAATCAACACCTATGTTGACTTCCCAGTGGGCATTCAGATGTGTCTCTGGAACAAAATTACAATACAGTACCATGTTGGTTCTCAGGGAATGTAATTCCTTTATCAATCTCAGTAAACATTCCCCAAGCCTTCTCCAATTTAGTAGAGGCCTCTCCCATTCAAAGGACATCTAGAAAAATAATTTAGAGCATACTTAGCATTAAAAATATCCTGAATATAAAAAGTATTGACTCGCCGGGTGGTGGTGGCGCACGCCTTTAATCCCAGCACTCGGGAGGCAGAGGCAGGCAGATCTCTGTGAGTTCGAGACCAGCCTGGTCTACAGAGCTAGTTCCAGGACAGGCTCCAAAGCTACAGAGAAACCCTGTCTCGAAAAACCAAAAAAAAAAAAAAAAAAAAAAAAAGTATTGACTCATCCTTTTAACTTGAAAAGAAAGCAACTTTTTTGGATAAAATTATGTCAAATTTATGAGTTTTGATGTGGGGGAAGAGCTACAGCAGATCCACTCCAAGGATTTACATAGATGGATTTTTCTTTGGGCCACCAGACCACAAAAAAGGACAGAGACTTATTAATTATGAAAGCTCAGCCTATAGCTTAGGCTTATCCCACTAGCTCTTATAACTTAAATTAACCCATTTACATTAATCTTTGTTTTGGCTCATGTTTTTTTTTTACCTCTCTTCCATCTTGCACCTCCTGTTCCCTCTCTGAGGTCTTTGGTATATATATCCACCCCCCAAACTCCACACCTAGATTCATCTCCCCTTATGTTCTCTGAGCTTGGAAGGCCCGCCTAACTTCTTTCTGCCTAGCTATTCTTAGGAAGACATTTTATGGAGAAAGTAAATGGTCACACAATCCTTCTCCCCTTTTATATCAGGAGAAGAAAAGTCTAGCTACAGATCTGTACATTCTTTACTGACCCGCATCTAGGGGATCAGTGACTGGTGGTCTCCATTTCATCTAGACCATCAGAAAAATGATTCATGCAACTTCTCAGGAATGATAATCTCTTCTCTGGAGAAATTCTGTGTATAACGCGAAAATGTATCAATCACAAAAGATTTGGCCTATGTTTTTTTCCCACAAACGTAGGCATTAAAAAAGATATTTTCTGGTGCTCCAATGTGGGACTCTGTCTCTGTCTCCTTTCATCGCCTGATGAAGGTTAATATCCAGGAGGATGACTATATGTTTGTCTTTGGGTTCACCTTCTTATTTAGCTTCTCTAGGATCACGAATTATAGGCTCAATGTCCTTTATTTATGGCTAGAAACCAAATATGAGTGAGTACATCCCATGTTCCTCTTTTTGGGTCTGGCTTACCTCACTCAGGATAGTGTTTTCTATTTCAGGAACAGAAGGGGAGAGAGCACGAGCAAGGAACTCAGGACCGCAAGAGGTGCACCCACACACTGAGACAATGGGGGTGTTCTATCAGGAACTCACCAAAACCAGCTGGCCTGGGTCTGAAAAAGCATGGGATAAAACAGGAAAAACCGGACTCGCTGAATATAGCGGACAATGAGGACTGCTGAGAAGTCAAGAACAATGGCACTGGGTTTTGATCCTACTGCAAGTACTGGCTTTGTGGGAGCCTAGGCTGTTTGGATGTTCACCTTACTTGACCTGGAAGGAGGTAGGAGGTCCTTGGACTTCCCACAGGGCAGGAAACCTGGTCTGCTATTCAGGCTGATGAGAGAGGGGGAGTTGATTAGGGGAGGTGGAGGGATATGGGAGGCGGTGGCGGGAAAGAGACAGAAATCTTTAATAAATAAATAAATAAATAAATAAATACCAAAAAAAGATATTTTCTTAAATAAAAAAATTCTTGGTACAATGGTACATACTTATAATCTCAGCTTTTGAGAAGCTGAGACAAGAGGATCCCAAAGCCTAGGTCAACCTGGCCATACACTAGTATCCTGTCAAAAAAACAAACAAAAACTAAAAAACAAAAAAACACACTGTAGAACAAAAGGAAAAGAGAAAGGGGAATAATTTAAATGTTATTTGCTGTGCTTATTTCTCAGTGATAAGGTTATGAAGAAATTTTATTTTCTTCTTTGTCTATATTTTAAATGCTCTTATATATCACTGTACCCTTTTTATAACTTCAGGAATAAAAAATATTTTATATTTTTTATTTTCATTTAAGCAAAGAACTTTGTTTTGCAATTCAAAATAATTAATTATAAAAAACAAAGAACTTTCAACCCTATCCATGACTGGTTGGCATAGTCTTCATTACAATGGGGGCCTCTTCTGTTCTAGCCATGGCTCTCCCGCTCCATTCACTTCCTGCTAGGTCCGGGAGTTCACCCACCTTGGCTCTATTTAACGAGGGAGCCTCACTCTTGGGATCCAAGAACAAATGCATCTTGCCTTGCCCTTATTGCCCAGCACACCAGTGCTTCTTCAGTGCTGATGTCTAAGGAGCAGGCCAGAATGAAAGCCTCAGACAGCAACATGGAAAGACAGAGGTGGGCCAGATCACTGAGGTCATGATGCAAGGTAATATGAGAGACTTGAAAGGACTTGTATGGGAAACATCAGTTCTTGATCCCGAGGGCATCCGTTTCAGAGGCCATAGTATCCCTGAATGCCAGAAACTGCTGCCTCAGGCTAAGGGTGAGGAAGAACACCTATGGGAGGGCTTATTTTGACTGCTGGTAACTAGATAGATGTCAACAGTGGAACAGGTATCTTGGCTCTTACAAGAATGGGCAAAAATGGAAGATCTGCCTGCTCCTGTGGTCACCATGCTAAACAACTTTCCTACTAATCTGGACCCCATGTCTTGGCTCAGTGCAGCCATCACAGCCCTCAACAGTAAAAGTGACTTTGCCTGGGCATAGGCAGAGCGAATTAACAGAGCTAAGTTGGGAGTTGATTTATGAAGACTGTATAGACCTGAGTTTAAAGCCACCTTGTGTTGCAACAAAGGCCAACTGGACTCTTTACCACAAAGGCAGCAGCACTGGGGCCAATGGCTCTAAACTGAACTGGTCCCACATTCTTACCAGCATGCGAGGCTATACTGATGCTCAGTCCACTGAACTTAAGCATTTGTACCTCAGCGTGCACAGTGATCGTGAGGACGTTAATGTAACTGTAGGCAGTGCCATCTCAGACCCTTACCTGTCCTTTGCAGCAACCACGAATGGGCAGCCAGGACCTCTACGTGGACTAGCAAATCAGGAAGTGCTTTTCTGGCTAACACAGCTACAGAAGGAAGTTGGCAAAGATGCATCAAAGTGAAGTTATGAGACTACATCTGGAATACATCAACTAAGGACAAGTTGTCCCAGGATATGGTCATACAGTACTAAGGAAGACTGATCCACGATATTCCTGCCAGACAGAGGTTGCTCTGAAACATCTGCCTAATGACCCCATGCTAAAGCTGCTTGTTCAACTATACAAGATTGTGCCCAATATCCTCTTGGAGCAAGGGAAGGCCAAGAATCCTTGGCCCAGCATAGATGCTCACGGTGGGGTGCTGCTCCTGTCCTATGGTGTGATGGAGATGAATTATTACAGAGTCCTGTTCAGAGGGCCGAGGGTACTGGGTGTGCTGGTACAACTCAATCCAGAGCAGAGCCCTACGCTTCCCTCTAGAAAGGCCCAAGTCCATGAGCACAGATGATCTGATGAAGTGGATTCTAAAGTCAGGGTTAAATGGGAAATTGAGGGAAACTATAAGAAAATGAGGACACTTAAAAATAAGGGATAATTCTGTTTCAGGGGCCTTTAAGATTTAACATTAAGTTGTATCTGAGGCACTGAAAGTACATTTGAAATAAAATATAAATGAGGAGGTAATAGATGAAAAGCGACCCCCTCTTCCCTCACCAGCTCACGTCGCCTAGCTGGTGTGAGTTGCCCACCAACCATAGGATGACCAGGACTAAAGTATGTGGTCAGGGTTAGACCTGGTCACCACCATCTCTGGAGTGAGAGTCTGGCTCTTCTTCATTAGGTCAAAGCAGGTTACAGCATCTAAAACAGTTAGGTCAGGGCCCCTTTGTTGGATGTCAGCTGTGTCAAAGGGCCTTTTCCGGTGTGCACAAGCACCTCCTGGCAAGATCTAATGTTTAGCTGGAAACACCATGGCAGCTTTTGATGCTGTCAGGGAACCATAAATGGCATGGTATTTATTGTGACCGGTACCCAGTCTTTGATTCTATTTCTCTCTTTAAATTATGCCATTAAATGAAGGTCTGCAATTATCTGTTTCCTTGCAGACTTCCTATACCCGCTGTGCCTCAGCTGCGGAGGCTCTGGGTCTCCCTGCTCTAGCCTATGCTAGAGTGCTCTTAGCAGGTCTGTGATTTGTGGGCCTCCAGTCATTTGGCTTCCTCAGTACTTCATGTCAACCAGGCCTTTACTTCCATGGAACGCAAACCGCTCTCTTCTGACCTTAGTTTGGCCTGTTCACATGCTCTGGCACACAGAATGAGGGCTCAGGAATGACCAGTCTCTTCATGATCTCTTCCCAGAGATTCTAGCTGCCTTTTTGAACAGAAAAATGAAAAATGATTTGTGATTGGGCATAGTTCCCTTTGAATATCAACTGGATCTAGGGCTGGGGGCATTCACAACAGTAAGCCTTCTTCTGCCCCCTGCACCAGGACAGGTCCCTTTATATACCCATGTCTTTCTGTTGCTCTTTCCTTAAGTAAGAGCTTACAGCATGGTGCTTCTTTTAGCAGCCCCATTTGCACATATTCAGTGGCTCAGAATGTTCTACTGTCTCTTTGACAAAGGGTTGAGAAATACTCCTGTTGTGCCATCTCCTCACCCCCCAAACTGCTGCCTGTGTTTGTGTGGAAACCAAACCCCAGCACCACACTTTTGAAATGGACACCCTGTAACCCCCTGGGGAACTGTTAAGTCATGATGCAGACTTCGGGGTGTTTGGTATAAAAAGACAAATAATAAATGTTGTTGTTAACAACAATGACAAAACCAAAGCAATGAAAACAGAAGTGCAGATCTGGGAGCCAGTAAAGGGCCGTGTTGCCATACACTGAGGTGAGGGGAGAACAGGGTCCCCTGGAGGAGAAGTCGTGTTCAGGTACCAAAGCCATTAGCAGAGGAGCAGAGGCTAATGGGGTCTCATCAGAGTTCCCCACAGGATCAGCGCCCACAGCAGCCCAAGACAGACAACACAGGTTCAGCCTCTGGTCTATATCAAGTTTACTCTTGCCAGTGAACCCAGGCTATCCTAGAACAAAAAGACCCTAGATTGTGAAGCCTGTAACAGGTCTCAGAGGGGCCAATCAGAAACATTTGTGCCCACTGAAAGAACGTTTGAAGTGCTCTACTTGACTGTTCACTAATTCTTCACCTACGGCATTTCCCAAGACCAAATTAGAACAAGACAATCCCTTTTTTCCTGTAATTTTTTTATTCTTTGACAATTTCATATGTGTATATAATGTGTTTTGGCCATTTTTTTATCCCCATCCTTCGCTTGCCCCCTTCCCCTGCTGAACCTCTTCTTTTCTCTTTTCTCTTTTCTCCTTCCTTCCTTCCTTCCTTCCTTCCTTCCTTCCTTCCTTCCTTCCTTCCTTCCTTTCTCTTTTCCTTCCTTCCCTCTTCTTTTCTTTTTTGAGACAGGGTTTCTCTGTAGCTTAGAAGCCAGTCTTGAAACTCACTCTGTAGACCAGGCTGCCTTTGAACTCACAGATATCTGCCTGCCTCTCTGCCTTCCGAGTTCTGGGATTAAAGGCATGAACCGCCACCCCTTGGCAAACCCCTTCTTCTTTTCAACAAGGTCCACTCCTATTTTTAATGTCCTTTTCTTCGTATATGTAAGAGAGAAGAAAGAGATAGGTGAAGGGGGCAGTTAATAAGGGCGGTTTGTGTTAGAAAGGGTTGTTTTATTGGAGCACAGGCAACTTGCCAGTGGCTACACTACTGAAGAAAATAACACTCCTTTGCTGGCAACCCCTAACTACCACAGCTCCTCTGGGAGGAGAGGGGACTAAGGAACCCTACCATCACAGAATGCTGAGAGATTTTTGCCAGACTTGTGCAAGCAACCCCAGCTGCTGTGCGTGCAAATCCATGTCATGTCCAGAAGAGCGGTTTACAGCACTCCTCATCCATCAGCTCTTACGCTCTTTCCACCCTTCTCTTCTGCAATGCTGTGATGTCTTGTCTCGGGCGAATACTCACCTCCACACAGCGACCAGCTATGAGTCTCTGCACTAATGGCCAGTGCAAACAGAAGTTTGTTGGCCCAAAGCTCAGCACATGAGTCCATGTGCATAAGCACAAACATTCTAAAGGCAGTTTGACACTATGTCCGTTTAGCAGAACAAGTAAGTTCTCTCTGAGGGCCAATAGCCTTGCCAGCCATGGGCTTTTGACCAGGTTTAGAGTATTAGGAATTGGTTCCCTCCTGTGGAGCAAGCCTCAAATTCATTAAGAAAACACAGAATGGCTCTTTCTAAGTCAGCATGATCCTCATGTGTCTGCCCCACAGCACTGTATTGTGCATATGGACAGTAGTCCTGTTTTATCAGAGGGGGCGTGCCGAACATCCCAGTGGATATCTCAAGGTCTAGATAACACTGACCATGACATAGTTAGTTCCTATACATGCATGCCCATGATTCAATTTAATTTATAGATTATGTACAATAAAACATTGATATAATTATTACATAGCATGATTTCTAGTGTACCATTCTAATATCTACTTTCATTGTCCCCTTGAGCTGGAGAGAGCCTTAGTAACAGGAAGGGATGTTTCTGTCAGGAATCACGGAGAGACTCTTGCATCCATGAAACAGTACTCTCTTCTTTACTGTGTTGTTTACTTTGTTTTCTTTGCTAAACTAAATTAAAATACCGAGTTTTAAAATCTTATCCAAGTGAGCAAGTAAAAATATGTATTTTGACGGACACTCTTCTGGTCCATCCGATCAATCTGATTTGATTTAACATAAGTAGTGGTAGAAAATGCAGCTTTATCAAATAAAAGCTTTACTATTCCTCACTTTTGTATTATTTTCTGCTACAGGCTTTTCCATAATCTATCTCTATAAGCCTAGAGTCATCTCGATGCTAAATCTTCAGAATTTTTCCAGTTATTCTAGTGAGATCTTACACTTACCTAACTTTATTCAATAAATAAATATTTACTTAATCCTTATTCTGTGACAAACATTCTAGACAGGACAAGAAACAAGGGTAGGTGAGTTCGAGACCAGCCTGATCTACAGAGCTAGTTCCAGGACAGGCTCCAAAGCCACAGAGAAACCCTGTCTCGAAAAACCAAAAAAAAAAAAAA
>NW_004949101.1:8526314-8529401 GCF_000317375.1 Microtus ochrogaster | reverse complement strand
AAAAACCAAAAAAAAAAAAAAAAAAAAAAAAAAGAAACAAGGGTAGGCTCTAGTTTTATTAAATTTATAATGTAAAGGACAGAAAATGGGCAGGCTAATAAAAAATGTCAAAAAGCTGTAGGTGCTGTGTTAAAAAAAAATTAAACAGGGTAATAAAACAGAAGAAGCTCATGTTTGAGATCCAGTTTAGATCACTGTGTTCTGAAGGCTGTTCAGCGTGGGGACAGGTAAGCAAAGGCCTGACTGGTTGAAAAGTGACAGGAACGTCAGTCTAAGCAGATGGAATGACCAGTGAAAACAACCCTAAACCATCACTGAGTGTGTGGAGGAACACAGGCAAGGCCATGTACTAGGGTAGACGAAACGAGAAGGGGAAAGAGGAGATGCCTTTGGAAAGATGTGCGCTACCAAGACATGGAGAACCCTGTAAGTCACAGGGAGAACATCTTCATGGCAAGACATTAATTAGGACAGAGATGTGATGATTTTTGTATCTTACAAGGTCTTATGCCTGGGGTGAGAGATGAGAAGGACAGGGTAGAGGGCAAGTCTGGGTAGCGTGGCGGGAGAGCACATTTTATTAAAATAGCGTGGGTGGGTGCGCTGATAAAGTCTAGGATTGAGAAAGGAAGTCCATAAGGTAAAGGACTCAAACACAACGTCTAGATAGGAAGTTAAATGAAAACATATATTTAAATGGGAAATTCTGAATTAAGAGGAGCACAGGGATAGGAGATGAAGAGAGAAATTCATTATTCTTCTTTGGACACAGACAAATTCATCTTATTCAAATTATTTGGACACAGTGACTTGAGAAGGATTTACGGAGTGTCACGGTAACACATTGTGAGGTAATCTGGAGTTTAGGTGCACGTTCCAGCCCAGACTGGAGATTTAGGAGGCATAAGATTTAACTATCAGGCTCAAAGAGATCATATCTGGAGATGAAAGGGCTGAGAACCATGCCCAGAGACACCCAAGGTTCGGAAGTATGGAACAGAAAACACATTGTCAAAGGACTCTGACCAGGAAGCCAAGGAGGGGTGAGGAAACCAGAAGCAGGAGGAGTCCAAGAATCAAAGTGAATGAAGTCAGAGGTGTTGTGTCTTATCATTTACTATTAGTACGCCTACTTCTCCTCTGTAAACAAACATTTAAACATAGGTGGCACCACCTCACCCCAACAAACTTTCACTCCCAAACCTACTGAAAAGATATTTACGATGTCTTTAGACAGGTACCAGATACCTGTGGAGTTGACACCCCCTCCCAAATTGTCCAGGGAAAGGTGGACAAAACTAAATCTTATTTATATAAAGCATTTATTTTTCTGACTTTTCCAAAATAAATGCTTTCACTGTCTGAACCGCCCAGCACTGAATTCCCTGTACTAAGAACAGCGTATGTTTAACAGACATGTGCTCCCGGAAGAAAGCTGGACTACAGAGAGTGGATTTCTAGGTGTGTACTGAACAGCATTCCCCGCTTTTCTAGCAAACGTTGCCTTGCTCTTAAAACCAAGGGGGGCTTGGCTTCTTGGCTACACACCCAAATATAACTCAGATCAGCTATTGAAAACACTGAGCAACTAAAAAACTGACTGTAGAAATAGGAGCACAAATGTTACCACCTTCCAGCTCTTGCTAGGCCTTGAAAGTTGTAGCTAATCAGCTAGTAACGCTGAAAGACTCCTTTTATGGAGGCTTCCCCACAATCAATGAACTCATTTTATGTAAATATTTAGCCAAGCAATAAACTGGACAGCCTATATTACTCAACAGCGGCCTCAAAAGGCCCTCCTGATATATATATACACAGCATTTTGGTAGAGTAATACATTTTACATGCATGACATGGTCAGTAATAAATATATTAGGGTAGGTCAAACCCTATTTGGCTCTTTGCTTTTAACTGTCTTGGGCTTTGTGTGTTTCTTTAATCAGCTGGATGATTTAGATAAACAACATGTATTAGACTCTGGAAGTATAACATGCCTTGAACTTTCTCCAGATATTCATTCCCATTCATCATCACAATAGTTGCTCTCCCTGGGCTATCATTAAGATTAGAAATGTCGCTGAACCATTTAATGATATTCCAGAAGACTGGACAGACTTTTCATGCCTTGATAAATTGTGATCATTCAGCTCAGACCAGTGAAATTGGATATCCTTTAATGTGTCTGATGGCTGCAAGGAGTTTGGGGAAACCACTGCAGCCTCAAGATAGCTTCAGAGAAGATCCACTGGGGGAAGATGTGTGACTTATGCAAACATTGATTAATGAGTTGGTATCGAATCTGATAGCTAATTGCAATGGATATTATTTCTTCATCCATAATGCTCATAAGTAACTCATTAGAATCCTTATGAAATTATTTTTTAACTCAATTTAGATGTCAAAGAATGAGATTTCCCCCCAAGTTGACTTTGAGATGCTCACACCAGCTGATGGGAAAGCACTTAAAAAGCCATGATTAGCTCGCATTCCAGCCACCTGAGAGTAAAGAAAAATGTATTGCTTCTCCCTGTATCTCACGTGACTACTGAAAGAATGAAGACTCTCTCATGTCTGTAACACAAGCAAATGCATATGACATTTGGTCTCACAAATATCTTGATTTCACAGGCTGAAACTATCATCATTGCTATGCTTTAGAGCTAACTGATGGTATTAGCAGCACACTTAAATACTCTTTAAAACAAGCATATAGCCCAGTAGTAGAGTGGATGTAGTCCTGGGTTCAATTACCAGTAACATCAAAATCTTTAAAAAGTAAAATATGAAAGTCTTTTAAAATACATGTTAAATAAGTGTCTTTGTGTGTCTGTGCAGACAAATGCAGGTGCCTATAAAGACTAAAAAAGGACACTGGCTCTCCTGGAGCTGGAGATACAGGTGGTTTGTAAGCTGCTTGATCTGGGTGCCAGGAACTAAACTCAGGTCTTCTGGAAGAGCAGTAAGTGTTCTTAAGTGCAGCCCTATAAATGCAATTTTTAAGCTCATCTACAAATATTACTGAGGCAACAGGATCAGCAAGAGAAAATGGAGAGCAAGAGAGGTGAGAGAGGGGGGGGAGGGAGGGAG
>NW_004949101.1:8510249-8526214 GCF_000317375.1 Microtus ochrogaster | reverse complement strand
GAGAGAGAGAGAGAGAGAGAGAGAGAGAGAGAGAGAGAGAGAACATTTTTGGTGTTTACAGTCCAAGAACTACTTTAAATATCTGGCTATACCACTAGCTGTTTTAGCAAGTTTCTTACAGAAATATCCATTTCTCCATTTATTTGTCAAATATTTATTTGGCATGTACAATGAGCCAAGTAATATTCTTGGGATATATGAGAAGGGGAAAAAAGCAGATGCAGGGATTTATTTCATTGCAGGTCTTGTTTAATACGACTTCCCTTCTTCAGAACAGCTAGATGTATCCAGTGAGAAACAATTCCTGGGAGCCATGAATTGAGGGTCTCATAGAATATCACTCCTGGCCTGCCAGAGGCAGAGCAGTCCCCTGAGGTAGACTCCTCAAGCAGAGATGCAGACAAGCATCCTTGGAAATAGACTACATGTAGGGCTCTGGGAGCAGTGGGAACCAAGGGCCCTGGAGGAATGCTAGTGGAAGAGAGCAAAGGAAAAGCCCACAACTATCACCTCTACTCCACCAGCCTTCACGAACCCACGTGGCCCAGGGTTGACATTGGTAACTGTTCTCATTAAGTGGCTTGGATATAACCCTGAGTTTTCTCAACTCTAATTTGTGTATATTCTTGTGTGTCTGTAGGTGTAGCTTCCACGTCTCATGAATTAGGTGAAAATTACACATCTGAAAAATAGTGAGTTCACAGTTCAAGTAGGACAAGTCCCTAAGCATGAAGGAATTCTTCATTGGGCTGCCTTCACACTCAACTCTCCTGAGTCTCAAGATCTTGACTAATAAACCTGTAACTCCTGCTATAGTTATGTATGTTGCTTAACTTTTGTTTTTATATGTACACTTCATTCTCTCTCCTTTACTACCTTATTTCTTCACTTCCAACCTACAGTTTGTTGAGCTTGAATAGAGTGCTTTTGCTGCAGCAAATCTGAGCAACTTTCAGTTGCTATTTGTTCTTTTCAGCTCCTTCCTCTCTTCTTGCGATAACTTCCATTCTGCACATGACAGAACACTAAATGCCCCATGTTTCCATGAGACTTTAGTCCTCATTTTGTTGCTCCCACTTCCTTGGCATGCATAAATATTAGCACATCAATCTGTATAGTTTGTGTGCCTTTCTTGATGCTCTTGGCATGAATTTCACCTTTTCTTCTTAAAATCTGAGGTATAATAATACCAGCAGCCTGCCTCTACTGGTGAGACACAATAGGAGCAATATGGTATTTCTTGGCCATTTTTTTCTTCTTTTGAGAACTATCTGTTCAGATCCATAGCCCATTGTTTTAATTGCTGTCTGGACAGTCACCTGACTTTTTTTTTTTTTTTTTACTTTTGGGCTAATAAACCTGTACTCCTGCTATAGTTATGTATGTTGCTTAACTTTTGTTTTTATATGTACACTTCATTCTCTCTCCTTTAATACTTTATTTCTTCACTTCTAACCTACAGTTTGTTGAGCTTGAATAGAGTATATTTTTGTATATCTGGATATTAATCCCCTGTCAGATGTATAGTTGGCAAGAATTCTCTCCCATTCTGTGGGCTTCCACTACACGTGGGTGATTGTTTCTTTAGCTGTGCAGAAACTTCTGAGCTTTATGAAGTCCCACTTGCCGATTGTGGGTCTTAATTCTTGGGAAACAGAGTCCTGTTCGGAAAGTCCTTTTCCACACCGCTATCATTTATGGTACTCATATGTCTTCTAGTGGTTTCATGCTTTCATATTTAGTTCTTTGATCCACTTAGAGTTAAGTTTTGTGCAAGGTGATAGATGCAGGTCTGATTTCATTCTTCTGCATGTGGACATCCAGTTTTTCCAGCACCAATGATTGAAAACGTTTTCTTTTCTCCAGAGTATTTTCTTGGCATCTTCGTCAAACCTTAAATGGCTGAAGTTATGTGTACATATGTGTGGGCTTTTGATTTTGTTCCTCTGGTCACATGTCTGTTTCTGTACCAGTACCATATTGTTTTTATTTCTATGGCTCTGTAATATATCTTATGATCTGGAATGGTAATTCCTCCAGCATTGTTCTTTGTCCTCAAGATTGTTTTTGTCTTCCTAGGATCTTTCATGGCTCTGTATGAATTTTAGGACAGTTAATTTTCTTCTGTTTCTGTGAAAAATGAGATGGGAATTCTGATTGGTATTGCAAGGCATCTTCAAATAGCTTAGGGTACGATGGCTATTTCTTCCATTTCTACCACTTTGAATAGTGGCATACTTCAATAGTTTTGAAAGAAAAATGGCTGGCTCACAGTATCGGCAGTCTGGACTTTATAGATGTTTGCCCATCTATGAATTTGTTTGCCATCAAACAAATTCAAAATCAGAATGTTGCCCTTTAGTCATTCCTTCCTATCTTGCATTTTCAGATTTATGATGTTAAAATCAGCACGAGTGAAAATGTGATAATTTTTACATAATAATAGAATGGTATTAATTCTACCAACACGAGTGTGAGAGATATTTCAATTTTCTAGTGTCTTTTCTCTCTCTTTCTTCAGGGGTTTAAAGTATTCACTTTAAAGGTCCTTCATCTCCTTGGTTAAGTTTATTCCTGAATATTTTATTTTCTTTGAGGCTATTATGAATGAAGTGTACATTTATCTCTATGTGTGCTTGTTACTGGAATATAGAACAGCTATTAACTTGTATAAGTTGATTCTGCATCCTTTCACTTTGCTGCATTTTTCTTTATCCTTTTCATAATTTTTCCAGTAGAATTGTGGGGATCTCTGGTGCACGGGATGTCATGTGCAATGGGGAATAGTTCAAGCTTCTTTTTTTCCCATTTGTCTCCCTTTACGTCTCTTCTCCTTCCTTATTGTTCTAGCCAGTGCTTGGAGCATAATATCAAAAAAGAGTGAGGACAACTTTGTTTCCTTCCTGACTTCAATGGGATTGCTTCATTGTCCCTGGAAATTACATAAGTGCAAATCAAAATAACTCTGAAATTTCATCTTACCCCAGTCACAACGGCAGAGACAAGAAATGCTGGAGGGGGTGTGGGGAAAGGGCAGCCCTCATTCACTGTTGGTGGGACTTCAGACTGTTACAGTCACAATGGAAATCACAGTAGACTTCTCAAAACGCCAAAAAGAAGTCTACTATATGACCCAGCTGTACCATTCTTTGGAGTAAGCCCAAAGTACCTGGCATCCTACTCCACAGATGCATGATCACCTGCTTTATTCACAATAGTTAGGAAACAGAAACCATCGGAATGTCCTTCAAGTGATGAATGGATAATGAAAATCGGTACATATACACTGTGTAATACTATTCAGCTGTAAAAAATAAATAAAACCAAGAACTTTGCAGGTAAATGGATGGAGCTAGAAAAGATCATATTTAGTAAGGTTCCCCAGACCCAGAAAGACAAATGTCACATGCTTTTCTCTAATCGAAGATTCTACTTCCAAATCTTCAGATGTGAGTCTTATCCTGGAGTAAATTCAGAAACCAGAGCAGCAAAAAGGAATCATTGATGTGGGAGTGTCATATATCAATCTGTTAATTTCATTGGTTGAGTAATAAACAAACTGCTTGGGCTCATAGCTTAGAACATAGGTGGGTGGAGTAAACAGAGCAGAATGCTTGGAGGAAGAGGAAGTGAGGTAAGACGCCACAGACAGAGACGCCATGCCCTGCTCCCAGGCAGACACAGGCGATGAAGCTCTGACCCAGGATGAACGTAGGCTAGAATCTTCCTGGTAAGCGCACCTAGCTGTGTTATGCAGATGATTAGAAATGGGCTAAATTAATATGTGAGAATTAGCCTAGAAGAGGCTAGATAGAAATGGGCCAAGCAGTGATTAAAAGAATACAGTGTCCGTGTAATTATTTCGGGTAAAGCTAGCCTTGCAGGCAGTGGGGTGCTGGGGATGCAGCCCCACCGCTCCTATTACTACAAATCATTGCCAAGGTCGGGGTGCCAGAAAGCACTAGAAGGGGATTAGCAGAGTATAAATTACCTGATGGGGAAATAGGGGGACCTAGTTAGGGATGGGAGAGAGATGAACACAGAAGGAGTATGGAGGGTAAGATAACACTATGGATGTCTGAAAAAAGTCATAAAGAACCATCCTATTAAAAACCAGCTAAATTACCTATAATGAGTATAAGTTGGTGTATAATATACGTACTTTAAACTTTCCCATCTAGGCTGACCATGCTTCCTTCTAACCACCGCTCTCCACCAAATGCCTTGTGGGATAACAAGGGAAGAGGTAGCCCTGTTTCCTCAGTTCCACAGATATCTGGATACAGAGTAAATCTTCTATCATGGAAATTGGTGAAGAGAGTGCCACAGACTCTCACTGTTCTCAGCCAGTTCTGGTAGATGTTCTTGAATACTGTTTCCTCATTTCCCATTACTTGTGTTCATAGTGTGAGGTATAGCTCACATGTTTCCCATTTGTACAGCTAATTGCCTCAGAAGCACTGACTACAAAGACCCTTCCTCCCTCTACTGCTTTGCTATGCTGTATTTGTTGAAAGTCAATTGATCATATACTTGCAGTTCTGTTTCTGGGCCCTGTGTTCTTTTCAATTGTTCCTTTTTCTTAATGTTTGTATCAATACCAAGACACAGTCCTGATGAGTATGCTTTATAGTAAGTGTTGACATCTTGTAGTGCCTGTCACGATTGTTCTGGTCATGGAGGTCTTGGCTACTACCAGTCTTTCTATCTCCGTATACATTTCAGAATAATGTGTCAGTTTTCACAGACACTCACATCTGGTAAGGATTCTGTTTTGGCAGCTATTCAGAGGATGAGGAAAAAAAAAAGACTATAAGAGCAAGAGGCTTTCCTGAGAAAAGAGCAGATAATCAACCCCATTGGTGAGTTTGTCCCAAGCCCTTCTTCACTCCCTTCCACATCCCCAAGAATCTGTAACATCTCTTAAAAGTACATATTTCTTTTTCCAGTTCTAAAGATCAAACCAGGGGCCTTGAACATGCTAAGCAGGTGCCCTGCTCAACCACTGAGCTACATCCTCCAGGTCCACCTTTCTTCCTATGCCCTTCTGGATTATAAAAAGATTTTTCAAATGCAGTCTTTGTACTAACTCTTACCTTGAAGCCTGCATGATCTGCACACTAGTCTTTATTTTGTTTTTGTGCATTTAATATATTTTGAACTTATTCCCATAAAAACATAAAGAGAAACACACCTTTCATTTTAACACCACATATTATTCTGATACAGATAAAACAGTTAATAATTCCACAACCCTGTAGTAATTATTGATTTTGTTCAATAATCTATCATGGATAATCCACAACAAAAGTCCTTGCATCCACATCACTTTTGTATGTGGTGGATGCAGCTGAAAGATTCCTGTAGTTGTGTTGCTAAGTTACAGAGTAAACTGATATCATCTGGGTAAATACTGACACACTGCTCTGTCTTCACAGGTCAGAGACAGTGAGTCTGAGAGGAAAGGGAGGATGGGGTGAGGTACTCTAGGACTTTGACATTTTAGCAGAAACATTTGAGAGTTGATTTCAATACAGTTATGCAGGTTTTTAGAAAAGACAGGGCACCCAAGAGTAAGTTATATGAGGCATGAAGAAAGCCAGGATGATAGCATTCCGCTGGCAGCTTCTGCTGTACTGTGGCCTGGCACTTCCTGACATGCATGTTTAAATGAAGTCTACCTAGGTCCTAAGAATCTCAATTTAACCCCGTGCCCTTAGTCTGACAGATGTGGAAGGTGTGGCCCCCAGAAAATAAGAGGTGTGTTTCGGTACACTCAGAGGCATGAGGCAGACCCAGGGCCAGCCCTTGATATGTTATTCCCTTCAGTTCATTGACTGACCGACCACTCGATCTGGAAGGCAGATTTGTTTGTACAAGTGAAAGGCCTTTGCAGGTGTAGGTGACATGGGTCTGGTGGAAGGGAAGTTCTCTTGGCTGATCTCTGTGGGCCTGAAGAGCGGAAAACACTTCCCAGTTGTAGTTAGAAGAGATGCCTGGCAAAGATGAGACAAAGCATCTGAAGCACCAGAGGATTCCATCCAGTTCGGGGACATTTTTGAAGATGGCCAGTACTTAGGGAATGTGGGTGAAGGCTGAAAGCAACCCTTAGCCAACAGACAGAAAAGAAATGGCCATCTCAGTTAGAATCCCATACATCAGAATTCTTCCACCGGTATGAATCCATTGGAAACAAACCATCGCTAGTTCTTCCTAAAAGGAGTGCATGTCTGTCACTTTTGACCCTGAGAGTTGTAAGGGATGACGCAATCCAGGGGGACCGAATTTCTTATTTGCTGAATTATAAGAAAAAAAAAAGATATTCTTAGCACCTGGATCTGTAGCTATTTGTTATTGCTGCAAAAGGCAATTAATATACATCTCCACCCTGTTTCCTCCGTGTCACCATGAGGAACCTTCATGTATACAAGAAATTACTGAGTACCTACTCAGTGTTAGGCACTTAGGACAAATAGGCATTACAGAATTATCATACACAACACAGAAATCTGTTTTCAGGGGAGAAACACAAATCAGCCACGTATGTTACTATTCTATGGTAGGTTAGAAAAAAGTGGTGCAGATTGCTGGATGGAGGGCAGTAAGGAAGATGATCAGGGACGACCTACGATGAAGGCAATTGTGATAGCGAATCTTCACTGTCCATGTGATCAGATTTAGAATCACCACGGAAACAGACCGCTGGGTTTAACTGAGAAGAGCCACTCCAAATGTGGGGCCCTGGACTATGGAGAAAGCAAGACTTGCACAAGTATTCATATGGCCCTGCTTCTTGACTGTGGACACAATGGGATCAGATACCTCAAGTTCCTGTAACCAGGCCTTCCCCTTTCCTTATCACAAAGGACTATATCTTCTCAAACTGTAAGCCCAAACTCTTATATTAGTTCCTTTCACTTTTGCTGTATGTGGTGCTACACTTTGCCTGAGGAGATATGACTCAGGTGCTTATTCACCACAGACAGGGAAACAACAGACCGAAGCAATAATGACACCAGTCTTGGTGAACCAATCAGTTTATTGGAATTACTTCTAGGAGTATGGTGGAGTGGCTACTCAAGGCAGCTGCAGCACTAAATGCTTTTCCAGCATTAGTGACTACTCATTAAAGACAGAATTCCAGATCTCTGGCAGGTTGGAATCTCTTCTAAGCAGTTATTAACTTAGGGAGGGAAGGATCATGTAAATTTAGTCAGTTCCGGAGACTTTCTGAGAATTGTGAGTTGTTTACTTCCAAAGTCTTTTTGTGGGGGGCGGGGACTGGTTTTTTCTGTGTAACAGCTCTGGCTGTCCTGAAACTCACTTCCATAGACCAGGCTGGCCTTGAACTCACAAAGATACTCCTTTCAGAACTTTCCAAGTCATATCGAGTTTCTCAACAATATGGAATATTTCAATTTAGACAAACACAACTTAAGTGGCAAAGAGTTTATTTTGGCTTACAGATGTCACGGTAGCAGGATCTCTAGGGTACTAGCCATACCACCTTCAGTCAGGAAATAGGAACTATTAATGCTCACCTCATTTTCTCCTTTTTATTCAGTCCAGGACCCCTAGCCCAGGAATGGTGAGGCTCTTAGTTATGGTGGATCTTCCTACCTCAGGTAGCCTAACCTAGGTAGATGCTCACAGGTCTGCCCAGACAATAACCTAAGATGGATAACCCCTCAGAAGCATAAGTGGAGGCTTATGTCCTGGCTGATAACAAACCCTTTCAAGTTGACAATCAATATTAAGTATCATACCCTGCTCCCTTAAGTTGCTTCTTCTCGGGTATTTTGCCAAAGAATAAGAAAAGTAACAAATACAGTGATATTCAACAAAGAGTTGAAGGAAATGGAGAATCAACCCACATAGATTCATCTGTAAACTTTATTATAACCTCAGCATACTGGAAGCTAGGGCAAAAGATCACAAGTTTGGGACCAGGCTGGGCTACTATAGAAAGACCTTGACTCAAAAATGTGTGATACTTCTGACATGCTGCAAGAACAGCAAGAAGGCTGGGGTAGTTAGAGCTGAGCAACCAAGGGAACAGAAGGCAAAAGGTTATAGATTAAGAAAAAGCTAATCCCAGGATTCTGAAGGACTAAAAAGCAAAGCACAATGAAAATTCTGAATAACGGCATACCATGATCTTACTACTTTGGGCGCCAGTGGACAACTGACTGTTGGAGAAAGAATGGAAGCAAAGAGGCCAGTGAGGATCCTATTGTAATTACTCAGGCAAACAGATCTGCATGGTATCCGGAGAGGTGGTGGCTGGACTCAGTGTGCACTTTAAAGCAGAGAAGAGACTCTCTGGTAAACTGATTGTGAATAGGAAAGAAGGTAAAAATTCAGGGATGTCAAGTCAGCGGCCCCCTGTGAACGTGGCTTTTGGTACTCATGCCCTTCTCTGGTTCCTTTCATTTGAACCTTGGCTGCCCCAGGCAACTTGATGCAAATCACAAAAGTGATGCTGGGCCAGTCTGTACCCAAACCTTAGTCCTAAGCAATGTCTGCTTTTGTGCTCTTGAAACTCTTGAGATCTTTCAAGTAGGTGGCATGTACGGAGGATCCTGAGCAGGTAGGAAAAATGAAACATGGATATGTTATATGGGTCCAGCCTCTAGGTCACCCTCCAACTGAGCATAGCTCACCAGGGACTACCAGCAAGAACAGCAGGAAATCCATAGAGGGAAGCTAAGCCCAGATCCAGAACCGAGAACAAACTGTTTAAAGCTACTAAAGTCCAGGGTGACTCATTCAGCCTTGGGACTATCAAACAGATGACCCAAGAGTTGCAGCCAGAGCACCTAGAGGATGGAGTCAGCGTTAACTAGAGGGGAGGGTGCGGCTAACAAGTTTGGGAACAAAATTAAAATCTTACCGCTTCTACATGAGGCAGGTAGTTTTTCTTAATACATCTGCTCTCTTAAATACAGATGGCTCTTCCAAGATTTCAAGAGGCCCCTCTAAGAGTGACTCTTAGGATGCCTATAGAACAGCAGAAGTTAGAAGAGGGGTTATTTTAGTTTTCCTTTTTCAGATTCTGAGGCTATTAGTCAGAGAAACCCTGACAGTCACTCTCGCCTGTCCCTGGTTTTGCCTGTTGTGGTTTTAGGGCTTTGGTAACAGCATCATGCAAAGGAGAATCCACTGAGCTCACGTTCCCTCCACACTTTCCTTTTTTTTTTTTTTTTTTTCGGTTCCCTGAGCCTCCACACTTTCCACAACTAGTCATGGTAAACCACCTAGGGCTTGGCTGATGGGCTTCTGGAGGCTGAGTGGGCTCCTTGGAGAGAAGCCCTGGCCAATGTTAGATTTAATCCTTCCTTTGGACAGCAGATTGTGGGAAAAGAAAAACTGCCCGGGCAGTTTGGTCAGTCTCTCTGATCACAGACATCTGGGCTAATACCTTGCAGAACCTGAACCCAAACTATGTTGAGGAAAAAGGCCATGCATTACTTTGGAATTCTTAATGTCCCAGAACAAATGTGAATTTAAAAGGAATAATTTTACACTGCCAATCGCCATTCACTCTCCCTAATAGCCCATGACATTCACTCAATCATATTTTTTTCCTCTTAAAAGGGTTCTATAAAAGGTTTATAATATACACAAGGGTTTCCTTCTTCCGGGCTGTCTTCTCTTGTGTCAATGTTCCTAGGAATGAAGGGCAGATATTATTTAGATTGCCTTTGAGGTCTTCTATCCAAGAATTAAAAACAACTTCTCGAAAATGCCCCTGGCTGGTCTCCCTATGCAGCTTTGGCTGAGCTTAAACTCATGATCGTCATGCCTTCGCCTCTCATATGCTGACTGCTGAGCTATGAGCTTGTGCTACCACACCAGCTCGAAAGACGCCACCTTGAAAGGAGTTTCATATAAGGTTGTTACTGCATGATCACCATGGAGTTCATGTGTTCATGGCACAGTACTCTGCAACCAGCCTGGGCTCTAATATCCCTTAAAGTAATATGTGCCTTTGGGTAACCTTTCCCCCAACATCTGTCAATACAGTTCTAGATCTGTTCTAGGATGCACACATGCCTTGTGGAAGTCCTGGATAAGTTGTTCTTCAGAGTCCATATATCCACCATCTCCTTAAGAATGTTCACATGTCAGCAGTACAGGGCCTGCCAACTAACTCAGATGCAGATTTTTCCCAACTTTGATGGCACATCTGGAGTTGTTTTGGAGAAGTGCTAATTTTCTGATACCTATGGCAGGCTGTGCATAGAGACTGGGAAGGTTTCCATGCATCCCAGAGATATATCCTCTGGCACAGAGGTGCAGATATTCACATTTAGTTGTTTGGGGCACACTAAAGAAGTATAGTCTAAAGACAATGGTCTCCTGAGATGCCCCATTTAGGGCTGAGAATACTGAGTCTCTTACAGGTGTAGAGACATCTAGGCCAGTTGTGGGTCTCTTTGTTGATTACCATGTACTGCAAACAGAAGTGTCTCTGATGAGGGCTGGGTTGTACTAAACTATGAGGATAAAACAGTGAGTCATCAGGAGTCAGTTTAATACTATATCCATTTAGTTTAATACTATATCCATTTAGTTTAGTTTAATACTATATCCATTTAGTTTAGTTTAATACTATATCCATTTAGTTTAGTTTAATACTATATCCATTTAGCTTTTGTGCATTTTAAAAATATACATTTCTAGGATTAAAAAAAAACTAGCAGAAAAATTCAAGAACACATCAAAAATTTATCCACCGTGATGATGTCCAGTTCATTCCAAAGATGCAGGGATGGTCCAACATTTGTAGACTGAACACAGTATTCAGGTTAAACAAACCTGAAATTGTTTATTCAGGTTCAGATAATAGTAAAAACCCTGAACTTGAAGAAACAGCCCACTGTATAATTAGACTCAAGGGCAGATCACACAAGACCATCTCATCAGCTGCAGAAAAGGTCTTCAACAAAATTCAACTTCATTCAATAACAAGCATTCTGAGAAAACAGAAATACAGGGAACATATCTCAACATAATATAAGGAATATACAGGAAGCCCACAGCCAACATCATCCTAAATGGAGGAAAATTCAAATAACTTTCATTAAAATCAGGAACAAGACAGGAAGTTCTTTTCCTTTCCTCCACTGCGTCAAAAGAACAATCATGTTATGGGGATTGTGACCAGCCCAAGGAGATGACCTCATATCTATAAACCAAAATTAATTTCTTTGTTTCGAAAGAAACACTGTAAATTAACATTTGGAACTTATTTATGCATATTGCAAACACAATTCCAACAGGCATATAAGCAGATATCCCAAGTCAAGTTCACATTTAGAAGAAGAGATCAAAAATACAAGGGGCCAGGTACAGGCAGACCCAAGAAAGAGACAAACAAGGACGACAAAGTCACATGGTCACCACTGTCCTGGAGAGCACAGTGCACCACCTGTGTGAGGAGTGTTCACAGCCTGACTCTCACCAAGTCCTGGAAATGTACCACTTTCAAACCCAGAGCAGGGTTACAGTGATGCACTTAAGAAATCCAGACCAAGTTTTATTGTACTAAGAGATTCAAGCATCTAATTCTTGGCTCCTGAAAATATTGAATATAGGTATAATAGTCAAGGTCATCGACATTAAAAGCAGGCTTCTTGAAATACAGTTTGAGAGCCTGGGTAATATCAGTGAACTGGAGAATAAAGTTATTCTCTTATCTGCTTCTACCTTTTCTACTTTTATGTGAAGTCAATTTTACATCTGTTGATAACTTTTGGGTTCAGTACCTGAAACTAAACATGACTATCTAATGAAAGAATTTATAAACACACTTCATTTTTGCTTCCAAGATTCTGCATAGCAATTTACACCCCCCCCCCAAACTCCACAATATCTCTTACAAAGACGTATTTAGAATACTGGAGAATAGTCTTGATAGACTCTTCTGAGAGGGGTAGTATCCTATTGTGCTGACCAGTTTTTAAACTCTTCATAAAAGGGATCTTAAACAAACTCAGACTTTTAAATATGAATAGAGTAAGTCAGAAGAAGATGAAAGAACTGGCATTCCTGGTGAAATCGGTCAGAGGATTTTCAGACTCCACATGTCCTGATAGTTTTATGTGATCCAGTCCAGCTCCTTAAAAAAAAAAAAAATCCTGCCAACAGGTAAACAGGTCTTTGAAAGCATTTGAAACCAAAGGCTCCCTACCAGCCAGTCCATCTCTTCCTAAATTCTCGGCCTCATTAAGAATGAGAAACAGATACTATGGCACCAACCTGTCTACGAGAACACAGCGAGACAAATGTAATTGCCCGTACAAGGAATATAAATCAGCAGCTTTCAAATCATTCATATTTACACCCTCTTCATTTTGGTTGTCTTTCCTTTATAATTTGGCCATACATCCATGTCAAGTATATAATTTCATCTGAGGCTTTATCAGTTACCGCCCAGAGCCATGATTATATGTTGCAAGGAAACTTCCTCCCCCTGAGCAAGTCTATCTATAGTATCTTCTTGATAACCACTTCTTACATAAAAAAAAGAAATAAATAAAAGGAAAGTCTGGGTTTTCTTATGTGGCTCCAGAGTCCCTAAATAGAACATTTAGGAGCAATTTATCAACCGCCACCATTGAGCTTCCAGCTGCCGCTCCAACTGTTCAAAGCAAAGTGTTTCTGCTTATTCCCTTTGTTATTTTTATCAAGTTGCAATGGAAATTGTAGGTGTTTCTTTACTGAGACTTCAATCACCTTAAGTTTGACTTCCTTCTTGCTAGGGTTGACTGCTGTTTTATGGAGCTTGGCCAGTAAGATGGGCAATAATATAATTTTGGAAGAAGTAATTTGTTTTTGCAAAGAAAATAAGACACAAGTCACCAGTCTAGGATTCAGAAGATGAGTCTGCAACAAGTGGTCACACGCTGTCCCCAGTAATATGCTTTTATTTTTGTACCTTTATCTTAAAAATATATTTAAACAAGAAACAAAGATATTGAATTTTCCCCATAAACTTTGCTTTCTTATTTACAGTGTTACATTGTAAATAACATTCCATTATACACAAATTAAGACTGTGCATTGCTGAACATTCTCTTTACATATCCTTTCATAATACAGTACACACGGCGCAAAGCTATGCAATACTTAAGCTTCAAATAGCTCAGGAAAGAAGCACAAACTTTATCAATAAGACTATTACTTTAAAAGGTTCTGACCTTAATTCTCCACTAGACTGTTTCACTGAAACCATTCTTTGTTCAAGGAAAAAATGCCCTGTATGAGGGATGAGAACACAGTTTAAGTTACCACACCAACCACTTAAACTGACACCATATTATTGATTACTCTTATTAAATGGACCACAATGAAGGTCAAGTCATTTAAACAAGGAGATTCACTCTTCATTTCAGACACATTGTATCAACCACAGTTGGTACCTTTTTATGAAATTAAAGTTTTCTACAACTTTAGGTTTTACTTGTAAACAGTTAAAGCACACATTTTGTAAAGATTTGATCATTCCCAGTCATAGGTTACACTTGAGGAGATCCTGTCCCATCAGGGAGAAGCAAGCACACAAACTGCATACAGATATACACCCACACATGCTCCCGTTCACCCATCAAAGACTTGAGTGTCAACCAGCACTAATATAGCAGCACTTGTGTCCCAAGCAGTGCCCGAGGTTGCAATAGGAATTACAAAACAAGGAAGATAAAACACCCAAGTTCAATTAAATAGTCCAAAGCTCAGGTTTTGAAATGCCTCTCAGACACTTTACATTCAGCCCGGAGTCAGTTCACTGGGCTCTCCAGGCGGCACACTCCACCTTCGATGGCAACCGACTGTCCTGCCACAGCGCCAGGAGGGAGTCTTGAAATGTGAGTCTGCAGAGAAAGAGACAGGAGTGTCAGCGGTGCAAGCAGAGGCCCTGCAGCTGACAAACGTGAAGCCAGCTCAGGAACATCGCATCTTCACTTGGCCTCTCAGTGTCCACTGGAAGTGATGGAGGGAACATTTCGGAGGGGCAAGCCCTCTTGGTTTAAACTGCTCAGGGATGCTCACTGGGCATCTGCTACAGGCAAGCACAGCATCAGTTCATAGGGAAGCAGAGGTAATGGAGAGGCCAACACCTCAGCAGCACAACAGACAACACAGTCTGGATTCCCACGAAAGGTTCTGAAGGCAACTACATAGAGTACATTTCAGCCATCTAAAAACAGGGCAACTGGGGGCTGGAGAGATGGCTCAGAGGTTAAGAGTACTGACTGCTCTTCCAGAGGTCCTGAGTTCTCAATTCCCAGCAACCACATGGTGGTTTACAACCATCCATAATGAGATCTGGTGCCCTCTTCTGGCCTGAAGGCATGTAGGCAGAACACTATATACATAATAAATAAATTTAAAATAAATAAAAAAAACAGGCCGGGCGATGGTGGCGCACGCCTTCAATCCCAGCACTCGGGAGGCAGAGGCAGGCGGATCTCTGTGAGTTCGAGACCAGCCTGGTCTACAGAGCTAGTTCCAGGACAGGCTCCAAAGCCACAGAGAAACCCTGTCTCGAAAAACCAAAAATAATAATAATAATAATAATAATAATAATAATAATAAAATAAAAAAATAATAAAAATAAAAACAGGGCAACTGTGTACAATTTGTCCTCTAAATTCCGAGAGAGAAAGAATATAAAGCATGTTTTTCAGGTGTAATTTAGTCTTTCAATGACTAAAGTAGCTTACAAAAAATCAAAAGTAAATAAGAAAATAACATAACAGTAAAAATTTAGTGAGGGAAAAACACCAGATCGAGGCTAAGGAGGTCTGTCTTGGAGCCGGACTGAGGCTGTGCTGCATGGCTTCCTGTGGTTTATGTGGTGGTCAACTGCTCAGGTGAGAACATCTGTTCTTGGCACTGAAGCTAGGTGGCATTCTCCTGGGGACTGTCATAAACAGGTCGCTGACTAAAGAGGCGAAGAGATATCATCTGTGTGCCACACATTAAGGGTTTGTATGGGCTGAACACTGCAACACCACTCAAAGGAATCTGGTATCCAAGAAAGAAAGTACATGCTGATTCGAAGGGGTCAGGAAAACAACTTCTCTTTTTTCCTCTTTTACATAATCTGGCTAAATCAAGAGGACAAATAAATGTCAGGATTTTTAACCAAGAAGGGGGAAGGGTGCATACTACTCTCTAATTCTTTCTCTAAATAAACTTTGCCTAAGGACTGAACCAAAGTGAGTTCAGGCCATAGATGAAGTTACTAGCTGAAGCTGGTAAGTTGTCCAAGGGCAGGTCTGACATGCTTTCATGAAACAAAAATGAAGTAAACATGTGTTTTAGATTGAACAGTAAGCTTGCTGGCTCACAGTTTGAAGGTGGACATACTACTTTGACTAAGTCCAACAAGAAGAGTAGATATAAAACAACCTGGGAAGGTCTAGAGAACAGAAAATGTCCTTTGAATACTTAGCTTTTGTGTGGGCAAGTCTGGAAGCAACCTGCCCTGTTCAGGGGTGAGGCAGGTGACTCTGGAGTGTGAATGCTGTGTAAGGCAGATCCCTTACATATAGTAATCCCAGACTTAGGCCCCTGGGAGCCGTGCCGAAGAATCTGGGATCCAAGTTTTGTCTTAGCACATGAATATATCATTCCCGAGACAAGCTTTTTATGAAGCTTCTTCAGTCCCTAAAGAGTAGCTACTAGAAGAGGAAGAGTTTGTCCTTGCTACTCATGACCTATATAACACTGTGCACAAAGAGCTCAACTCTCAAAGTTCCCAACATTCAGCATTGATAAGAACACTGATCATCAGGAGTAGAAATGTTCCCCACTGGTGTCACTCATCATCTTAAGGCCTTCTTAAACAAAAAAGGATCCCAAGATATAATAAATGTTCCCAAGATAATAAATGTTCCCCACTGGTGTCACTCATCATCTTAAGGCCTTCTTAAACAAAAAAGGATCCCAAGATA
>NW_004949101.1:8507152-8509859 GCF_000317375.1 Microtus ochrogaster | reverse complement strand
TCTCTCTCTCTCTCTCTCTCTCTCTCTCTCTCTCTCTCTCTCTGTCCCCCCTTCACCCTTCCTCCTCCATAACCCCCTGAATAAACATTCAACTTCACCCTGCATGTCGTGTCTGTCTACCCATGTTTCTTCTGCCCGCCCGCCATGTGTCTCCCTGCCTGGAACCAGCCATTGCTCGGGGACCAGCAGCCATCTCTGCCTGGGGCCCACTGTCTGCCGCCACATGGCCCGCCACCACTGCTCTGAGACCAGCAGCTGTCTCTGCCTGGGACTGGCTGTTCCCAGGGCCCGCTGTCTGCCGCCACATGGCCCGCCGCCACCATTTGGGACCTACAGCATTTCTGCTGCCTACTGCCCTGGGGATCTTGCAGCATTTTTTTTTTAAAAAAAGAACAACATTTTGGTGCCGTGACTCGGATGATTCGCCCGCCCTGGACTTCCACCTGGGGCCGGAGTTCCAGTTTTAGGCGCCATCCGGTACTCTGAGCTCCCTCCTGGGGCAGAATCAGGACCTGATGACCTTCTCTACAACGACCCACATGTTCCATCTGCCTGGATGCAGCTCCTCCAAACAACAAATCAACTAATCGTGAGTGTCCCCATCTCGGCCAGCTTAACCATCTCTTTTAACCCAAGGGATTGACCTTTGAGCTCCCGGCAACCCTTTGCGGTTTCTAGGGATGGGGGACCTCCAACTGCGGGCCTTCAGGGCCTCGGTTGTTCCCTTCGCTGGCATTCAATTCGGCTTGTCTCCTATGCTAAGCCTGTGCCTGAGACGGCTGGCCTTAGCCAGCCCCTCAGTTCACCCGCGCCTGGAGGCCCGGGGTCTCCAGTTCTCCCTCTTTTTCTTTTTTCATTCCTTTTCTTCCTTCTTTTCGTTGTAACTGCTGCTACGGTGCAGCACGCCGCTACAGTGCGGCCTGACCTTGGCTGAATCCCTCCTGCCTGGGAATCCCTCTCCCATCGGAGGCTCGAGTAGATTCAGCCAGGTTATAGCACACACACACACACACACACACACACACCCCGTGAGCTGGGATGCCTGTTCATAGGGCCCGGAGGTTCGTGCCATCTGCATCTCGCCTTAACGGGAAGCTGTTCTTGTTGTAGGCTTGAAGTGCCATGGTTTTTGCGGGTGTTTTCATGGCCTTGACCATGGGAGCCAAGCCATCCAGACCTATCACTCTGGCCTCATGCTTTAATGCCTTACACTTATCCATCTCTGTCCAAATAAATGGCCCCATTAAACTATACACAGCTGTTTTTAGGTTCTAGCCTTTTGCCCCTTCCCTCTGCGGCTTTTGTTGTGGCATGGTGGGCTCTCTAACAACAGACTACACGTGGTGGTCGCCATCTTGGCTGAGGGCCAGACCATGTGACCACACTCTCCTGGTTCTACCCTGCCTCTTCACTCAGTTTTCACTAAACTCCTCATGCTAACTCTGTTGAATGGTTAAATGCCTTTGACAGGGCCCGTCAGAGGCGTCCACATTGCCCAATGTTCACTCTTTCTACGTATAATAATTATTTATTACATCTCATTTCAGATTACAAAACGTGAGTCTTATATTTTAAACTGCTATGTACCTTTAAGTCTCTTAAGCTGTTCTCTACCATTGTCAGTTCTGCCACTAACCTTATATTACGAGCAGTTCTTTCCTTCTCTCTGCCTTTTTACAAATGTAAATCTTACCTGTTGAGAGCCAGTGTGGTCAAGCTCAGACCCAACTTTCCAAACAAATTCTATACTATAGTTATACCTGATAAACAGCCCTCAACTGCTCAGAGATCTGGGGAATGTGATATTTAAGTATTTAATTATTAAAAACTTTTCACAACAAAAAGAGACTAACCAAAACTCAACAGGATCTGTGTGTGCATGTGTGGCGCCCACAGCACGATGCCAAGTGTCCTCCAGCTCTCAAGCACCAACATTCACTGAGCCTGGAACTAACAGACTGGGCAGACTACCTGGCCAACAGGCCCCAAGCATCCTCTTCCTCACCTCCCCAGAGCTGGGAATAAGCTGTCACACTCAGATTTTCAGAGTGCTGGGAATTCAAACTCAGATTCTCTTGTTTGGGTGGCAAGCACTTTAATGATTAAATCATTTCCCAGCCCCCAACAGAAAATTTTAAATTGAATGTCTTTAGGGACTATGCAAACTTGTGTATTTTTACAAGCCGAGGAAATTCAGCAAGGTAAATTCCAGCTATTTAAATAATGTAACTGTACTGAAATTTACAACTAGTGAGAATGGAACAGGCATATTCATTGGGGTCTCTCACCGTACAGTGATTGCTCTTTAGTACATCCTGACTCTGCCAAGGAAAAGCTTCCCCTCTTCACCCCCTCAACCAAGCAGCTCCCCCACTTCTGTGCCAGCCATCTGAGCATTTCTCATCCAGTAACTCTTGATTTTGATTTATTTTCAGTCTTACGGC
This sequence comes from Microtus ochrogaster, assembly GCF_000317375.1. Classification (NCBI taxonomy): domain Eukaryota; kingdom Metazoa; phylum Chordata; class Mammalia; order Rodentia; family Cricetidae; genus Microtus; species Microtus ochrogaster. The sequence continues at coordinate 8,507,415 of NW_004949101.1, read as the reverse complement.
TGTCTAATTGAAAGTCAGTTGGAGACAGAAGCTGCCTTATGTGTACCTCAGCATTCCCTATGCCTGACAAAGAAACCACTCTGAGACACTCACTGGGCAGCAACTTCAATACACCTTCCAGGGTTGTTAATGTACACAGAGGATCCTGGGGTGGGACTCACCGGGTTAGTTAAGAAGTCAATCAAGCTGCCGGGCAGTGGTGGCACACGCCTTTAATCCCAGCACTCGGGAGGCAGAGGCAGGCGGATCTCTGTGAGTTCAAG
>NW_004949101.1:8441002-8506990 GCF_000317375.1 Microtus ochrogaster | reverse complement strand
AACAATTCTTTTTAGATTTTTATTTTTAAAAGCACAGACTAAATTTTTCCTATTGGGGAAACAGAAAAATATTGAAATCTGACTAGAGGCAGAACTTGGGCTTTCCCAAGCAGCTCCTTGGCAGTGCAGTCTCGTGCCTGGGCAGCTGCGTGGTTCTTGCCAATACCTTGGGCAGCAGAGACAGCCTTGCTGTTAAGGAGTCTGAAGAGCTATGTCTTGTAGATAAGCTGACTGACTGCTCAAAGCCAATGTGGTCAGGGTGGAAGCTCCTTAAAATTCCAAATACATCAGCATCAGAATTCTAAAGTGATATTTTAAAGAAAAACTTTAATTACTTGATCTAATCTAAAAATAACCTGATTACTTCCTATTGTTCATACATTTTAAAATCTTTTAAGAACACTTCAGTGTCTGCTCTTTTGAAGTTTCTAGGAAAGCTACAAACACATGATTTAATTTTAAACACATAGTTTAATTTTAAAAGTAACAAAGCCTTTATTTAGTCATTATATTTTAATCCTATGCCTTTCCACACACAACTGTGTTTCCACTTTTAGACTTGCAGATCCTCTATGAAAGTCAAAGGATGACCATGAAGTCATTACCCTACTTTGGTGGAGTTAGGAAAACATATCTAGGCAGACACAATGAAAAATGATCTCTCAGAAATATTTGTTCACTGTTTTTGCAATTCTGGAGCTTGGTCCTCCTTTGCAGTTGGGTTTAGGTATGTGACAGAAAGGTGAGGGGACTGTAGTGAAATGCATCATCATAAGGCTAGCAAACATTTTCTTGTGCCCCAGCTTTGAATGATCCTGATGATTGTGAAGACAGGAGTCTGGGACTTCCACATCACCACTAGGAGAGGGGCCTTTGCTAAACAGAAACCTCAATTTTCATTGTCTATAAATGAGAAATACACGTCCATTTTAAGTAATTATGTACTTTCTAGATTTGCTTGTTACAGCAGCTTCTATATCTTAACGAAGGCAAGCCAGGCATCTCCACCTACTATGTGAACTCTGTTGGATACTTAACTTCTTGGGCTTCCATATTCATGAATATGAATGTAACATTCATCATAAAGCTGGTAAGGACTACATGAGATCGTGAATGCAAAAAAAACATGTGTCAATAAAAATTAAACATTACTGTTTAAACAAACATGCAGCCTAGCACAAAATATGCAGGACAATTTAAAAACTATCAGCTAGCCTGTATTTGGGAAATTGTATTTGAAAATTGTGCTAAACAATCAACTCATCAAGCCGGGCGGTGGTGGCGCACGCCTTTAATCCCAGCACTCGGGAGGCAGAGGGAGGCGGATCTCTGTGAGTTCGAGACCAGCCTGGTCTACAGAGCTAGTTCCAGGATAGGCTCCAAAGCCACAGAGAAACCCTGTCTCGAAAAACCAAAAAAAACAATCAACTCATCAGAGCTAGGGGCCACAGAGAAAATGTGGGAGAATGCTCACCAATCACCTTCTCACAGCATGGAACACTGTAGGAAAAACAGGATACACTATTAAATCAACAGAAGTGACCAACAAATACAAATTCTGGGGGGAGAGAATTCAGACCATAATCTATAGACTTCTAAATGACAGGGTTAAAGCCAGCAATGCTCCACAGGCTTCAGTCTCCACCATCTTTCAGCTCAAATGCCCCCTGCGCCCCCCATACCCATCCACCTGCCTTCTTGCTGGTTCTCAACCACACAGCACACACTTAGAGCAGGACCATGGGTTGTTGTCAATGCTAAGTTTTTCTTCTAGCATCAGTGTGCATCTCTTGCTCATTTCTGCCAGGCAATTGCTCAAAAGCTACCTTCTCTAAAAAGTTCACCCAGGCCCCACCCCACCAGCCTTTCTGTGTCAGCAATAGAGTCTCACCATCACCCAGCCAATCTGGGATGGTTTACTCATTCATCACATGTGTCTTTTGGAATAGAAGTTCCATGAGGACAGGCAGCTTTGACTACCTGTGTACTCTTTTCTCACTGGCACCTGAAGGATAGCCTGCACATGTTAAGTGAATGATGAATGCTTCTAAAAAGCAGGGACACAGGGCATGGAAAGCAAGATTGGCTGACAATTGATAACTGCAAACTTGACATTTAAAACTAATTTCTTATATTTTAGTGCTCTTTATTAGACTAATAAGAGTGCTTTATCTTGAGGATGTTTATATAAGTTAAATAATCATGATATTGAAGTTGTATGCTCTGAATAAAAATGAAAGTCTATATATTTCCCAATCCTGACATAAAATATAGAAATGGTATCATCTGACTCCACCCATTCATTTATTGTACAGTTGTCCTCTCTTGGACCTGTGTGTTCCAGAGAGCACTAGAGACATCAGCAACCAGAGTCATGGTCAAGTAGAGACTGTATGCCTTGCATATCTTTTGAGTTGTTACTTTTGTGAAACTTTGATGAATTCAACAGCAGGAGAAATGTGGAAAGCACTAGGACAAATTTGGTTGCATGTGTATCTTCCTTCTGGAAAGCAGGCCTCTGCTTTGATAAGATGTGGGTGCTAACAAGCACACTTGTTCATTACTACACCCTTCTGTAGAGAAGACAGCTCCCACCCGCTACCATTTTATCATGTCGTGTTAAATCCGCTCTATTTTTACACTGTTGAGTCTCAGGACTTCTATTTTTTCATATAATGATAGTGCCACATGAACTTACAAAATAAAACCTGGAACAATATGTACATTTATAGAGTAACAACTTATTTAAATCTGAGTTAAACTTCTCTTCTGCACTGTCCACTCTGCTACTTGGGCAACAAGAATTTGGTTAATTGAGACTGTAATACAGGCTGAATACACTTTACATCCTTAACAAGTTTAGGAAAGCTTGTACCTAAACTTGTTAAGGGGGGAAGCCATAGTACACATATTCAGGTCAAAGGGCAACTTCTGTACTCAGCCTCACTTTCCACCTTCACATGGGCTCTGGGGACTGAATTTAGGCCATCAGTCTTGTGTGACAAGTACCTTTACCTGCTGAATCAGTCCTGGCCCAACATAGTCAATTCATACTTGACCCAATAACAGTCATCCTCAGTTTTCTTTTGGTGGTATAAATATGATAAACATTAAAAAACCACTGCAGAGAGAAGTTGTGTCTTGGTGAAGCTGTGCCTGGTTAGCTTTTGTTAGCATACTTCTATTGTGGGCTTTCTTTTTTCTCATCTCTTAATGACTTGAATCAAGAGACACTATCACCCCCATCGGTTTCCCAGAAGTCCCTGCCCATCTCTTTAAGAGCTGTCTTTCAAGGAGACATGACTTGTGAACAACTATATTCTAAGCATTCTTTGTGTGAGCATTAAACCTCAGAATGTAGTTAACTAAAACTAGTTTGGACTTCAGACCTCATTATGAAAGCAGATGTACTCAACTAGATGACAACTGCATATGACCTTTCTTAACATAGTCTAAGACGGTGTGTATATCTTATAGAATAAGAACTCATTTCTATCTTTACATTTTTATTTTTTTCACCTGCATATATGTCTATGTACTGTTGCCATGGAAGCCATAAGATGACATCAGATCCCCTAGAACTCGAGTTTTAGATGGTTATGAACTGACTTGTGGATGCTTGAAACTGAACCCAGTTCCTCCAGAAGAACAACCGGTGTTCTTAACCACTGAGCCATCTCTCTAGACCCAGCACCCAGGGTTTTAACACTCTAAGATGCTAACTTCATCTAGCTTTTATTTGTCCTGTTACCAAATAAAAAAAAAATTCCACCAATATCTTAAATTAAAACTGAAAAACAGGCCAGAGCAATCTGAAGACATTATTCCTATGCTCAACCTAATAAATCAGAAATACCAATAAAATGAGGAATTAATGACATATGTTATTACTTTGTTGTAAGTCCTCCCCACCTCATTTTCCATGCAAAATATACACGACATAAAAGATGCACTGGCAAATGTGGACAAAACACAAAGACAGTATTATGGTAAATTTTATTGTTAGTACTGAAGGCTACGGAACGGGTAATACATTCTATTGTTCTCACGTATAAAAGTCATGTCCACAGAATCTTAGAGTAAGATGAAAATGCTGCCTGATGAGAACAGCATGTCCCGGCCCCAGAGCTGCTCTGGGTTCTTCTCTTACCATGCCTGCTGACACCACACTCCCATTAGGGGCGACATCACACAAGAACTCCCTCCCAGTTTTCCCTTGAAAGCCCTCTGAGGCCGCCCACAAAATGTGGCCAATGCTACAGTAAACTAATACCCTGCCACTCATATGGAGATTTATTCTGAATATTCCCTTTGTTAAAGGTGATAAAAAGCTCTCCACTATTTAGCAAACATTTACTCTGTTCTCTTCATAGGGGACAGTGGAATAAAGCACACATGGATCTTGCTCTAGGACAATTATCTTTATAGGATGTAAAAACCAGTCCCTTGGGCTGGAGAGATGGCTCAGAGGTTAAGAGCATTGCCTGCTCTTCCAAAGGTCCTGAGTTCAATTCCCAGCAACCACATGGTGGCTCACAACCATCTATAATGGGGTCTGGTGCCCTCTTCTGGCCTGCGGTCATACACACAGACAGAATATTGTATAATAAATAAATAAATTTTTTTTTTTTTTAAAAACAGTCCCTTGTGAAACCTTACTAGAAATAAGAGATCCCTATAATTATATAATGTTGCAGAGTCCACAATGCTTCTGAATCAATGAAATCTCAAAATACCACTACTGGTAGACAGACATATGCTACACCTATTTTTTTTTCAAAGAAAAAATAGAGAAATGAGCAAGATAGAATTGTACTGTGGTTTGCTTATGGTTAGAGAGGAAGTGGAAAAACTGAATCATGAATGAATGTGTCTGGACTCCAAATTTAGGGCTTTCTACTCCCACAGTGCCCTAGCCCAAAGGATTCTAAATCTAACTTGTTGGAGGCACACCTTTACTGCAGTGGCATATGCCCAAAAGTTTTTCAGAGTGAAATACTGCTTGCTTAGAAAAGCTACTGCCACAAATTTTAATTGTTTAGAATGATTCTGCAACTCAGAGAACAGGTTATGAGCGACTGCTGACAGGTTAGATAATCTCTAGTCACTAGTTCTCTAGGATTCAACATTCTTATAGGTTAAAAAGACTTGTTTTTAAACTGACTCAACAATATTGAGTTGAGTCTGATTCTGACATGCATTAAAATGTTCCTGTATATGTAATTTAAAATAATTTTTAAATACCACATATCTGAAACTACATGTTTTCATCAATGAAATTTCTTTGAATCCATGTTATAGGTTTTCTCACTAGCCCTTCTAGTGGGAATCAAAATCACAATCGGTTCTAGACATTCTCATCCCCCCCCCCTCCTTGGGCAAAACCTCAGCTTTGGAAGTAATGGTCTTAGAATAATCTCAAGACCTAGCAACACTGAAAGCAGGAGACTGGCCCTTTCAGTCTACCCTGGGATGTGGACTCATATGGCCACAGAGGACAAAAGTTGTCCCTGCCTCCAGCACAGCAGACATGAAACGATCAGCAAGTATATACTCTATAGGATATGTGGAGATACACACCTGATGTCACATTAATGGATCTTGAGACCTTTTATAATCTTTACTCTGATTAATAATTTTATTATAGGGGAGAGGGGAGAAGGAAGGGGGAGTGGAAAAATGTATAGCTCTGCTGTAGGAAGGCTTGCAGCTTGTGGTTACCCGCCTACTGGGGAATGGCCTCTTATGCCCCTTTTTTCTTCCTCCTTTTCGCAGGCTGCTCATTTGGATTGTTGGATTGCTGGATTTGATCTATGTCCACCGTTCAAGCAGAGAATTCTGATTTGCGAGTTTACCCCTAGATAAATAACTATCTATTTTTCATTTCTGAGCTAGTGTGGGATTTCTTTCAAGTGTCCATTCATCACTTGGTTCGTTCATCATAGCGCAATAAAAACAAGTGAAGAATTTGTATTACATTTATATAGTGTGTCTCTCTGTGTGTACGCATGTGGCTGAGTGCTCACACATGCCATGACATGGATGTGTAGGTCAGAGGACAACTTGCATGAGCTGGTGCTCTCACATCTCCATGTGGGTCTTGGGAATCAAACTCAGGTTATAAAGCTTGGTGCCAAGTGCTGAGCCATCTCGCTGGTCCTTTGTTCTGATTTTTAAAATACTTTTTATTCTTTTCTCTAAATATATGAAGAGGAACAAATTTTAATGAAATATTAAATTTTAAAAATCAGTGTATATTCCATACATTCTACACAATAACAATTAGGCAGAAACAAACCACAGTTCAATATGTTAAGAATACTAAATGTGGAGTAGCAGAGCAGCTCTCTGAAATTCCAGAACTAACTCAGGATCAGGACTGGACATCCTCTTGATATTGTCTTAATTATGTAGCAAGGTGATTCAATGCTGAATGTGGCGATAAGAATACTAATTAACTAGTGAGGTATAGGTCATCGGGGATGTGACTATGTCCCTATTCTACCCCTCACAACAGACAGCTGCAAACTGAAATAAAAATCTCCCCGTAAGACTGAGTAGAGTTGAATTCTCTCTTCTCTCTGAACCTGGCTGCATCTCAGAGTCTTTTGCTAGCTCTTCTTCATTCCCAATCTGTAAATGTGAAAGTTCAGAGCTAGGGTCTTTTCTCTCTGTTTGTATTCACTCTCTTGCTGATCTTGCCCAATTTGTCTTCTCTATAAAGCATTTTAAAGCTGAAATTCACAAGCACACACCTATAGTAACTGTTCTGGCTAGTCTTCTGTCAACTTGTCATACAAACTAGATTATTTGAAAGGAATGGACTTCAAATGAGAAAATGTCTCCATAAAATTCAGCTGTGAGGCATTTTCTTAATTATTGATTAATGGGGTGAGGCTCAGCCCATTGTGGGTGGTGCCATCCCTGGACTGGTGGTCCTGGATTCTTTAAGAAAGAAGGCCGAGCAAGCCATGAGAGCAAGCTGGTAAGCAGCACCCCTCCATGGTTGGTAGTAAGGGGACTTGATATCTCAGACACATTTCCTCTGAGAACAGGATGTACTATGCGAAGAGAAAAGCCCAGTGTGGTAGTTTGAATGTACTGGCTCCCATAAGCTCATAGAGAGTGGCACTATGAAGAGATGGAGTATGTGTATAACTGTGGAGGTGGGCTTTGAGGTCTCATATATACACAAATATCAGTCCCCAGAGTTACAATTCACTTCCTGTTGTCTTCTGATCAAGATGCGGTCAGCACCATGTTAGCCTGCACAGTGCCATGCCCACTGCCTTGATGGTATGGACTGAACGTCTGAACTGTAAGCTGCCACCTCAATTAACTGGTTTCCTTTATAAGAGATGCCATGGTCCTCATGTCTCTTCAGAGTAATAGAAACTCTAACTAAGGTAACTACCCTACAGATCAAGGTACAATTAACCCCAACCCTTGCATAGATATTGCAGGTTCCTCTTGGGTTTATAAAGGGAAGACTGGCTCGTCTTTTCCATAGTAAAGGCAGAAGCCAAATCATCCTTTTTCAATAACTTTTGTGGGATGTCTTGATATCCTGGGCATTTCTAGTAGGTGAAAATCCAAAACATCAGTTATGGTCTCCTGTGTGGTAAAGCTGACTTTTGCTGGATCCCAACTGATACTCTGGAAAAGGGAACATGGCAAATGTCAGGGAAATCCTCCTTACTACTCTGTTTTTCTCTGTTCTTCTTGGCAGAAGTCTCAACAGCAAAACAATTAAAACTTCCTTGTAGTCTCTCCATGCTCATGACTGCAGTTAAGTCCCTGATAGTCTGTGTTAGCTATCTGAATCTAAGGGGAAAATGCATTCTTGTCATCCTTGATGAAAATGTTGCAAATGATACTTTGTCCCCAAACATGGAAACTTAGTAAAATGTGAGTTGTTAAATCTAGGAACGTATACATCAGGAGTCATTACCTCACAGAGGTATCACACAGCTAGACCACGAGCTTTTGTAATGCTATAGGAATCTGTGATGTGTCATTCAGAGTCTAGGGTTTACTCAAATTGACTATAAAAAATAGTCTTGCCAATGTCTTTTCTTTTTTGTCCTTAAGACATGTATCAGAAACATTTTAAAGGAATAGTGTAGTGAGCACGGTCTAACTGTTCAAATTTAATAAAGAACCATCAGTGAAAGAAATCAGAGAACTACTATATTCTGTTTTTAAAAGAATATTTAAAACATCACCTTCTAGTGATACTATGTTCAAGTTAAATAAAAGCTGTTTCAAAGTTCTCTGAGTATCTCCTAAGAGCAAACTGTTAATACAAGCTTCATTCTAAATTAAGTTTCTTTTACCCCTTCAACACTGCAGCAGACAGCACAGTGCAAACATGCACAGCATTGCGATGACAGCTTGAGAACACAAAGTAAACCGTCAGTACCGACCACTTACTGCAGCAAGTAATATCTGAAAGGAACGTAAATAAAGAGACGAGCTCAACCATGGCCACGTGTATCAATTAATCAATATGAAACTGTTCACTCTTCACCGATTTATAGTATTGCCTTACAAGTGGCACATAAGAGTAGTAAGCTGTCATAAAGGAATTTTAATCCCTGGAATTAAGCAGAAAAGACACTCTTACTTGAGATTTCTAAAGCAGGAAAAAACTATTTTCCTTATAGCTCCACTAAAATTTTACATGATGCGGCTCCATATATTAGGACATAGGCACGTGCACACAACGATTCTGCAAGCACAACTATTCACTGGCAGAATGTCTCACATTCTTCATGCTATAAGTTGCTTCCTTTTTAGGAGTTCCTTTTAATGGTATGCATTCATTGTACACAGTGCTTGATTTCGTAAAGACTCCTTCTTTCAAATATACCATGCACTCTGGCTGTACCCACTCCACTCCAGTTTCCTCCCCTTGGTCCCCTTCTAGTCGCCTTCCTTCATTCGGTCACAGACTGTATTTTCAAATGAGTACTAGAATTAAAATGTGTTCTTGTCCACTCCTCTATCAGTTACCCCATCCACCAGACAGCACCAGAACCATATGGAGCCCACCCAGAACCTAGAGCTGCTTGCCTATCAGACAATGCATCCTACACTTAGACCCGTAACAGTCTTCTCTGGAGTGTGGCTGGAACTGCATCACCAGCACCATGTGCAGCATGACTCAGAATTCAGGCCCTGCTACCCAAGGACCAGCAGCAGAGCCTGGCAAACCCTCTGCAGACTTCACATCAGCAGACTTCACACCAGCAGGTAGAATCTTCTAAGCCTTCACAGCAGATTAACTTCTAGGCTCAAAGGTTGCACTTCTCCCTAGCAGAGCTGAGACCACTGCTGGCACCCCATTCAAACACTAACAGAGTAGTTTCAAACTGAAAACCAAGCACCATTCAGCTAGGTTACAACCTGACAAGTTGGAATAAGAACAAATAAGTACCCAAACACTCACTCAACAGAGCAAAACCAGATAAAAAATCAAAACTTATTCTCAATCACCTAACTCCAGATACCAATGTCCTATCAAAAAAACACAAACAACATGAATAATCAAGACAATATGTCTCCTATAGAAATTAGCACCGCATTGTATTGTTATCTGAGAAATAATCAAGACAATATGTCTCCTATAGAAGTTAGCACCCCATTGTATTGTTATCTGAGAAATAATCAAGACAATATGTCTCCTATAGAAATTAGCACCTCATTGTATTGTTATCTGAGAAATGCAGCATAGCTACTGCAGAGGATAATGGTTCTAAATATAATTATAATATGCTCAAGGAAGTCAAAGAGGATATAAACAAATCCCTGAATGAGGATTGTGAAAATAAAAACAGTTCAATGAAATAATGAAAACAATTCAAGATATGAAGGTAGAATTAAGTAATGAAATGTAATCTCTGAAGAAAAGAAAAAAATGAAACAAAACCAAAAAAATAAATAAATACAAACCTCCTCAGGGAAAAGAACAACTAAGAGTAAAGTCTTATGGTTGGATAAGTGGCACAGAGAATATCAAGTCCCAAGGACAGAGTGGAGAAAACAGATCATTTAATCACAGAAAAGATTAAATCAAAAACGTCCCAGGAACAAGGCATAAAAGAAATCTGGGACATTAAGAAAAGACAACACCAATGAATAATACATATAGAAGAAAAAAAATTAAGTCAAAGGTACAGAAAATATTTTCAACAACATCATAAAGAAAAATACCCAATGCTAAGGAAAGTGGGGCCTATTAAAGCCCAAGAGGTATAGAGAACACCAAAGAGACAGGACCAAAAAGAAACTCTCCACATCACAGAATAATCAAAACACGAAATGTCCAGAAGGAAGAAAGAAGACTGAAAGCAGCAAGACACAAAGAACAAGTCACACGTAAAGGGACACCCACCAAAACAATTAACTAATTTCTCAAAGGAAATGCCGAAAGCCAAGGGCCTGCACTGGTGCTCTACTGGCTGTTGAAGACCGCAGGTGCCAAGTTACCATATTCACAAAACTATCAGCGATCCAAAGCAGAGAGAAGTACTTCCCATGGTAAAAACCCACGAAGGAACTCTATAGAAGATACTAAAAGAATATTCTGTTCGAAAAAACAAAAGACTTTAAAAAAAAAAAACCCAGAAAATTTAAAGTTGGGTGAGTAGAAAGGCAAAGGGGGAGGGTGGATATGGAAGAAGTGGGGGTGACTATAATAAAAATACATCACATAAAATTATCAACGGATAATGAAAATAATGATTAAATATGTATTCTACCTATATTTAATTTGAAGCTCAAAATCTACAACTACTCTTAAATGTCTGTGAAACAGGCCAGGTGTAAGACTTGCGAAATGTAAAGGCTCTAAGTGATTTTCCACGACCTCTACTGCCTCTACCGCTATCACCACTACAACCCAACATACGTGATGTCACATCTACCACATACATTACACTTACACTTTTACCTACTTCTCGGAATGCTATCAAAGCACCAGAAGTATCTATCCTACTTTAAGATGAGGAATTGTGAAGCAGGGCCTGGTAGCTGTAATGTCCTTTACAGTAGTAAAAACTATCATGTTCTGCTTACAACCACTGAGAAGTTGGCTCTGAAAAGAAATTGCGTTCTCACTTCAATCCCAAGCTTATTTATGTCATGAGTCTTCTCAAATCCCTATCCTGAGTCCAGCAGGTCTCCTGTCTCTGTACCGGGGAGAAGGAAAACAACAAACAGCTAAGGATATAAAAACACTGTCCCCTTGAGGAGAGCCAGAAGGTGAACTATTCCAACAGTGCTCACAACTGTGCAAAAATGCACACAGTAGGGAGGGAAATGCAGAAGCTCATGAAGAAGCCTGCTCTGTCCTGACTGGATTCCAAGTGGAAACTCCTCGCTTGATTTCTGCTATATATTTGTTAACTGTCCGATCTGATGATGCTGTCTACCTAATTTGATCTTCTATTTGGAGCCTTGCCACAGGGAATGCTGTATTCCACATGGAAACTCCAGCTGACCAGTCTAACTGTGCTAGATGTTTGTATGACCCTGGATCTGATAATGCTACCTTTGACATTTTATTCGCTCACTCAATTGGGCTACCTCAGTCACCCCTCTGGGTATTTAGAGTGCCTGATTTGATGCGGTTTTGCAATCTGTTTGTCACTTCTATCAGCTACTTGTTATTTATCCTTTTATTTTGCTCACTCATTCAAAATCAAAACATGGCTCTCATCTGCAGAATGTGCAGAACAGTGGCACACACCGACTAAGGAGACTGAGGCAGGAGGATCAGGAGATCTAGGCCAACCTCAGCTCCCTAAGGAAGCTCAGCCTAAATAAACAAATAAATAGAAATTGGGAATCAGACTAAGAAGCTGTCACAGGTTATAAACAGGGGCTCATATAGAAACCCAAGTCTAATTCTATGTCATTCTTCATATAATACTATTTATTATGGTTTTCAAAACACAGAGGTATAATTTGCATTCTATAAAATGCACAGATGCTAAGTAAAGGACTGGATGACTTCTAATAGTTTATTCACAAAACCAAAACATAAATAGAAAACTTTATGCATGGAACATTTCTACTATTACCCTCAAATTCCCTCAGGCCCTACTTTAAAAAAAAAAAGCATTTTAGATTTCTAGACCCCTGTTCTAACTCTGTTAGTACTGCACATAAACGGAAAAACTCACCAAGTAACCTTTCTGTGCTGAGCTTGGTTATTCAGCATAATGCTTTCCCCATTTTTAAGATGTAGAAGAGAATTTATTTAGCTTTCTGAGGCTTTAACCTTGGCACAAGAAAGACCTTACTCAAGGTTTGTAACTCTATTTAGGACAATTTTATGAGGCCAGAGAAAATTAATGGCATCCAAGTTTTGTGAGACTGGGTACAGCTTGGTGGTAGCATGCTTGCCTAACATGTCTGAGGCTTTGGATCTCAGCCCTTACAATATAGGGAAAAATATTTATAGACGTAATCACTGTTGATATTATGAAATAAGTAAAAATAAAAAAGACAAAGTACTACCAAAGAGAATAGAACCATTTTAACTTGGTTTCATATTACATATTCTTTTTGATCTGTAAAGACATTTTCTGAGTGTAAGTTCTCTCATTTCAAAAGAAAGTCATTTACTGTATGTTTACTCTTTAACAGAATGAAACACTCATTGAGTAAATTGTATACTAATTATTTTTTTTTGGGGGGGGGGGTTCTCTGTGGCTTTGGAGCCTGTCCTGGAACTAGCTCTGTAGACCAGGCTGGTCTCGAACTCACAGAGATCCACCTGCCTCTGCCTCCCGAGTGCTGGGATTAAAGGCGTGCGCCACCATCGCCCGGTTTATACTAAATAATCTTATAAATGTTTTTTAAAAGGTTAGAGAATTAAGAACAGATGAGATTATTATCTCATTGATTCTCATTCAATTTCAGAAAAATCATTTCCATAAATCAAAAATTCTATCTCAGAAATTCTTCCCATTCCTAAACAGGTTGAAAAAAAACCCATGAAAAATGGAAATCTGTCAGTTTACTAGAAAATTGTTTTTAGTAGTTTACTAATGAGTGAACAATATCATTTCCAGAAAACACATATTACTGAACAAAAAACACAATGCAAGGCATCAGACACCTCCCTACAGCTATAAATCAGGAAGGCCGCAGAGGGCTTGGAAAGAGCACAGGCAACTGCCACACACTGCTGTCCACCACAACTATGGAGTAGGCTTCTGCTGAAGATACCACACACTCTGGGCAGAGGACAGAGAGGTCAGGATCAAACTCTCTGACAAGTTCCTCCACACAGCCTAGCTTTCACAGTGCCCAAAGGTGCTGTGCAGACTGACTGGGAGAGAAGAGCAACAGCTTAACAATGGACCCTGCATGCTGCAATACCAGACTGCCAGGCAAACTCTAGCAGAGGCACTATTGTTACGGGGTAGTACTTTCAGACTGGATGTGAGACCTGCTCCACGAGAGGGAACTTCGTGCCGGGACAGTCATCTCAGTCAAAAGCCTTGGTGAGGAGATCTTAGGCCCTAGAGGAGAATCCACTATTGCCATTTTGCTCCATTGTCATGTCATCAAATTGTCTTCTAAATATTTGGTTTTAAAAGCATATACATGGGCTACTCTCAACCTTGGCTAGACAGGCTTCTTTTTGCAGTGGGCAGCACTCAATGCAGAGAGGCATAAACGTCCTGAATACTAAGAGTGCTCAGCCTTAAATGAGAATTTTTATCAACACGCTTCTCCCCCAACCACGGCTCAGAGAACATCATAAAAAAAGGAGGCAGAACCAACTTCAGGATAAAAGAAAATGCCATTTTCTGGACATGACATGGCTACTATACTCATAAACTCAAAAGAGTTGTGGTTCCCTGCACAAGACCTGCATGAGGTAAAGCCAGCCAGAATCCCAGCACAAATGGGAGGTGCCCTCCAGGCCTCACCCTTTACTGAGGAGCGACTGGAGTTAAGAGCTGCTCAGGGAGAGAAAGAGAGAGAGAGCACTCTTTTTCTTTTCAGATGACTACTACTAATCCCCACGATCTAGTAGATGGCCCTACATATCTATGTATACTTAGAGCAGCACGAACTGAACTTAATAGATTATCAGAAACAGAAAAGAAGCATGGCATGGTGGCTCAGGTCTACAATCCAGCTACTTGGAATGTTGAGGAAATCATGGGTTCAAGGTTTGCCTGGGACAATTCAAAACAGCACTTTCCAAACCCAATAGGGCAATTGTACATAAGGGTTCACAGCAACTTTGACTGCATGCACAAGGTCAAGCCAGACAAAATTCCAACATAGATGGGGAGGAAGTTGTGAACACACACACACACACACACACACACACACACACACACACACCAGCACCTGAGGGCCACTACAAGTTGACAAAAAAAAATTGGGCTTGTGGTTTACTGAAATGTTCATGTAAGAGCAAATAAAAATCCTAATAAAATTTACATAAAATCAAACTGATTTCTAATATAAAACTTTTGTTAATTCTTTGAGAGTTTCATATATGCACACAGTGTACTTTGATCACATTTGCCCCTTCTTTTTCATGTCTGACTGCCAAATTCATATCAGTTTTTATTACCCACTGAGTCCAATGCGAACATATTGGACACCATTGGAGTGGAACTTCCAGACCATACTTTTTTTAATTGAGAAATTGATAATTACTTTATCAATTTCTTTTTTTTATTTTTTTTAATTTATTTATTTATTAAGGATTTCTGCCTCCTCCCCGCCACCGCCTCCCATTTCTCTCCCCCTCCCCCGATCAAGTCCCTCTCCCTCATCTGCTTGAAGAGCAATCAGGGTTCCCTGACCTGTGGGAAGTCCAAGGACCGCCCACCTCCATCCAGGTTTAGTAAGTTGAGCATCCAAACTGCCTAGGCTCCCCCAAAACCATTTAAAAAAAAATGTTGGAATTTTGGTTTGGCTTGCAAAAAATTTGGGGGAAAAAATGGCCGGCAAGTACTGTATTTTCACTTCAAGAATAAAACATATTTCTCCATTTAGATTCATCTGAGCAAGGCTTTGTAGTTTTAAGGGGATAGTTCTAGAAAATTTCTTATTCATTCCTGACCATGTGAAAGTACAGGTTTTAAGAAGCCCTTCCCAGCCTGTGTCTCTGGCTTCGTTTTCTTGCTTCACTGCACTGGCTGAGATTTCCAGGAAATACCAAGCAGAGTGATGAGAGTGACAAGAGCTGACCTCCTTTTTCTGCATCCCTACAACTAAAAGTGCTCCAGGTTTCTCTGACTACTATGATTTTTAGCTATAGATTTTTTTTGGTAGTTTTTGTTGTGTTGTTGTTTCTTTAAAAAATATAACTAAGGAAGTTCTTCCAATATCTGGTATTTTGAGGGGTTTATAATGAATAGAAGCTGAAAAGATTGTGTGGTATCAAAATAAGCATATATTTCTTCTACTTTATTTTGATAATGCAGTAATTACACTTGTTGTTATTTTTACAGCCTTAAGGAAAAACACATGTATCATAAAATCCACTGTTTTAAATAAATGTCTGATGTGGGAGTGTCATATATCAATCTGTTGATTTCATTGGTTAAGGAATAAAGAAACTGCCTAGGCCCCTTGATAGGCCAACCCTTAGGTGGGTGGAGTAAACAGAACAGAGGGCTGGGAGAAAGAAGCTGAGTCAGTGAGTCGCCATGGTTCCCCCACTCCAGGCAGATGCAGATTAAGATCATTCCTGGTAAGCCGGCTCATGGGCTACATAGAATAATAGGAATGGGTTAGATCAATATGTAAGAGCTAGCCAATAAGAGGCTGGAACTAATGGGTCAGGCAGTGATTAAAAGAATACAGTTTCCGTGTAATTATTTCGGGTATAAAGCTAGCCGTGCGCTGGGGATGCAGCTCTGCCGCTCCTAATTCAACAAATGTCCAATCCCGTGGTTTGTCAAGTGTTTGTAAAGTTGGACAATTTCTAATTCCAGAACATTTTCATGTCCTTGAAAGCAAACTTGGTATCCATACTCCCCACTTCAGCCCTAACAACCACTAATCTCTTACATTTGTTTCTATGAGTTTTCCAATTCTAGACACTTAATGCAATGGAATCATGAAATGTCTGAACTTTTTCACCTGGCTTCTTGTACTTAGCATTCATGTTTTCAAGAACACTTGAACTATCCTGTTGTAGAACTTCATTTCTTTTTGTGATTACAAAAAAAAATTATTGCATGAATACAACACATTTGTTTATTCATTCATCAGCCAATGAACATTAAGTTGTTCCTAATTCTTAACGACTACGAACAACCCTGGTATAAACAAACATCTTAATTTTCTTTAATATATACTAAGGAGCAGACCTGCTGGGTAATGTGGTAATTCTGTTAAAAATTTCTGAGACATTATCATGCTGTTTTTCACCCTTTCCATATTCCCACTAGCGGTACATGAAGGTTCTATTTTTTTTTCCCTAATGAACTTATTCTTCTTTCCTGTAGACATCATGTTGGATGAGAAGTAGAATCAAACTATGGTTTTGACTTGCAGTTCCCCAATGAATACTGGCAGTAAAAATATTTCCATATACTTACTTGCTGCTTGTATACCTTAACTGAAGAAATGCTTATCTGCATCTTTTTGTTGAGTTACAAGATTAAGTTTATTCTGAACTGATGGCAAATACCTCACCAATGACATTATTAACAAACATGTATTCCTATTCTAGGGGTTGTCTTTCAGTTCTTTAACAAGACCATTGCAGCAAAGGTTTTAATACTTAAAATTATTTATTCTCCCTTTTGTTGCATATGGTTTAGGGATCTTTTTTTTTAAAAAACCACTGCCTAATCCAAGGGAAATAATGACATGGGCAACATCTGTCAAAATATGAACACAGCCTGATAGACAGACCAGAGGATATGACAAGTAAATATTTCCTAAGTAGCTAAAAAAATTTAAAGCCAAAGGCTGGATAATTTTCCAGAAGACACTTTAATGTGAGGCATGTTGATAGTGACAAAGTCTCACCTCTCAGCTTTAGCCAGAGAACAAACCAGACAGCGGTTTAGAGGAGTGTAGCACCCACTCAATGCAGAACAGGTTATAAAGCAAGGCTAATACTTTTGAACTGTATAACTTAAGTGCAAGGCTCACGAAATGATCAGATCTGACTTACATTTTGAAGCATTTTAACTTAAAATAACAAAAACATTATGAATAGTTTAAGTATCATGTAACACCTACCAACGCTTACCTGCTGTCAGCATTTTGCTCCACTTACTTGGTAATTTATTATCCACATTTTTACTCACATACTACTTTCCTGAAACACCTAGATTACAAACACGGGTCCCTACTTGCTAGATACTTCAGGGCATGCTGCCTAAAATTATGGATATGTCCCAATAAATCATAATACAGATAGCAATTTTAGTGAATTTATAAACAGTGCAACTCTTTTTGCTAGCCATATTTCAAATTTCAAAGCCTTATTTTGCAAATTGACCTAAAATGTACTTTAGCATTTGGTCTTATAGACAGAAGCCACTTTAAGGTGAATTAAAACATTTACTGGTAACATATCTTTAGTAGTATCCAACGCGGAACACTTTCTCCATCCTTATCTTTTCTGACATTTAACAGTTTTCTATACCATCGTCCCCCTTTACTTCCTTCCCAGCAAGCTCTTCATTCCTGACTTGTCTGTCTGTGTCCTGTCACTAAGTCATGTTATGTGCTTCCAAATGGTGAAGGACACAAATGACGCCGTCCTTCTCAGGCTGTCACATCCAGAGGCACGTACACTGTTGGCTTGTTCCTCGACGGTGACCCTAATTCTGAACACACAGTCTCAGTGTTGCTTGTTTCTCCATTATGCAATTACTATTTTTCCCCCAGAACTAATAATAAATCTCTAGAGAGATATTCAAAGTATAAAATAGCCCATTCCTCTTCAAAAATAAATTTTATAACAGTATTTATACTGTTGTTATAAAAAGTAACCTCTATATATAAAAGAAACCTAATTCATTTAGGGTGAGAGTTATGTGCCTGAATCAACTCCATGCCAGTTTAAATATGTTTTATTGCACTAGACTATGTGCACTGAGTATTTATGAAAACTGCTCATTAACTGCCCAGTCACTATAGAAAATGGCAGTACAACTTTTAAACCTAACTAGTGTCAATGAGCTCATGTTTGTTCCATAAAGATAAATCTATTTATTTCATGCCAGAGAAGGGAGTTATAAATTAAATGATACAAAGATGTTCTTTGCTGTATCTTTTAGAAAACATGATTTTAAAAAGAAAACAGAAACATGTACAGAGAAACTACCTTCATTTAGATTATCTATGATTCTGAACACAACCCCCAGTTACTTCTTACCTTTTCTGAGCAGTGTGACTTTGAGGAGAGTGTTAATCCAAGGCTTTAACAAAAATTAATCATAGCCTTATATAAAACGTTCAAGTGCTTTTAGGGTCTGTGTTTGATAACAAGGAAAAGGAGGGCAATTTTGGGGAAATAGAACATTTTTTTTTTAAAGAAAGGTTTTAAAATAAAAAGAACAGTCTCTAAAGCTGCTTCCTGTCAATCTTTATACTAACTCTCTGCACTATGGAGAAAACATTTTCATGATAAACGAGGGCCCTATACAACAGTTCCTGACAGAAGCCAGGAACGCTGGGTGAGGTCACTAGGTAGGCAAAGGCTGCCACTCTTACTGGAATACATACTTTGCTAAAGTCCTTTTCGCTTTTGAACCCATAGTCTCATCTATATTCTCTGTCACAATTTCAACACCATAAAATCCCTGCATTTCTGACAAAAGAACTAATTTGTTGGTTTTTGTGTGTGCTGCCACTGTTTCAAACAATAGAATTGAGCAATGTGTTGATGTCTTATTGCTTGTTTTGCTTTCATGGAAAGTGTTTATAGTTATAGTTCAAACAATAAAGAAAGAGAGATTAACTCTCTGAAAAGAAAATGGTTAGAAACATAATTTACAAATAAGGCAAGTGGAGAAGCTGTACCTGCTGGCCCAATCCATACCACCTCCACATTTCCAGCTCGGGAACTTGACAGATAACACTAAAATCACACCCCTCATATGCCAAACAGCACAACTGAAAGCCAGATAGCTCTAGATTCAACTTAGGTCTCTGTGCTTTCATGTTAAATGGCAAGTGTCTTCCAGAGATGACCAGCAGGGAAAGCAGACACTTCTACTCAAGGGACTCGGTACACCTCCCTGTCTTTCCCAGCCCCTACCTCCCCCAACTGACCGCAGAGCTGAAGCCTACCCTCATCATGATCCTTTGTTTAAATAAGATCTTAGTTCAAGATCAATATTCAAAGTGGAAGAGAAAGCTTAAATGGTTACAAGAAACTCCTATGGCTTATTACATTTGCTTCCTGTTTGGAAAGTGCTGTTAGACACGTTTTGGAAATATCTGAATAACCATTTTCCACTCGTTCACTATGTTGCTCGATACAGTAGCTACTAGCCACACGTGGCTATGAAAAAATTAAGTGTAGTTTAAAATTCGGCTCTTTGGTTCTAGTAGCCACATTTCAAATGCTCAATAATTTCACCTCGTGGCTCTGGCTGCTCTACTCGATGACGCAGACATCAATGTTTCAACTACTATGACAAAGCTGGTAGGTTTTGCTCCAGGCATGCCAATCAGCATTAAAAAACACAAATACAATTTTATTTCAGAAAGATTATGAAGCAAAGAAATCTATAAATTCTCTTATGCATTAGGTCTCCGGATGCAAAATGCAAGGTTTTCAGGTGAAGCTGAGATAATGGGAGGGGAGAGAGAGCTCAGTAATATTTCACAAATATCAATCTCTTGCTGTGACAATGCTCCTATATACTATATTCACAGACATTTGGTGGCCCCACTGATTTACTAGGTAATATACTTACAGAGTAGTATTATATAAAAAATGAACAATCAACTACAGTCATGTGTTATCTAACTGAGAAATTTGTCAGTAAGCTATTTTATCACTGAGTGAGCATCATAATATGACCTCACTAGGTAACATAATCTTCGGTGTCCACTGTCACACACATGGTTTACTGTTGTTCAAAATGCCAGTATGCTGTATCACTATACTCTTTAGTTGACTTTCTCTATTTTTTTTTAAAAATTACTCAATGTGTAATAGACAACACATATCAGAAATTTATTTGCTATTTTTTCAAAAAAGAGGCT
Source organism: Microtus ochrogaster (assembly GCF_000317375.1). NCBI lineage: Eukaryota > Metazoa > Chordata > Mammalia > Rodentia > Cricetidae > Microtus > Microtus ochrogaster. The sequence continues at coordinate 8,486,764 of NW_004949101.1, read as the reverse complement.
GCCTAGCTTCATAAATCTGCAGCTGAGGTGCTTTAATGCCAAATAAATGTCATAAAGCACAGCTGTTTCTAAAACTTCCATGAACAGAAACATGGGGCATATATAAAAATATAAAAATAAATCCACAAATTATGGGGTTTTCTTTTACTCCCAAGATCAAGAATTTTAAGTTCACGGAGAACCATCAGCAGTAACTGATGCCGGGTGACTATATGACTGCTGTGACTCACGGCAAGTCATGTGGCACAGAGAGGTGAAGCCTGGAGAGACATAACAGGGCACGCAGACGACAAGAGAGCAAACGTGAGATCCACAAGTCTGTGAGCCATTTCTGTTAGGATAGATACAGACACAGCCCAGAGCTACTCTTACATGGCCTGAGTTTCCTTTATTCTTATCAACCTTCCTTGAGATATCAGACATCTTGGTCGGCTTGTCAGCTTTGCTCTCATTTTCTCTCATAAATACTGAGGTTCCTCTTCACAAGTATTCACAGAGGAGAAAAGGGAGCAAAACAAAAGAAGAAAGTGGCTTTCTCATTCATCTTGATCCATCATGAGAAGAATTTGTGAAATCTACTGATTTTTCTTTGGAACTGTGAACTGTGCTGTAGACAAAGCTCATTGGCTTCTACTCAAGAGGTGGAAAAGTCATCTGTTTCAACAAACTGGTTTGAAGCCACATGCACTAGCTACCAGGTTTTCAGGTTATGACCCAGTTTTCCCGCTTACCTTGGCTTTTCCATCCTGGGCTGACATATATCCTACGCACATACTCTCTGTAGTGTGGCTCCACAGAAATTCCACTGTGTGAACAAGAACACAAATAGGCACATTCACGTTCACAGATGGAAAATAAATCTTCGCCTTTTTAATAGAACAGTTAAAGATAGCTTTATATTTAACACTCATTCCCTACTTTCCATTTGCTCCTTCATAAATGTCAAGATGATTTAGTGCTCAAAACTGTAATGCCATTTACTGTGAAATGAAAAATGTATTTCTTTCTTGTCAAAACTTATGATTATTACATGTAAAATAAATGCACTTGTGTTTGAACTTAGAACATTAAACACTTATACATTCATAATACTGTATCTAGTGATTTAGTAAATGTAATATTCCACAGTATAGCTTCTTTCAACATACACATATGCACAAGTGCACACAGCCTTAGTCTCTACTTAAGGCATAAAGCCGAGACTCATGAAATACCAATGGATCTGAACTAGCTTGTTACAGAGAGTAAGGAAATGCTACAAGAATGACAGGGACTTATCAAAAAGACTCAGGGGTTAGCCTGAAGGTCCCTTACTAGCCAAATCTTCTCCCAACAAAGTGACAATGATAGATTATAATCACTGAGCAAATTAAGAACCAAGAAGCAATGCTGATGGAAACAGGTGAAGAAATAAGAAAGGAGATAAACTCTTCTTTCCTTGTAGCAAAGTCAGTGAATACATAGAGAAGATGCCTATTGAGTGCTTCTCACTCAAGCTAAAGAAATGAGTTCAAAACCTGAAATTAACAGGAGAAGGAGCAAAGTAATTCCCCCAAAATTGTCAGCTTACCAGAATATGAGAGTGGTGACACTTGTATGTTTCCCACATTGTGTACACACAGAATAACAATAAATAATATTTTAAAATTGCATTCCTAAACAAGACATTGTAACATCCTTCTGAGGCTCAGAGCATAGAGTGGAAGAAGAAGCAGAAAGAATGGAAGGCAGGGAGAAAGGCTGCAAAGTGCCATCTGCAAGCAAGATATAATAATTACAATCATGATTGGTGCCTTATTCAGTCATCACCTGAAAGGCTTCCTCCTGCAGCAGATAGAAAAAGTACAGAGACCCACAAGCAGACATTATACAAAGAAAGATACGTTGGAAGACACAGCTCTAAACAAGAATAAATCCCTTACCTTGGGAATCAGGGAACTCTGTAGAAGAAGAGACTGAAGAAGTCAGGGAGACAGGAAGGGACAAAAGACACCAGGAAAATAAGGCTCTATAAAACAGCTGAGCATACCTCATATGAACTCACAGAGACTGAAGCAGTAATCACAGGGCCTACCCAGATCTGCACTAGGTCCGCTGCATATATGCTATAGCTCTCACTGTAGTACTTTTCTGGGACTCCTGATGAGACTGATTCCTGTGTTTGAATCATTGGCCAAAAGTGTTGTAATCAATATAGTTTTTCTGTGATTATTTGGGTCTGGATGGCCAGAAAACGAAAGAACAGTTTCCTTCAACAAAATGGTGCCCATATGTTTGGGGCTAACCTGTGTGACCCAGTTGGATCTGGGTACTTGTATGCCTGTTTGGGGGTTAGGAGGAAAGTAGCTAAGAGCATGCCTACCACTCAATACCCCCACCTGGGAAAGCAGCTGGAGAGGGTCTGCTAGGAGTGCACAGGCAGGAAAGCATGGTAGATTCCTGCCAACATACACAAAGACATTTCTAGGCTGCACAGCATTCTGCATGGCAATTTTAGCTTTTACTCAGACAAAAAGGGTTCATGTGCTGCACACTCCTTCCCAGAGTTGAGATGGTGAGTGTGGCTCCTAACCAGCCCATCCCAGAGCTGGCAGTAAAGGTACCTCTGACATCCTGAAAGGTTGAGAGAGGTGGAGGCAGCATCCAGGACCACCGAGACCACACCTTTTACCAATTTACAGGTCAGGGAGCCCTGATGGCTCTACGGGCTGATGGGGGAGAGGGACTTGATGGGGGGGGCGGGGGGGGGGGGGGGGGGGGGGGGGGGGGGGGGGGGGCGGTGGCGGGGAGGAGGCAGAAATCCTCAATAAATAAATAAATTAAAAAAAAAAACTTAAAAAAAATAAAATAAAATAAAATGTTCCCTGTCAGAAAAGAATTTCAGATACACAACAGGACAGATTCAGACATAAAGGACTCTAAATGAGACACAGTGTGTTCAAAAAAAGATATGTAGGCTTGGAAGAGAGTAGAAAAAGAGTATAGAGGGGGCTGGAGAGATGGCTCAGTAGTTAAGAGCACTGGTTGCTCTTCCAGAGGTCCTGAGTTCAATTCCCAGCAACCACATGGTGGCTCATAGCCATCTGTAATGAGATCTGGTGCTCGCTTCTGGCATGTGGGCATACATGGAGGCAGAATGTTGTATACATAATAAATAAAGTAAAAAAAGAAAGAGTATAGACAGTTATAGAAAGAAATAGTTTAAAAAAATAAAAACAAAGCCTTTAAAGAGACAGTAAAAGTAATATAAAAGAGAACAGACAGACATAGATTAAAGGAGTAAAAAAGGCCATGTAAAGATAGAAAATATACAGAGTCTAAATTATGCAAATTATTTCATTAAATTTTTTGACTGCAGAGAGACATTTGATTCTGGGGCTGCTAAGCTAAACTAACATATATACTTTAAAGGTATCTTGACTTCAAAATTTGAATTGAAGGATATGCTGCTTTGGAAAAGAGGTTCTGCTTTTGTTTTCATAGGAAATGAGTCTGTGGATTCCTTCCAAGCTAATATGGTTTGATAGAACAAGACCCTCCAAAAGTTTCCAGTAAACTCTAAAAATACTTTTCCCAACAAAAAGCAGGAAGCATTGGAGAAAATGATGCCCAAATTCTCAAAATGATTGTTTATAAATGTTTGTTTTCATTTAAAGGGGAATATGATATAGAAATGAACGTTTTGCATTGGCATAGATCTTGATCTATTGATAAAGTCAAGGTCAATTTTGTTACACTGTGTATATATATTTCTGCTCCTGTTTAAAGTATTATGCTTATATATCTCATTAAAAATATATAATTAAAAATTACAGATTAATAGGTAGTCATTTATAATAGTCAAACTTGTAGTCATGTTAGTTAGGTTTTCTAAATGTACAGAGCTATATTTCAAATGGACAGGTATTCTTCAAGCCTTTCAAAGATTTACAGAATATGGCATTTAAATGTTTTAAGAACTTAGACTTATATGACAATGAGACACATCTGCTCCTGAAAGCACCAATTACTTCTAGAGGATGATGGGTATCAAAGAGGGTCCTTATGGAATTGGCTAGCCATTTGGACAAGAAACTGCCCTTGCCTGTAATGCTTGGTGGTATGTTGTATAAACTGGACATGCAGGACCCACAGAAAAATGAATGGTAAACTTGCCTAAAGAATGCAAGACAGTCCTTCAGGGTAACTACTTCATGAAAGAGTCTGCCAGACATTCTGAAGGACACAAAAGAAAGTGACTGACAAACTACAAATATGGGCAAAACAGTCTTTTAAATTCTTGCCACATGGAAAAGTCTGCCAGATATGTAGGCTGAAGGCAGATGCCCCCAATATTACAGATGAACTTTGGGTGACTATCCAGGCAGGCAGGGAGATATCTCTGTCAACTTTAAAGTTTTAAAAGCTGCTTACAATGCACTTCCTGCTTACTTAGGTAATATATCCTTCTGGGGTCTTTGATGGCATTGAAGGCTAAACAGTTATAGTTTTCCTTAGTTATAATAAAAGATAAATTAGATATAAAACTTTAGACTCACAAAGATAGGATAAATGATAGAGTACTTTCCTTAATTTGCCAAATGTAAATGAACTAAATATTGTAGCTATAATTCTTGCTTGATAACTGCTTTGTTATATATAATTTTACCATGTTAAAGATAAAACATTCCTTTTAATTAGACAGAAAAGAGGAGATGATGTGGGAAGTCTTTAAGATGTTGCTCTTATTGGTTAATGAATAAAGCTATTTTGGCCTATAGTAGGACAGAATATAACCAGGCTATAAGTGATATATAGAGAGAGTAGGTGCAGTCAAAGAGGTACCATGTAGCTGCCAAAAGAGACAGACACCACTGGAACGTTTCCAGTAAGCCACAGCCTCATGGTAATGCATAGATTAATAGAAATGGGTTAATTCAAGATATAAGAGTTAGTTAGAAATATGCCTGAATCATTGGTTGAACAGTTTTGTAATTGATAAAGTTTCTGAGTGATTACTCAGGTCTAGGAGGCTGGGAAACAAAAAGAGCAGTTTCTGACTATATATCCACTCTTTAGTGGTGTGCTCAGGAAGGCTCTACTTCAGTCTTGGTGATTTCTGCTATATGAACGAATCTGAAGGCCCACCGCAAAGCTTGGCTTTCCTGTGTCATTTACGTCACAACCTTCCCTAGTTATTATTAGAGCTACAAGTTACCCAATGAGTGAGGTATCTCCCAGGACACCTCTTTCTCCATTATCCATGTACCATTAATTAAATTACATTTTATAAAACAACGTGTCTTTACCAAGTTGTGAACAAGGTATTTCCATCCAAATGAATTTTCCTTCTAAACAGACAAAAAAGTACTTGGCCATCTCACTAAAAATACAGAAAACATATACACAGACACATGGACACAGGCATATACAGGCTCACATAAGTATACACACAGAGAAACATACAGACACACACACACATACATTCTTCCCATTGTCGTTAACAATCCCCAGCTGCACTGACTCCTGAAACCTTTAAAACCTCTCCACTTTGCTTTCCATCCCAGAGTTCCTTGGAAGAATACACAACTCTAAAATCACAAGAGTCTTGGCTGGGCAGTTGCCAAGTCAGCTGCTGCTCCTTAGCCTTCCTTGGGTGGGATAGCACAGTAGAAGATGTCTTGCACACCATATAAGTAACTACTTGATAAATAAAGAAAAAATTCATTTTCAAATGGGAAGAGTGAGAAACTATAAATACAACAGCTTTCTCTTATCTGCTCCTGGCTGTTAAGAACTTCTTAACCCAATAAGTGGCTCATGTTTGTAAAAAATAATATACAAAAATGCTTCCTGTCCTGACACAATCTGTATAAATCATACAAGGCATGTCTCATTACACCCATGAGGTAGCTGAGTTGGCATGCTTCCCTGTCAAACTTTCACTGGTAAACTGTCTTGGGAGCAATGGAGGCTGAGCTCCATAGACTGACACATACACTAAGTTGAAGAGATAACCATTCCCTCTTTCCAGTGCTCATGCTGCTTTGGTAAGGACTAAAAAGAAAAATGCTACTTCACAAGAAAGCAAGGGAATTTTGTCAAACAGAAATACAAGCCCTAAAGACATTTCAATTCTCTTCCTATTTTAGCCCCTTATTGCATGAGATGCTTGATGTAGGGGCTGCTGGCTGAGATCTAGGTGATCTAAACAGAAAACCATTGAGTAAAGCTAAGTTAATTGAGACTTCATTTTATTCATTCACAATTCCTTTTTCTTCCAGGATTTATCTCAAGCTCCAGTGACACCTACTATCCTTTAAACAGACCAAACTTGTCTATAAAATCAGCCAAAATTGCTTCCTGAGTTTTAGAAGATCTACCACAAGAAGTACATGGCTGCCAGAATTCAGCTCAGAAATCTTCATATTTTTAGATGAAAAACTAAACCAAACAATAAAAAATCTTCTGGCTAGATAATAGCAAGAATTTTATTTCTCACAAAAGAAAAGAGAATTATAGCCAAAAAAGGTCTATTCCTAGTTTTAAAAGAATGTCTTAGTGGCATTTAAAGAAAGAATGTTCTGTTATAAACAGAGTAGATCAAAAAAAATATTTCCAGAAATAAAAATCAAAGAGCACCGCCCCTACTTGCTAATGTTACTCTCAGCTGAAAAAAGCTTAAATATCATATCTGCTTATTTCTTGAACAACTTTACTACTTTATCTGACCTTAAATAAATACTAAAATGTCAACCCATCCTTCCAGACATCATTGGAGCTGGAACACCCTCCCCCCAGCACTTCTGGGGCACAAAAGAAATGAGCTTCCCACCATGGGAGATCATGGAGATTCTCACGGAAAGGAAAGCTTAATTCCACTTTGTAGGCCATTCGGCAACATCAGACAAATATCCACATGGCCACTTTCTCTCCCCTGTCCAAGGAGGGAATTTGCTTTCTCTTTGCCAGTTAGCTTCATGACCATGTGTACCTCCCAGAGTGCCCAGTTAGCTTCATGACCATGTGTACCTCCCAGAGTGCCCAGTTAGCTTCGTGACCATGTGTACCTCCCAGAGTGCCCTGTCATAGGTGCTCGCAGAAGCTGATGCCATGTGGTGAAAAGAAGCAGCCAGCACTGTTGGGGCCCCAGGAAGAAGCTCCTTTGAACATACACATTAATAGGCTTACCAAATTTTTAATGCCAGTAAAACCAAAAGTCTGGAGGAATTTTAAGTGACAGTAAGATGACTTTTTATCCTTTGAATTTTTCAGAAATCATCAAGCCAATGTAACATTAAAAACAAAACAAAAAACCCTACAGCATGTCTGGTAATAGGGAAAACAAGAATACAACAAAAAGTACTCCACAAAGAACTCTGTGCTCTGAAAGTGGAGCAGCAGGGCGAAGCATCACAGTGAAGTTCTAATTGGCAACTGCAGAACAGTTTGATTTGATAGAGTTAAGTTGAAAATGATAAAGGAACTCGTTATCCTTTCAGTTAGCTATGAAAGAGACCAAAGAAATTCTCATAAAAGTTCAAAATCAAGCACTACCCACAACATACCTTTCAGATACATAGAAATATGAAAGGGGTTTAAGGAAAACTCAAAGGCAACCATGAAATGAAAGCTCAGGAAAAGAAGGCTGTAAGATCAGAGAGGCCCACATGGGGATTTCAAAGATACGGGTAATGGGCAATGTCTTGGGCTGGGCGTCAGGCCCACAGGTGTTCCTTTTATTATTACCCTTTATAACTCACAAATTTATTATGTCCTTTAAAACATATATGAAACATTGCACAGTAAAAGATGAAAAACACAAGGGGTGGGTAAAGGGGTAGCTATAGAAATGCAAGCGTATCATACACAAAATTTAATTAGCAGCAACATAAACACATTTCCAGTAGAAAGAATCAGAGTTATTCTCTACATAAAGTGGGATTAACTTAATGGCAAAGTAACAACCACCATGTGTGCTGACTGCCAAATATACACATCTATTTAGTGATTAAGATTGCTTAAGATTTTCCTCAAATACATGGAGCCGATTTCACACTGGCCACTCATACCTACTGACCAGTTAAGGGAGAAAATCTTTAACTTCATAGGCTCCAATCAAGACATGGGGTATAGAATACGAAGAAGGAAATGTTCCCCATAGCAGGATTGCTTGCTTATGGAAAATATCTGCATATGTTCTAATTACCTCTCTATTACAAGCTTAAATTAGCAGCATGCTCACTGTTCTCACTGGAGGGCCTAATGAGTCTTTGATTGCACATTTTAAAATATTATTTTAACATGTGTGTGTATTTTGCCTAGAAGTATATATGCCATCACGTGCACATCAGGGAGGCCAGAATACCAAATAACCATGTGGGTCCTGGCTATTAAACCCAAGATCTATAGAAAACCAGTTAGTGCTTTTGACTGCTAAGTCATATTGCTAGCTTCTGTTTGTACATTTTTAATCATACTATGTCCACCAGCCTCAGAAAAACACTTCTACAAGGCCTGACAAATATGCAATTATATTTTAATGGGTAAAAATATATTGTATTGGCTTTTTACCTCCCTCTAAAAGCATAAAAAATTAATATTTTTCAGCTGTCTCATCCAGGGACAAAAATTTTCTGTTTGTTAAATGTACATTTTGTACACAGGGGTTTGTCAGCATCTCTTGATCTGGGGAGTGGGACAAGGCAGACAAGTGTTGCAAACAGTTTGTGGCCACACTGTCCCTATACAAGGCTGGATACAGAAGCTGTCTTCTGTGAGTCATTTAGACTGTCTCTAAATCATATTATTGGACACTCATTAGCCAAATTTTCTACCTGTGGTGTTTGTTTTTTTAGAACATATTAGGACATTTTATGTGACATTTCATTTTACTGAAAGAGTAGGGAATTCACAACAGTTGGTTCTGGGGCTAGAGAAATGGCTCAGTGGACAAACACTGGCTGCTGCATTTCCATCCCCAGAATTCATATAACAGCTAGATGCAGTCAGTTCCCCAATGGGTGATGGGAAGATGACACTGGAGAAATCATGAGCTGCTCATGGGGCAGCTAGCCTGGAGTATGAAGCAATATGATGAACAAGGCAAGCCCTGTCAGATGAGGAGGAGGAGGAAGGCGAGAATACCAGATGCTTTTTTCTAATCTTCACATATGCACATCTATAATCATATCCGTGGTCACGGGGTTGGGGCTGCTAAGATAATACAAAAACTATATTTGGCATTTAAATTCATGTATCTAAGAATTACTGGAAGCCTATTGATGGAGGAAGGTCATTGGTTAATTAATAAAGAAAATGCTTGGCCCTGATAGGTTAGAACATAGGTGGGTGGAGTAAACAGAATGCTGGGATAAAGAGGAAGTGAGGTAAGACACCATTTCCTCTCCTCTCTGGGGTAGATGCGATGAAGCTCCGACCCAGGATGGATGCAGGCTAGAATCTGCCCGGTAAGTGCACCTCAGTGCTACACACATTAATAGAAATGGGCCAGGCAGTGTTCAAATGAATACAGTTTGTGTGTTGTTATTTCCGGGTATAAGCCGGCCAGGCGGCTGGGAGCAGGGCGGCAGGAATGCAACCCACAGCTCCCTCAGCAGCCTATTATGGAGATGAGCAAAAATTTCAGTGACACAGTACCTGGCCTCTACTTGCTTCCAGTGTGTGAGATGCTTCACAGAAGGAAGATGCGCTAATCCATAGAAAGGTTACAAAATCCCTACCCCTCTCTGATTCTCGGTGACTTGTGATTTCTCCAGTTATTTACGTAACTGGAGGGAAAAGCATCCAGTCTAGAAGGAGAGGAAAGCACTTTAGGATCTGACCAGAGTTCGCTGAGAAGTGTTGCAAAGACGTAAACTACATAGTACTAGCAGAGCACAAGGAAGGAGCAAACACGCAGGAGGAAACTCTTCCAGATTTCCACATTTGAACAAGGCCTTAAAAGTCAGTTACTATGATAGTGCATTTCCAAGAAAAATGCAATAGTGAGGGCAAGTTACTGGGGCCGGGGTGAGGAGGTGGGGATAGCCCCAGTATTCGAAATGCTATTTGAAAGACAAGGACTTGGGACGTTGGCAATGAGTCTAGGTAACAAAGAATGAGTTGAAAATGATACTTGAGCACGCTGTTTAAGGTGTTAGAGGGGGAGTGGGAACTCTTCCAATTAGGTTAGGTAACTGGCATCCACCTTGCAGATCTGAAAGTAACCCAGAAGTGTGTGTGTGTGTGTGTGTGTGTGTGTGTGTGTGTGTGTTTCCTCAATAAAAGGGTAAAAGTAGTGAGCATAACATATACAGAATCTGAAAGGGCTGATTTCATAGAAACTGAGAGTGGCTCAAATGCTTCCAATGTCCAGGGAAAGAAGCATGGTTGGCACTTAGGGACATGTACTGCAGGCATGGCAGGAATAAGAATAAGTTCTATTGCCCACCAGAATGAATACAGCTACCCATGATCTACTGTATATTTCAAAGTAGCTGTACGGGAGTATTTTAGATATTCTATAAACAAAGAAATAATAAGCTTAAGTGACAGGTGTGCTAATTGGTCAGATTTGATCTGTATACAATACACAGATAAAATGAAATACACATTGTACACTATTCATGTCTATAATTATATGTCAATCAAAAGTAAAAGCCAGACATGGCAGAATACACGTGTAATTCCAGCAATGGAGAGGCTGAGATACAAGGATAGATAATGTGAAGCTACCCTGAGCAACAAAAAACTAATGATAAAAAAGTAGAGAACATGGAAATAAAGTTAACAGATACATATTCTGGTCTTATTTCAACACACTTTAGAAAGATACACACCCTCCAATTTAAATATGTACAAATTATTCACAAAAATTTACTCTTATTTAGGCTAGTCTGATCCTGGGGTTGGTGTGGTTCTTCTGGTCACATTTTCATCTTTTTCCTTTTTTGCTTTGGGCCAATGTCTTCTTTCCCAATTGCCCTTGGCGTAGGTCCATGGTTGAGTTATCAACCCAGCTGCAGGTGTGTCACAGAGAAAGCTCTGCTAGTAAACAGGAGGTGTGAACTGTCTATGAGATGATAGAAAAGGGAAACCTGAACTGGGGAAGGCTGGGGGTGGGGTGTAAAAGGAGAAAAGTAGTTAAAGCCACAGGTCACAAAACACATGTCTTTAATCCCAGCACTCAGAAGGCAGAGGTAGGTGGAATCTCTGAGTTCATGGTCAGCCTGGTTGTACAGAAAGAGTTGAGTTCTAAGACAGCCAGAGCTATACAGAGAAACCCTGTCTTAAAAAACAGACAAACAAACAAAACCCCAAGGGGAAAAAAAGAAGACCACAATTCACAATATTGAGGAGAACTGTCCCAGGGAGGGAGGGTGGCTTCATCCCTGCAGGGATGACTAGACCCAAGATTACACATCTGGATGCACATCTTCCATCTACAAAAACACTCACTGGCCAACCCTTCCTGAAAACAGTTTTATGAGGAAAGTGTGGCAAACACCCTATTTTCCAGATGAGGAAGTGGCAGAGGACAGTCAAGTGCTGCGTGACAGGAGCAAAGCTAATAAGCCAGGGACCAGGAGTAAAGTTCACGCCAGCAGCTCTGCACACAGTTTCTTTCCTTTAGAGGAAGGGGAACAGGAAGAATCCTGTTTCCAAGTTATTATATATACTGTCATGGATCATCTCTAATGTTCCATGGAATAAGATATGAGAGTGAGACAAGCTATAAGATTTTAATGAATCTCATTTAAAAATACACTTTAAGCACAGTCTTTAAAAAAAGTGTTTTGTAAATTTATTTATAGAAAGTCAACAGTGCAAGCAAAGGGATAATGACAGACATCAGAAATATAAATTGCTGACTTAAGGACATAAGCCTTTCCATGTCTTAAAAAAATAAAAAGAGTAACTTCACACTAGAGGGGCATTACCCTTACCTAGAAGCGTCTGCTTATTTGGGGAGGAGTCAGACTCTGAAGAACATCTGCATGACCGGAGAACGATCACTCCACCGAGCACGCCATCCTCGCTGGCAAGGAAAGGTGAACCTGGGCAGAAAAGACCGACAGTCACCTTTCAGTCACTTTCATTTTTTCATTTTCAATTTCCATTTGATTACTAGAACAAAATGTGGCATGAATAAGAACTCTAAGGATGCCCAGTTTCTGACAATCATTGTTCATACCTCATATACACTTGATGGTAAAGGCAGTTTAATGCCTGAACAGGAGCCATTTGGCAAAGGCAATGCCAGATACTGCCAAGTTGACCTGAACTGGGGAGAGTGAATGCAGTTTTGTATTTGGAATACAAGTGGAAAATATCACGAGATTAAAGGACCAAAACAACCACACACACACACACACACACACACACACACACACACACACACACAAGCTCAGCATCACCCTTTGACTAACTCTCGGGAATCCTACACAAGGCTCTCCCTGCTGCCAGAGGCACCCCACCAAATGCTTTGATTTACTACCTTAAATTTAATTTTAAACAATAAGCCACAAAGTTTATCACAAACATTTAAAAATGCTCCTGATGGTTTACACAAATAAGGGTGAAGCCAGATTTCTATGATGTGAATCTGGTGGTTAGAAACAACCCAGCCTCCTTGAGATCTCACACACCGAACCACTGTGAACATTTCAAGAACATTACATTTTTAAAGCCCCTCATTTTCCCCCAAGGACATCTTCTTGGACATCTGGCATAACAAGTGAGCACGTGGAGAACAAATGCAAAATTAACCCAACAACTATCAAAGAAAGTAGTAAAAATAAAACCAACCAAATTGGATTTGGGGGAAACTTCTGGTTAAATTTAGTAGATTAAATACATGCATTTATCTCCACTCCCTCCTCAAATCCCTGGGAATGTTGGATGGAAAAGGAAGGAGGGTATAAAAACGAGGGGGGAAAAAAGCAGATTTTGGGGAAGAGATGGAGAAGCAGCTATTTCACTTGCAGACCTAGTGTACCGGCTAGTTTTTATATGTCAAATTAACACAAACTAGGTCCATCTAGGAAGAAGGAATCTTAATTTAAAAAAAAAAGTGCATCTACAGGATCAGCTTGGAGGCAGGTCTGTGGGGCATTTTCTTGATTGATGATTGCTGTGGGAGGTAGCCCAGATCACTGTGGGTGGAGGTCCTGTGTACTATAAGAAAGCAGGCTGAACAAGCCATGAGGGGCAAGTCAAAAAGCACCCTCCATGACCTCTGCATCAGCTCTTGCCTTCAGGTTCCTTTAGTGATGGGCTGTGATGTGGGACTATAGCTGATAAAAGACCTTTTCTCCCCAAGTAGCTTGAGTCATGGTGCTTTATCACAGCAGTAGATAGACTACCTAAGACACCCATGAACGCTAAGTCTCAAGTTTTCAGGTAGTAGGGAACTTGTAGTGGAAGGAACCTTCAAAAAACTATCTAATTTAGCTGCAAAACTGAAAAGGATCAAATATAGGAGGCCTACATCTCCTCTGAAGGCAAATGTACAGAAAAGAGGGGAAATGGAAGTAGCTGGTTTAATATCTGAAAGAATCCTCCAGAACACTGGTCAGCAAACTATGACCTACTAAGAATTAAAAACAAACAAAAAAATTTAATGGCTGGTTTTTAAAAGTTAAGAAAGATAGGAGAGGAGAAAAAAAGAAATGGGGGGGGGGCGGGCAGACAAGTAGGTAGCAGGGACCACAAATGACGTTTGTGAAGCCAGTGACCTTTATTCTCAGCCTTTTGCAGAAAGCTTGCTGTCCTAGTCAGGATCACAGCTGTGGTGATGAAACACATGACCAAACCTACATGGGGAGGAAAATTATTATCTGGCTATGCTTTTACATTATGGTTCATCATCAAGAGAAGTCAAGACAGGAACTCAAACAGAGCAGGAACCTGTAGGTACGAGCTGATGTAGAGGCCATGGAGAGGTGCTGCTTAGTGGCTTGCTCTTCATGGCTTGCTCACCCTGCTTTCTTACAGAACCCATGAACATTGGCCCAGGGGTGGCCCCACCCACAGATTGGGCCTTCCCCCATGAATCATTAATTAAAAAAAATACACTTCAGGCTACTCTGTTGACAGCATATCTTCTACATACATGTTCTTAATTGAGGTTCCCTTCTCTCATATGACTCTGGCTGTATCAAATTGATATAGCCAGCACACTTGCCAATCCCTGATCTAGGACAGGATTCATTCTAGAGAAGAGTCTAAACCTGCAGAGACTGGATAATCGCCTTCCTGCAAGCCATCAGGCACAAGAGGAGAAACCTACTTGTAACTTGTCCTTGCTTTATGTCGGGGGAGAAGGTGAAGAGAGGAAGGGAGCCAACGAACGAAGAGGGGGATATGGGAAATGACCCTCCCTCCTCATCTCTGCATTGACCATTTGTCTTCTAGCAGTGACAAAAGACTCGGTCAACACTGCTTAAGGAAGGAGGACTTACTTCAGCTGAGAGCTCAACCTTCTTGCAATATTTCTATCAGGGCAATAAAACATAATCTCAAGTAAAAATTTGCTTTTAGCCAACTCCTAGTTTTTTGGTTTTTTTTTTTTTAGTTTTTTTTCTCCTAATTTTATACACTCTATAACAAGCCAGTAGGTCTTTGACCAAGTGTGATGCAAATATCTTACCCAATTTATTAATGACTCTGATTTTACTTCTGATTCTTCATTTTTGGCTTACTTGTTTCTGATGCTTGGGCAGATGATATGTCAGCCTTTTTCCTTTAAGGTTTCTGTGTTGCAAGTTTTACAGGAAAAGCCTTCTCTAGTGGGAAATTATGAAAATATTTTGCCCATGCCCATGTTTTCTACTAGCAATTTTACAATTACAGACTTTAATTTTAAGACTTCAAACTTCTGGAATTAATTTTAGGGTAAAGATTGTTGTGGAAAACTTGTGGTAGACTTATTCCCTCTAAATAGTCAAATGCATAATAACACTTTGGTGAAAAATTCATTCCTTCTCTACTGACTTTAAAATGTCCTTTTTCTACTGACTTACAATATATTTTTTATCATATATTAATTCTCATATTATTAAACCCATACATTTTTAAATGATAAAAGCTACTCTCATATAAATAGTGTTTGAATCTATTTACAATCTTGCAGCATATTATTCTTGATTGGACCAGTTTCTTCTCAATATTTATTATATGAAATAATATTTTTCTTCTTTCAAATGTTTTTTAAAATAGCATTCCTTAAAAGTTTTGCCTTTTATTCTTATTGAAAATTTTATGTGGACACATTTTAAATAAATTGTGATTTTTGCCTATGAGTCAAATATATTGATAAAATTTCCTTTGGTATATATTTAATACTTCTACTCTTAAGTTTTAATCAAATAATTGCAACTGTTGAATGTATTCTGATTTATAAACTTCCTACAGTTTTATCTCAGTTCTTAGCCTTTCAATCTATCCTATCTCATTTACCACTATCCATATTTCTAATGCAAACAAACAAAAATCATGCTACGTGATCTTCAGTTTGGTTTCACAAAACAGAACAAAATTCAAACAGAGCAAAATAAAAGTCTGCATGTTTCCAAGAGAAGTTGGATATCACATTGTCTATGATTGAGGTTAAAACACTCTGAATTAGATGGAAAAGGTTTAATTTAACTAGTCAAAAGTACATGAAAAACTTCCTGATTCAGTATTTTTTTTTTTTTTTTTTGGTTTTTCGAGACAGGGTTTCTCTGTGGCTTTGGAGCCAGTCCTGGAACTAGCTCTATAGACCAGGCTGGTCTCGAACTCACAGAGATCCGCCTGCCTCTGATTCAGTATTTAAAACATATAAAGTATTTTAAAACAATTCTGAAGGAACAGAGGCTTTGCTTATTACAGCCAAGATCCCATGTGTGTGTTAAACCTTACACCCCTTTCTATAATATAGTTTAGGATGTCTCTCAGAACTGTGTTTATGAGCAGAGTCTTTTGCTACAAGACCCAGCTGATATGTTTTGTTTTATCATGGGCTTGGCAAATAAAGTTCAAATGTTCAAATAATGCAGATGAACACTGGAAAAGTCTCTACCAATCTCTGCACAAAGATATTAAATGGAATTAGGTTATCAAGACCACCACACACCTTCCAATGCTGCTGCTGCATGTTTTGCCCAGAGTACAAACTCTTCTCACTTTCACTTTGTAACATGTTTATTGCACATAAGCCCATAACACTGAAGAATCATTACTACTGCTCATTCTGTTGAAAGTTGGTGAAGCCTTAAAAAGGTCACATAGTACCCAGTGGTAAGAATGTTATAGGTTCTCAATATCTGCTACAGGCTTCCAAAGAATTACTGAAAGGTAGATCAATCACAGGCAATGGAAGCACCACATCTCTGGTCTAAACAGCACTAAGAGGCAACTTGTTCAGGGCACAGACAAGAAGGCTGTCATATCAACAAGTTCAGAACTAGTTCACAAGAAAAGAAGAAGGGCCAGGCGATGGTGGCGCATGCCTTTAATCCCAGCACTCGGGAGGCAGAGGCAGGCGGATCTCTGTGAGTTCGAGACCAGCCTGTCTACAGAGCTAGTTCCAGGACAGGCTCCAAGGCCACAGAGAAACCCTGTCTCGAAAAAACCAAAAAAAAAAAAAAAAAAGAGGAGGAGGAGGAGGAGTCAGGTGTAGAAAGCAAGGGAACAATGATGCTGAATGCACCCAGCACTATGAAGGAAGACGAACGAAAACACACACACACACACACACACATACACACACACACACCAACTGACCAAACTGGAAAGGTCAAAGAGGAATAGTTAGGTCTGGTAGGGCAGCATACTTTGCTGAAATCAGATAAGTAATAAACAAACATAAATCTGTGTTATAAGAGAAGCTTTGAAAGACTGACAGTTCAGAGGGCCAAGAGGATGATATCACTTGCCAAGAACTTTTGCTTGGCAAGCTGAGAACACTGTAAGCAAAAGGGGCATCCTTGTCTAATGGAATTTGAGCCACATCTTTCATTGTTTCAAAAAGACATCAAGTGCTGCTGGACACAGTTCCTGCAATGAGGAGTTCTGCACTATGAGTGTTCCCTTCCCATTGGAAGTATTACATATGTTAACTGTTCTTTTGTCTTAATCCTATGTGATAAAAGAGAAGGGATCACCACAAAGAGTGTATGGATAGCACTATTACTTCATTTATTCTTAAGGCATTATTAATTATTTACCCTACCTGAGCATGACTTACCCTACCCTGCTTTGTATAGATAGATCATCAACAACAAATCACACACACACACACACACACACACAATCCCGGGTGCCTGGTTATATGCTTATGCTGGAGACATCCAAGGAAGCGAAGATAAACAACATGGAACTACTTAAAACAGTTCCATGGAAAATCAAATCGGGGCTAAAATGGAGACTGAAGCTGAAGAACCCACTGCTGATGGTAATTTCTGCAAGGACAGTGTTTGGAATTTTAATAAAAGGTAAAGAAAGAACAAGATAAAGATTAGAAAGGAGGACACGACAAGCTAAAAAGGACATGCCAAGGTCCTGAAGAGTTATAGACCTGAAAATTTAGAAAGACAAAACGAAGCTGGAAAAGGCAACATAACAAACAACACCTGGAATGAGGCTGAGGGTCAAGCAGTAATGGCATCTCACAGAGCACGGAGAACCTGCCTACATTTGCATCTCTTCATAGGGGAAGGGCAAAGGGCTGGCACTATTTAGAGAAGAAACTCAAACAGATTGTTCTCAGGAGAACAGGTTTAGGAGAAGGAATAGGGAGACTGCCAAAGAGCCTTCTGTGGAGGTCTACGTGAGAGTTTCTTAGGGAGTATGGAGATACCTCCATGTTCCCTGGACAGCCACCCTTCGTTAGACCTAATACAACCCAGGGTGGTTGAAGGCACACTGTTCCTCCCATAGGGCTAAATTTTGTGGCAGCAGATACAACTTAAGATAAAAGTGAGGCAAGATATTCAAATGGATTCAGCCAAGTGGACACTGAGAGCAGTGAGTTCAGCTTCTTAGCAAGAGGCCCGTGAGTGACTTGAACTGACGACAGATGGTTACGACTTCAGTCTCCCATTTAAGTCAGGTCATTTATATTACTCTTATCATGATACAATGTCAAAGCAGTGCCTGAGGATGGATGTCAGAATTCTGGACATCACGAAGCTGAGTGCTGTGAAATTCCTTCTCTGATCTAAGGCTTTGAATTCCTTCCCTCCTCTTACCAGTCCCCCAGGCCCTGTTTATCTCTGGAATTTTCTCAGTGTCCTAATTTAGCAAAGCTTGAATTTGTTAACCTTAGGGCACTGGCTAGGATTTACTTTTTGGCATCTCCTTTAAAAAAAAAAAAAAAAAAACTAAATAAAGTCCAGAACTTTTTCTCCACCTTGGTTATGGAGTTGTGTGTGTGTGTGTGTGTGTGTGTGTGTGTGTGTGTGTGTGTGTGTGTGTGTGTGTGTGTCTCAGAGCTTGATTTAAAGGCTTATTTTGGACATTTCATACATGCCTAGAAGCCATAGGCAGTGGGAAACCTTTTACTATGCCTAATAATATAAAGTCATATATAATAGGATAGCTTTATCAACTCTTAAACTAATAATCATTCAAAAATCTTTAAAAGCTGACGAAGAGTAGAATGGGGCCTAAAAGTTATCCAGTGACTACCACTTGAAATGTAGCTCTCTTCTGTCTTCTGACAAAGACTGAACTCATATGTTAAAACAAACAACAGCTATTTGCTTTTATTACATTTTGCTACATTTATATGGGTTATTTGAATAGTCAGAAATGTAGGGAAAAACTCAATTCAAGGGGTTAGAATAAAAGGTACAGCAGGCTACTTGACACAAAGCAAATACATGGGAATCAAGATCTTATTGCGATGCAAAGCAAATGATCCTTTTCCTTCCTCAGATATCTAGCCATTCTAGGGATCTGCCTAGTGTCAGATGGCTGACTTCACAGTGAGAAGAACCCCTCAGTCAATTCAAATTCATGCAACCTAAGCAAAAAGAAGTATGCTTGCTCTACAACATCTAGTAAAAGAGCAAAAGGAAGAATGCTAACTGGCTCAATGCAGGCAGCACGCTCATTCATTACCTAGTCAGCAAGGTCAGGCTACTATGCTGAGTGACTAAGTCAACCCTGCCCAAATGAGAATCTGCACGTCTCTTCTCAGTTAAAAGAGGCTTTAAGAACTAAAGATATGGGATAATGTTTACATATGTGCCTGAGGGTATGCACATGCATACACACACGTACTCTGTCTCTCCCTCTCTCTCTTTGCATATTGTTGGAAGTAAAGATATCCATTGTGGGTATATCTTCTGATGGAGGAAGATCATTGGTTAATTACTAAAGAAACTGCTTGGCCCTGATAGGTTAGAACATAGGTGGGTGGAGTAAACAGAACAGAATGCTGGCAGGAATAGGAAGTGAGGTAAGACGCCTCAGACAGACACCATGCAGCTCATCACCAGGGCAGACGCGATGAAGCTCGGACCCAGGATGGACGTAGGCTAGAATCTTCCTGGTAAGCGCACCTTGGGGTGCTATACACATTAATAGAAATGGGTAATCAAGATGTAAGAATTAGCCAGTAAGAAGCTAGAGCTAATGGGCCAGGGAGTGTTTAAATGAATACAATTTGTGTGTTGTTATTTTGGGGCATAAGCTAGCCAGGCGGCCGGGAGCCGAGCTGTGGGAAGAGGCCCGCAGCTCCCTCAACAATCTTCCTTTACTAAACTAGATAGGGGATACTATGCTGGCACATGACCTTTAGCTCTGAGTTTTCCCCCATTTGAGGATTAAAAAGATGAGCATAAAGTGTAAACATAAAAAGCTTTGAGAAATATGGAGTGCTTTATAATAATTGTGTAGTATTACTACAATATGTGAATAACTTGATTTTTCAGCATATTATTTTTTATTACTTTATAAATAATACCAATCAAAATTTCCACTTCCTCCCCTCCTCCCACTCCCTCCTGCTCCCCCACTCACCCTCACCCTCCAGCCCTAAGAGAGGGCAGGGTACCCTGCCCTGTGGGAAGTCCAAGGCCCTCCCCCCTCCATCCAGGTAAAATGCCAGAAAATCAACGGCATGTTTAAGCCTCTGCAGCACTTGGTATGAGCTGCCCACTACTAGTGCTAACAATTAGTCAGGGCTTTATAGCATTTACAAAGGTTAAGAAAAATGTTTATATAAACTCTAGCTGACATAAATGTGTGGTTTTCAGAGAGTCAAACAATTGTAGCTGTTTTCAAATATCTAATGTCTTTAAATTTTTGATTTATAATGAGGGAACAACATAAATATAAAAATAATTCTAACTCTGAGTTTGAAGAGGGTCCATGAGGGAATGAATCAACATATAACTATTACAATAATGACCACACTGCATAACTCATCTCTAAGTGTTACATGACTCAATTCTCCTTTCCTTCATTCAATATTATAATTACATGATTTGTGTTTGCTGTAGCTAATATTAGTGAAATTACCACTTGCTCACAAACTAAAAGAACAGGGTACAAAAGCTTTTGGGTTACCTAAAAAGTATCCCTAGCAGAAAAACTAACTACTAAAATAGAAACAGAGTTGGGTTTGTTGTTGCTTTGGTTTAACTTTTCCTACATGGGATGAAACAAATTCCTTACATGGTTTTTGATACAACCTAATATTTCATAAACATCTTTGAACAGAAAATCATAATACAATACTTACTGTGACTAGTTCATCAGCTTTCACTTTGTTTGACAGAATCAACATTTTATAATCAAGTTCATGGTCCTCAAACACTGACATATTTGAAATAACACCTATCACCAACAAAAACGAGTACTTTTTAAAAAGTAACACGAGACTGTTGTACAGTTTTGAGTTGTCCGCTCTAGATTTTTTTGTCAATGCTGTGTTGTTACTTATTTAAAAATAATACTAAATTATTTCCACTTACCAAAGTTCAGTCCTTATTTTAAATGACTTTTTGGTTTGGTTATCAAATGTCTGGGAGGATAGACAACACAAATGCTATTGATACAGTCAGTCTCTGCTATGTAAAAACGTGTAGTATCCAAAAGAAACGGTACCCCGGGCTTTGGGAGGCTACAGTTGTTGTGCAAATAGCAACTCAACCGCAGACAGTAAAGCAACTTCTGTTTTGAAAGCACAGTGGCATTGTCCTCCTCGGCTGGCTGCCTGTGTTTATTGACTGACATAGTCTACACTGTTAGTCTGCTGCCGTTCAGCTCGGTTAGCAATTTAATGAGTTAAAAAATGTTTTGTTATTTTCATTTTCTTATTTGGAAGAGAGGGCAAGAAAAATCAGATTAACTGCTCAGAACATACTGACAGTTTTATCCTAAGATATATATCAGTCATATGAAGGGAATTTCTGGGCTCCTTGAAAAGCAGAGCAATTATTTCTATTCCAAGTGAACTGAAATTTCAAATGTGGCAATTGCGAAGTGGATCATATATGACTTTCACATGAAACTGCTTGAGTGAACAAATTTCATTATTTACTTGAGTTTAAACTTTTATTTCATTTTTATTATGTGTACTTGTTGGTATGGACGTGTACATATATGTCTGTGGGTACAGGCACACACGCACTTGTCTGTGCATTTGTCTACAGGCCAGAGATGTACAACTGGGTGTCTTATTTCTCTAATTTTGACAGTCAGTGAACCTGAAGATTGCTGATTTGAGTAGGCTGTCCTGAGAGTGACATTCAGGGATCTGCCTCACCCTGTGCCATGTTCACCCCAGTGCAGTGGTTATAGGCAGATGTTATTTATGCTGGCTTTTATGTAGGTTCTAAGTTTTCATGAGCAGCAGCTACTTTTCCATTTCCTCAGCCTAATAAATATGATTTTTCTCAGATAGCCATTCAACCCAAAGGGGAGAGGTTCTCAAACTTTTATGGCAGTCAACTATTTTACCAAGTGATATCTATCTAAAATCATTCTATTTTTCAACCTTCAGTTTTCCACAAGAGCTTCTGGTATTTCTTATGCCTCCCTTTAAAAATAACAATGAAACAGGTCACCCAAAGAAACACATCAGAGCCAAGTAGTAGTGACACACACCTTTAATCCAAGCACTCAGGGCAGGTGCAGATGGATCTCTGGGTCCAAGGCCAGCCTGGTCTACAGAGTGAGTTCCAGGACAGCCAAAGCTACAGAGAAACCCTCTACATAAAAACAAACAAACATAGCATGTCAGAGCTCATCAAAACTCCCCATAAAGGGACAAACAAAAGGGAGGGGAAAAAAGAGACCAAGGGAACAGGAGGGAACAAGAGAAGGCAGTGGTAGGAATAAAGAACAAAATATAGAATGTGCATGTATGAAGATGTCATAAAGAACCCACTGTTGTGCACAATTAATATATACTAATAATCTTTTGAGAATAGGCATTCAATTCTGCAATGAGCTTCCTATAAAGCATCCACTTCTAAAGTGACTGACATCCTTGTAGAAAGTTTCCACCCAAGTTTTTCCCTTTTGTATCAATTTCTCACTTAAATTCATTCTGAGTTATAAAACGTCTATATAACTGAAAAGATTCTGGAAGGCCAGCAAGACCTCAAAGACAGCTCTTTGAGGAACTGAAATGAGATCTGAGCTCCCAGCTGAATCGTTCTAAGGAGTATGCCAGAAACCTTGAGACCAACTCCCAAACCTAATCCACCACAAACTCTAGCCCCATATACACAATTATCTGTCACAAACACCTGTGCACTGATATATAAAGTACCAATCTCAATCTCACTACATATTCAATGCTTTAAGCATGATATTGTCACTGTTTACTGGAACACGATTCCACAGCCTTCTAGAAAACTCTTTTCTAGATACTACCTTTGATACACTTGTCCTATCCAATAGGGGATCAAGCCCCAGAGAGTATGTATTTGAATCTTTAAGACACAATTCTCCTTCTTCCTCAGTCTAGTTCTGCTCAGTCCATCACACACTGAGAAATACCTTCTCAGTCTCCAAAGGCATTTTCCTCCATCACACCCCACACCCTAGCATACAAATTTACTACCAAAACTTATATAGGTGCCTCATTACATTGAGTGCAACCATTTTTCTTACTTTCGCATTTTTCATTGCATATATTTTGCACACCAGTTAAATGCAATCACCCATTCACGGAAAGTAGGGCCTGGTCTCCAGAGGTACTTGATTTATATTCCTTTTCTTGAGACAAAGACAGGACAAATGGATCTGTGCCATTCTTTCTCTTATTGAATTTAATGAGAAAGTTTTCTTAAAACAGAAAAGTAATGCATATAACAAATCATACGTGAGGGATTTTAAAAGAATAGACATCAACTAATTCACAAAAGAAGTTGAAAAGTTAAAAGCCAACCATACAAGAAGAGAATCCTAAGTTCTCTTTCCTACAGTTCACTACTCCAAACTTCTTCAAAGCAACCTGATTTCTTTTATAATTTTACTCTATCTGAATGTATATTTAAACACTCTCTGATTTTATAAGGTAATATTAATGAGTTTGCAAACTACACTTTAAAGATTTTTTTCACTTTATAAGCATTTATTAATGTTACAAAATAGCGTTTCATTATCAGATTTAGCAGAAGTCTATGATACACTTTGACCATCTTCAGTCTCGCTATCACATCCCGCTCTACCCTCCACGGTCTCACTTCTCGACCTCCAAGCCCTTCTGTTTTCACGCAGAATCACTAGTGCTTTCTTTTTAATTATTGTTCTTATATGTACACAAACATATGAATATATAAACACAACCTGCTGGGTCCACTTAGTGTTGCTCACATATGTATGTTTTTAGGGCTGACTACTGACCACTTGGTACTGAATTCTCCACCTCTCAGCACTCGTTAATTGCCTATAGCTCTTCATCTAGGGGTGGGGCCTTAAGAGATTTTCTTCATCAATGAAAAATGCCAACTGGGGCAAACTGCAGTATTTTAAATGCAATGTTACGATTTGAAGACCCTTTCACATTAACGTGTGTAGCTGTAATGCCTTATTTTCAGCCTCATATTCTACTCCTATGGATCGATGTCACAGCTGTTCCCAACTCTGTCAGGAGAAAGGAAGTGCTATGAACATTCTTGCACATACCATCTGATATACACAAGCATAGCTAGGGACAGAATTTCTAAGTACACATTCAACTTATGATGCTTTCCCAAAACCAATTCTACCTAATAAAAAATATCAGTGTCTAAAACCTATGTATCACTTTTTTTAACTAGCATCTATAACATGCAAAGTTATTCATAGTCTGGTTAAATCTCTGTTGACATATTTGTTGTCTCTTACAGTAACTTTTTTCTTTATTTTGGATTTGTATATGAGGGATTGTTTAAGGT
Organism: Microtus ochrogaster; assembly: GCF_000317375.1. Classification (NCBI taxonomy): domain Eukaryota; kingdom Metazoa; phylum Chordata; class Mammalia; order Rodentia; family Cricetidae; genus Microtus; species Microtus ochrogaster. Next base: position 8,462,399 of record NW_004949101.1, on the reverse strand, counting down.
GTAAGTTTACAGTAGAGGCTACTATGGATCGCAATGCAGAGAATAGGTAACCTTAAGATGACTATCCCGAATTGGTGAATACACAACATAAAACCTAAACCTAAGACTCAGGAAAAATCTAGGAGGAGAAAGCAGAAAGATTTTAAGAGCCAGCAGATCACAACACATAGAGCAAAATCATATCTATGAGATATAATAGGAAGCTTTACCTATGAAAACTCACTAATATGGTTGCCTAAACAAGATCTGCATAGTGAAATATAGAAAACACACCACTGTGGATAGGGGAAATTTTACAAGGTCATTCCAGATGAAGGGCTATAGGAAATCAATAACTACCAAGAGAGGGGAAAATCGGTTTTCTTTAGGGACAAGCTCCCTGGGAAGTTGTCCAATGCCACATAGTCAGTCCTAAATGCACGTACAAACATGAATGTTGATAATTAAAGGAAATGTTCATAGAATTAAGAACAGGAATGAGAGAAGTTGGAGGAGGGGAAAGAGGGGTGGAAATGATTATAAAATCTTTAAAAATATATAAAAATTTGAACGGAAAAAACTTAACTAAATTTTAATCAAGAGTCAGAGGCACCAAACCTTGATAGAGGATATTCTTTAATACACTGATGCTTAGAACTGTGCCAAAGAATCTTTCTTTTTTAAAAAAAAAAAAAATTTTATTACTATCAAAAGGTGCAGACCATTTCAAGGAAAATCATCAAATGCAACAAAAAATAATGTGGATGGAAAGTATGAACACATAATTCCAAGAAACATAGAAAAGTAACAAGCTGGGCTGGAGAGATGACTCAGAGGTTAAGAGCACTGACTGCTCTACCAGAGTCTGAGTTCCATTCCCAGCAACCACATGGTGGCTCACAACCATCTGTAATGAGATCTGGTGCCCTCTACTGGCCTATAGGATATATGTAGGCAGATTACTGTATACATAATAAATAAACCAATCTTTTGAAAAAAAAGTAACAAGCTATATGTAAACAGTTTCTCAAGCTGACTTATAAGAAAAAGATAACACTGCTATGCACAGCTGACACTCCTTTAATGCCAATGCTTGGGAGGCAGGAGCAGGAAGATCTGCAAATTCGCAGGCTGGTTTACACAGAACGACTAACCCACAGCAATACAGTGAGACCCTGGTTCCAAAAATCCACATGGATGGATGGATGGATGGATAGACAGACAAATAAATAGATAGGTGATAGAAAAAAAATAAAAAGTCATGAGTGGAGGGAATACAACTAGGAACGGAAGACTCAAAATATCCTTATCTGCAGATAGTCAGATGTTATTTCACAAAGAGTCTAAAACTCTACAGGGGACCTCCTACAGCTGGCTAATACTTTCAGCATAATTGCAGGATACAAAATAAGCACATAAAAGTGAGAGCTTTCCTATAAGTAAATGATAAACATGCTGAGAAAAAAAAACAGAAAAACAAACCATTCACAACAGACTCAAAACACACACACACACACACACACACACACACACACACACACACACCTTGGAATAACTCTAACAAAACAAGTGAAAGACTGGTATAATAAAAACCTGAAGTAGTCAAAGGAAAAAAACCAAAGAAGACAACAGAAAATGGGAAGCTCTCCCATGCTCATAGACTGGTAAGATTAATATTGTGAAAATGGTCACCCTACCAAAAGCAATCTACAGATTTACTGCAATCCCTACCAAAATTCCAACACACAAATTGAAAAAATAACCCTAAACTTCATACAGAAATACACACCCACACAGATCCTCTCAGAAGAACACAGAACAGGATAACTAACACAATCCTGAACGATAAAGGAACTGCTGGAAATACCATCATTCTGATTGGCAATCATAGTACAGAGCTATAGTAATAAAAACAGATATTTTGATCAACAGAAAGGAATTGAAGAGCAAAGCATTAAGTCCACATACTTACAGACACATGAATTTTGACAAATCAAAAATAAAAATGGAGAAAAGATAGTGATGTAAGAAATTGGTATGAATTCTGTCAATTATATTTTAAATAAATTGCTGATTGGCCAGTAGCCAGGAAGGAAGTAGAGTCAGGTCAATGAGAACAGGAGAATTCTGGAAAGAAGGAAGCCCACTCCTCTGCAGTCCTGGCCCAGCCACAGAGCAAGCAAAATGTGACTGCCTCGCTGAAAAAGGTACTGAGCCATGTGGCTAGCACAGACAAGGATAATGGGCTAATATAAGTTGTAAGAGTTAATAAAAAGCCTGAGCTAATGGGACAATCAGTTTATAACTAATGTAGACCTCTGTGTGATTTCTTTGGAACTTAAAGATTGTGGGAACTGGGCAGGACAGAAACCCTGGCAACAAGATAGCATCTTCAACATATGGTCAAAATGAATGGCTGCATGTAAAAGAATAAAAATATTTTCAGCCTGTATAAAACTGGAGACTAAGTAAAAATTCAACTCCAAATGGATTGAGACCTCAACATCAAAGACCTGATATCCTGAATCTGATAGCAGATAAAGTAGGGAATAGACTTAAATCAATGGCATAGGAAAGGACTTTTTAAGCAGGTCTCTAAGAGCACAGACATTCAGACCAACAACTGATAAATGGGGCCCCATAAAACTAAAAGGTTTCTGTATAACAAATGACAGCATAATCCAAGTGAAGAAGCAGCCTACAGAATGAAAAAAAAAACTTAATTATAAATCAGACAAAGTTAGTATCTAGAATACACAAACAAAAAACAAAAACAACAACTTTGCAAAAAAAAAACGCTTTCTGAATGAGGATAGAGTTAAAAAGAATTCTTAAATAATAAAATGTTTCATTCAGCATCCTTAGCCATCAGGGAAATGCAAAGATAAAGCTGCTTTGAGATTTCATCTTGTGAAATCTCAATCTGAATGGCCAAGATTAATAAGACAAATGCCAGACAAAACCCCAGTTTGGAGGAGGGAAATGAGCACTAAATCCTACCCCAAGCCAAGAAGTTATTCAGAACTGACATGTTCTGGAGAGATTTCCACAGCGACATGACAGTGAGTAAATTAACCACCAAGGCAGGCTCCACCCATGCTGAGAAGCAGTTGGCTACCATAAACTGTACTCCATGTTTTTTGCTTTGGTTTGTAAGAGAATGGGTAGTCAGAAATGAAGAAATATTCAGGAAGACTTTTAAGAAGGAAAATAAATTATATGATATTCTCAAGTAAATAAAAGCATTAATCTTAAAAGAAACAAAACTACAGTGGTTGTTTTCAGAAGCTTATCACTATTGAAATAAGAGTATGAAGACGGAAGTCCGGCACTGAAGGAGCGTGGAAGCTGCCACTGTGTCCTAACAACTTGGAAAAACTATTAAATATAAAAAATGTATTAGTTACTTCCACACTGTTGGGATAAGATACCCATCAAGAGCAACTTAAGGAAGTACATGTTTGTTTTGTCTAACAGTGTGGAGGTCCTGGGTAAGAAAGTCACAGAAACAGAAGTTTGGGACAGTGGGCTGCAGTGTGGACCCAGGCAGGAGCAGAGAAGAATGCTACTACTCAGCTAATTTACTCATTTCCGTTCAGTCAGCTCAAGACTCCAGCTCATAGAATGGCCATGACACTCACAGATAAAGTGGGTCTCCCCACCTCAACTACCTAACATAGATAATACCCCAAAGGCACGAGCAGGGTTTTGTCTCCTACGTCACTATGGATCCTGCCAGGAGAACAATCAATGTCAACAACCACACTGAACAAAATGAAAATATAAAAACTCATCCATGGGATCCATGAGAGAAATGATGCCAAGAATTGCTTGTCCTAAACAGAGCAGAATTCACTAATGGAACCAGTGCCAGAGTAGGAAAACTTAAATGAGAGTCACCAGTGAATTCCAGTTGTTGGAGACTCAGTGTAAGACCAGTCTGATGCAAGTTAAATTCCAGTAACAGAAGGATGCCTACATTTCCATGGGCTCTAACCCCTGAAATTAGACCAGGTGCTCACATTGCTATCTCAGTAATAATAGATACTGTATTTAAAAACAGTAATGGCGGGGGCTGGAGAGATGGCTTATCGGTTAAGAGCATTGCCTGCTCTTCCAAAGGTCCTGAGTTCAATTCCCAGCAACCACATGGTGGCTCACAACCATCTGTAATGCGGTCTGGTGCCCTCTTCTGGCCCGCAGGCACACATGCAGACAGAATATTGTATACATAATAAATAAAATATTTAAAAAAAAAACAGTAATGGGGACTGAACCAACAGTCTTGCAAATGCTGGCCAGGCACTCTACTAATGAGCAGCATCTGCACCTTTTTGTTTAATTTGAGACAAGGTATCACTAATTTACCCAAGCTGTATTTTAGCTGTGAACATTGTGCCTTATTATCTCAAGAAGCAGCAATGACGCCTGCACCAGTGGGCCTCAAAGGATAACTTGATTTTTAAAAAGCACAATAGACCTAAGATAAATTTCAAAATAAAGGCACACACAGTCAATCAGTATGTGAAAATTTGATCAATATCAATGTCAGTCAGGTACCAGGCAAAATAAATTACAGTAAGAATTATATATATATATATATGGGTATGGGAGAAGTTGGGGAAGAAGATAAATATGATCAAAATACATTATAGGAAATTCTCAAAGAATTATTAAAATATAGTTTAAAAATAATAAATATGTTAGTTAGCAGATAGACAACTTAAAAGAATATGAAGAGGTAAAAATCCATCTGTAATAAAATGATACAGATAATTTAAATCCCTTCCAGTAAAGGTATGAATATCTGGGATTTACCTAGGATTATGGACTAACTCACCTCTTAGTTTAAATATATACAGACATAAAAAGAGCATCAAGATTTGTTAAGTGGCCAGGTGTGGTGGTGCACTATAATCTAGTAGTTGAAAGGTTAAAAAGAGATTAGAAATTCAAGGTCATGGTTGGCTATAGGAGACTCTGTATTTAAAAAAACAAAACAAAAAACACCAAGAGAAGAGAGAGGAAGGAAGGAGAGCCATTAAATGAAAGTGAAAATTATGCTGCTATCTTGTCTACATACTTATTTAAAGTGCTCATCAAATAGATAGCTAACTGAGAGAAGACTATGAAAACATAACACTTTTAGCAATGATTCTTTCTAATAAAAAAAACGAGATTGAGATGAACAACATGGAGTTCTTTGATTTCATTATTATATAAAACATTTCTATCAGTATTATAATGACAGTCTTTAAATTGGTTTGTACAAGTTTTGTAAAGAAAATGTAAAAAGCAAAAATGGAGGTATTTTGTATTACCACAAGATGATGAAAGTAGTCATTAACTTATTTCAATCACTTCCTGAGAAGATTTCAACAGTGTTACTCCACACAGGAACCTGACGTCATTAATTCAAGTCTAAATACAGAATTTTAATTGATGTGTCATTTGGTGCGTAACTCTACAAGTAGTTTAGATGAAGCCACGAACTAATCCAAGGATTAAGTAAGGTGTTGGAACTTAAGGAGTTTTTGGAACCATGGAGATCTGCCTCCTCATTCTACAATGAAGAAATAGAACAAAGAGACCTGTCTTTTTTAGATAGACAACTAACTATCAGTGCACTAAAAGAAAAAAGAACTCAACCTTCTTGCTTTTAGTCCAGGCCTCCACTAAATCCAATTTATCTCATTCCAAGTACTTTGTAATGATCACATGTACTTCTTGAATTTTTTTTTATTTCCTAATCCCATGTCCAAATCATCTGATTAAAAAGAATTTCAGATTTATGGACTGACTCCAACATAGAGCCAAGAAAAGTTAGTATGGCCAAGGAATTTTTAAATTTCCTCTTATCTAATGTTATTGATCTTAAAAGAGAGAAAGCCATTTAAGTAACTTGCTACAGCCAAAGGATGAGACACAAAACTACAGAGGACCAGCTGTCCTGAGTCTTGGAACATTCTTCTATATTTTACATGAATTTACAGAATAAATCAATACTCACTGGCTAACAAGATGGCTATGAGGGCAACTCCCTGGATTCTCCTAAACTAACTTAACTATTAAATAAGCAGGACCAATGAGCTGAGCTCCATAAAGTCCTTGCTCCTTTCCAAAGCAAAGTGTTTTTAAGATGGGCCTCAACAGGCACTAAATAATGGGTTCCCAGAGGTAAAACTGCTCCACGTCATTACACAAATGAAGAGCAAAGCACCAAAAAGGAGTAACATTTACAAAGTCTCAAGACCCAAATTTGAGTTATATTAATAGTGGCTCTGCCATTTTGGATTCAGCAGTGTCCTTCCGGTCATCCTCAAGAGACACATGCACTCTAATTATACACCTGCCACAGGATTTCCTTTTCTTTGTGCAAGATAGGGGTAGCTCAAGATAGGGTAACTCTGTGCAAAAATCCAACAATCCTGACTGTTCTGGAACTTGCTTTGTAGAACAGCTGGCCTCAGACTCACAGAGATCCACCTGCCTTTGCCTCGTGAGTTTTGCCTGTGGCAAACCACAACACCTGGCTTGCCACAGGACTTCTAAGAAGTTAGATTTCATGAACCTCTATTTTTCAATTCTTAATATTTCCTCCCATTGTTGCCCTGAGACTACATCTACCATACGTACACAATGATAGCAAATCATATAAATCATATGCTATTATGCCAATAATCACTTTTCTTTAAAAACAGCATTCAACACTACTAACAAAATAGATCTCAACAAGAATGCAACCAATCTTTCTGAAATTATTGATAAACTTCAAACCCTGTTCATAGTTTATTCCTCAGTTTGTATGTCAACATCAAGTAGCACTTATTACACACACACACACAGAGAGAGAGAGAGAGAGAGACAGAGACAGAGACAGAGACAGAGACAGAGACAGAGACAGAGAAACAGTACAACCATCCAAATGATTTAGAACTTTGGCTCTCTTCACAGTCTTCATAACCTTAGCACAGGGAATGTAAGAAAGCAGGCTGAAAAGATGGCTCAGTGTCCAAGAACACTTGGTGCTCTTCCAAAAGACCTGGGCTCAATTTCTAGAACCCACACAGTAGCTAACCATGTGCAACTCCAGTTCTGAAGGATCCAAGGCATTCTCCTGGTCTTCGTGCGCACTAGGCACACATGAGGTACGCAGCCATATACACAGGCAACACACCCACAATAAGAACGTAAGAATACACGTGTTCAAAACCCTGTCCTTATGAAATAAATTTTCCTTTGGTCAGTCATTTATTTTCCCATAAATAAATATAATTTTCTAAGATAATCTGTTATTTTCTCTGAGTGTGACTGAAACCACCTTTCTAAGAGAGCATGCTGCTTTCAAAAGATCAAGGTGACAATTTAGGATTTTGAAGAGGTCATTCAGGGTTTAGTCCCTCAGTAGGATCCATTCATTTTCTTATCAGTGAATCCAGTTGAATTTGATTTCACCCTTTGGGCTTCTTTGTGGGCTTTTCTAAATTCTACGTTGTGACAACTTCAGAGGGCAAAGAACTTGGGAACAGATAAAGCCTAGATTATTGAAAACGCAGTAGTTTGGAGAAATACTTCCTTAGCCTGGTCCCCATAAGAATCTTTACAATAGAGCTGGGAATTGATGTGTGACTTATGGGAAAACCAAAGAAGGCTAGTCACTAGTAAGAGTTTCTGTGTCTCTTCCTGGGCCTACAGTAAAGGGAAGGAGGAAAAGGAGACAACAAAACTGTTCGTGCGAGATTTGGAGAAATCAAGAAGGAGAAGAGACCCATGCCCTTTCCCTGTCAGATGTGAAGAGAAAGAAACTGGTGGTGAGGCTCCCCACTCCAGGCACACGCAGAACAAGATACTCTACAGGTAAGGGAGGAGAGTCTGACCTGACTACCCCTTAAAGAATCCCAGAGGCTCTGGGATCCCTGTCTGAAATACCAGGGCTCACTGAAAAGGCTCAGAGGGAACATGTAGCTGAGAAGGTGAGCTGTCTGTCACCTGAGTGTCTGTGGTTGCTGTGTGGGTTACAGAAGACAAAAGCTACAGCTACCACAATGAATTCAGTGGTGACAAAGGCTTATTGCCTACAAACAGGTGAAGGGCAAGTCATACATTGGCAGAAGCCAAGAGCTTAGGAAACGTATTGCAGAACCAGAGTGTCCCTCCACATAAGACCCCAGAACACAGATGTTCCCTGAATTCCAGGTGCCACCAAAAACAACAACAATAAAATATAATAGTACAAAATAGTGTGTATGCATGCATGTATATATATGTATATATGTAATATAAAAATGAGTTTATTTAACTAGCAAAAAGGTAAGTAAACAAAGTTAGAGATGAGCACAGCTATAAATTCCAGCACTGACTGGAGAAGAGTGATGAACTTGAGAGTTTGGGTACGAGGCCACTGAACAGGGTCTGCCTGGGCTAATGGTCCAGAAAGTGTTCATCTAAAGCCATACAGCCAATCTCAGTGATAACTCTTCTACAGCCCTCAACATAGAAACTAGAGCTCAACAAAGTGAACACAATCGTCATCAATGAATCTCTCAACAAGCTCCTGCATCCCAGAGGGTTGTCTGTGAAGCAGTCATTCCTTCTGTACGTTCTCTGCACCTACATGTTCTGAAAACCTCACCCTCCCTGACACAGGGCACCCACTGTACACCAGTCACCAAGAGCTCAGCATCTGTGGTCTTTCTGAACTCTGGAGCATGGCCTGTTTCGTTTAATTCCAGACCCACTTTATCTTAAACCAACCAGCAGAGCTCAGCTGTCTGATAGTCAATCTAGATCTCTGATGCGATGGGATTTAAAATCTCTCCAAGTGTGTTCTTCTAGGGAAACTTTCATCCCCAGGGCACCTGTCCATTGTCCCCAGGGTTTCTATTGCTATATGAACATCATGACCAAAAGCAATTTGGGGAGAAAAGGTTTGGTTGGTTAGTTTCTCAACTTACAACTCTCCAGTCATTCTCCGTTACTGAGGGGCATCAGGACAGAAATTCAAATAAGAACCTGGAGGCAGGAGCTGAAGCAGAGGCAATGAAGCGGCACTGCTTACTGGCTTGCTAAGCTTGCTTTCTTATACAACTGAGGACCACCTACCCAAGGGTAGCATTGTCCACAGTGGGCTATCTTTTCCACATCAATTATCAAATAAGAAAATGTTCCAGAGAATTGCCTAGAGCCAGTGCAATGGAGATATTTTCTCAGCTGAGCTTTCCTTTACTCGGATGACCCTCAGATACTGTCAAGTTCACATAAACACTACCCGCACAGTAGCAAACACTCTCTCCAGGTGTCCTATAACTACTGTTTAGCTTAGTTTAAAAGTCTTCTTTTTAGACTTCACCCATTTAATCTATCATACGGCTTCTATCCTGGTTAGAACAGGAGTGTCATATCTACTTTGTCTCAAAACCTAAATAGACCACTTTTTCCACTTCTTCTTTCCCCAACTCAAAAAAACAAACAAGGAAATTTCTGTCCTCCATCCTCAGATAATTCCCCAACACATCAACACATACATATATGCACATCTAGTAAGAGGACTGGGCAAATGTCGGATTCCATCTTGACCCTGTGCAGTGCACATGCCAATAACATGAGAAGAATAACTGCATTTCAAACATGCTATAGCACGTTGCCCCTTGAATTTCTTTTACAGATTTCTATTTTAGTACTTGTCACTTTAATGCTAGATAATGTCTAGAATCTAGACATTAAATTAATTAAATAGCTGATCTCTTGCTGTAGCAGCTACTGTAATAGAATTTCTACTTACAAATAATATTTTTTGAAGGTCTAACTTCATGCTAGTCAGTGAAGACAAGTCTAGAGGTTTATGTGGAAAAACCGATTCCTAATATATACAGCTCACGGAAATGCTCTATATGGAGAAGGTGTCCTTTTCCCAAAGTTGCACTTACTGATGAACTTGTTTTGCATAGTCTCCAACAGAGCTTGGTGAGCATCCTCAGCTTGTAAAGCGTGTGAACATTCTCTAGCCAGTATGGTGCGCACAAGATGCTCTCCACATCCTACAAGTCCAAGAAAAACAACAGATGAGGAAAACAATACTGACTGCTTTGCTTGTCTCAATAATATAAAACACCCTTGTACAAAACTTACAAAGTAGCTATGTAACAGGACAACCCAGTGAGGGAATGAAATGACCTCTATGAACAGTTTGGTAATTTTAGTAACGATATTCGATAGAATATAAACAAACATGGAGCTACTTAATCTCAAAAGAAAATAGTCAGAAATAAAAGAAACCGTCTTTCAGCTGGACAATTTCTATAACATGGGAATGTAGATTCTGCACCTAGGATTCTCTCCCAATCCCACTAGTGAGTAAATACAAATCATCCTGCTGGGTGGTCTCAGCCTCCCATTTAATAAATGGATCCACAGCTGTCAGTCATTCATTTTCTTTTTGACACTCCACTTGCCTGGGTGGCTGGAGAGAAATGTAGACATCCAGGGGCAACCTAAATCTCTCCCCACCTTTGCTTGAGAAAGTCCATACACCAGCAGTGTGAGGGACAGGATAAAGCAGCAGCTTTCTTACATTCTTTAATACTCACAGAACTTTTAGGAGCTTTAAAAAACTACTTTTCCATAGTTTTAAAGAAAAAGTGTACTTTGGGGCTAAAGAGATGATTCACCTAGGGTCAGTTCCCAGCACCCACAACTGTCTGTGATTCCAGACTGATGTGGGTACTGGATACACACGATGCACATACATTCACACAGGCAAAATACTCATACACATAAAACAAAGAGAGGAAGGTAGTCACGAGGGAGAAGGGGAAGAGGGAGGGAGAAAAAGTGAGGGAAGGAAAGGGAGGGAGGTGAGGATTTTAACATGAGATAAACTTGAACCACTTGAACTAATTAGAGTAATGAATAGAAGTTCTACAGTAGTAGCTACTGCAAAAACAGAGTCAAAGAAGCTTAATTTAAGGATTGGTGAGTTTTAATAGAACATTTCTTGGAAAGGAGCAGCTTCCTTTCTAAAAGAAAAAAAAATTGTAAATGTTTAAAGCTGGTATCATGATCCTCTGGGAACCTAAAAGAAAAGCGTATTTCAGTTCCCTGAAGAAGCAGCTCCACAAAAGAGTGTCTAGGATCCACTCAGAGTCCAAGCAGGACCAGGCACAACTCAATGTTTCTGCACTTTGCATACATGCACATGAACACCAAGACACACACATATACATGGGGGAAAACAAGTGAACAGAGGGGCATCTCAACAATCATAATGAAGCTTGGACTAAAGCAGCTAAATTAAGCAACTACTTTTAATTTTTTGCTAGTTTAAAAATTATTTATTTTTATTTTAAATACGTGCATAAATGTCTGTACACTGTGAGCATGTGTGGTGCTGAGGCCAGAAGAGGCTGTTAAGATTCCTTGAAACTGGAGCTGCTCAATTGCCTGGGTATGCTGGGAATCAAGCCCATGTCTTCTCGAACAGAAGTGCTCTTAGCAACTGAGCCATCTCTCCAGTCAGAAACCACTTGTATAATGGCAACAACATTCATTATATACAATAACCATTAAGCCATGTTGTTGCCTTTCATGTCAGAAATGTCCTCTTCATACATGCACATCTCCTCCTCTGTTCACGCCTCTCCAATTATAACTTTCCTTAAATGTATAGGCAGATATGCACATAATGCATGTTATATGTACAATGTCCACTCATGCCAAGATATGAAAAGTATATGTAAGTGTAAACACAACTTTCAAACTGCCTGATATCTTACGAAAAAGACATTTTCAAGATCTCTTTGGAAATATCTAAACCCAGACAAAACTCCCTGTGGAATTTAATATAAAGGATTATTTTGTTCACTAATGTTTGTTTTATAAGCAGAAAGAAATAAAACGAATAATTAAAAAACATGTTTGACACTTACTGTGTAAGGACATTGTGCTAAGTTCACAAAACCCCATAAATTTTAATTCCCTTTGGGCATATATTTGATGTGGAATAAAGAAATGTTATGCTCTGGGGTAATTGTGACAATCAGAAAGTGAGCACATTATAAACTAAATGATGCTCCAAAAGTTATGTACATATGCCTCAAGTAAAACAGCTAACACACATGAAGTTATGATAGTACATCAAAATTTAGATGTGTCAGGAAGGCATTTCTCTCTTATTAAATTTAGGAGAGTAATAAGGGTTTACCAGTGATTGAGTTTTATTAAAAAAACTATTAAAATTCTGATTTATATTCTAGCATATTATTACCTTTAACATAGGGATTAGGACACCAAAACTTTTTCTACCATGTATTCCAATGAAAGAGAATTGGAGTTTTTATCTACTAAATACCAAAGTTTCTTAGAACAATACTGCAATAGAATTGAAGCTTGACTCAAATGTTATTTAACTTTGAGATTCATTCTTTACTCAAACCATGAGAAATATATTTTTCACTACATCTTCTTTTATTTATATTTATTTATACTGTGGAATTAATCTTCTGTGCATTATGTAAATTTGGCTGTGATTGGTTTAATAAGGAAGCCGACTAGCCAATAGAAGAACAGGATAAGGTTAGGCAGGAAAACCAAACTGAGGACACTGGGAAGAAGAAGGGTGAAATCAGAGTCACCAGGCAGATACAGCAGAAGCAGGACATGTACAAAATGAGGCAACAGGCCATGAGCCACAGGGCAGCAAGAAAATGAATAGAAATGGGTTAATTTAAAATGTAAGAGTTAGCTAGGGCCAATGGTTTCTTTTTAAAAAGCTTATTTGAGACAGATTGCAACTGCATAGAGTGGACCAGATGTGAATGCCAATCTCTCAGCTAAACAGCCCAGTCTCTAGGCCCTAGGTTCTGGCATAAAACCCCGGACCCCTTCCCCACAAGCCTCAGGGACTAAGGCAAGCCTCCTGTAGGCAGGCTGCCCCAGCACCCTCCCTTCCATCCAGCCATGGAAGCTGCAATCTATAAGACCCCTTCCACCCCCAAATGCACCTACTGCCCCTAGCCCCAGCAACCTCGGTGGCTACTGAAGATACAGACTGCAACTGGATAGAGAGGACCAAGAGATGATTGACCAGCATATCAGATGGACAGCCCAGTCTCTAGGCACTAGGTCCCTAGGCAAAACCCCCTCCCTGCTCCCACCACCTCAGTGCAAGGGCAAGCCTCCAGCACATACACCCCCATATTGGAGTCTACAGTCTAAAAGTCCCACTTCCAAACCCACCCGTCTCCCCAAGACTTCAGTGGCTCCCTGAGAGATACAGTGACTGCACCAGTCAGTCCGAGAGGTTCCCTGAGACACAGGCACCAACAGCAATGATGGGATGAAGAGGGAAAGACACTGCCTGCAACAACTGGGTAAGAGATGGGTAGATGCCAAAGCAAGGATACATTCAACAACCTAAAAGGCAATATGACACTACCAAAACCTCATAGTCCTACAACAAGACCTGAACATTGTAACCCAGAAACAGAAGAAAATGACCTTAAAAATAACTTCATGAAGATGACAGAGACCCTTAAAGAGGAAATAAAAAATTCCTTTAAAGAAATGGAGAAGAAGAAAAAAATGGAAAGAAAGCAATGAAGAAAGGAGGAAGGGAGAGAGGAAAGAGTAAATTATAGTGAAACCCATTGATTTAAACAATTAATTAGGAAAAAAAAAAAAAAAAAAAAAAAAAAAAAGGAAGACTTGAAAACTGAAATAGAGCCAATAAAGAAAACACAAGCCAAGGAAATCCTGGAAATGAAAAACCTAGGTAAATGAACATGAACTACAGATACAAACATAACCAAAATAATACGAGAGTGGGAAGAGAGAATCTTAGTTGTTGAAGATATGATAGAGGAAACAGATACATCAGTCAAAAAAAAAAAAAACAACCATTAATGCCATAAAACATCCAGGAAATCTGAGACACCATGAAAATACAAAACTTAAGAGTAATAGAAATAGAAGGAGAATACCACCTCAAAGGCACAGAAAATATATTCAACAAAATCATAGAAGAAAACTTTCCCAATCTAAAAAAGCAAATACCTATGAAAATACAATTAGCTTTTAGAACACCAAACAAACTGAAAGTTCCCCCCCCCATCCCTGTAGCATGAATAATAAAAACCCAGAGACAGATATTGTAGTTCAACCTGAAGATCAGAAAAGCAAAGCAGCCAAGCCACTATAGACATCTTGCCTGTAACAAGATTCAGACAAACAAAGGGATGATCCTGCAGTGTTTTCCACCAACCTCAGACTTCACACTCCACTGAGCTCCTGTCTCTTCCCCTTTATATTCCTCTTCCGCCCAGCCACATCATCACTCCTATCTCCACCTCCCTAGTGATGGGATTAAAGGTGTGGAAACCAAAGCGCTGGGATTACCTCTGTGTGAGCTTTGTTTCTCCTTTAGACACTCTTGTATAGCCCTATGTGGCCTTGAGCTCAAAGGTCCCTCTGCCTCTGTCTCCCCAGTCCAGGATTAAAGGTGTGTGCCAATACTCTCTAGTCTGTAGTTGGCTAGTATGACTGCTTTGCCCTCTGATCTTCAGGCAAGCATTATTTATTCAAACATAAATAATACAGCACTATAAGTCCCCTTGCCACATAATAATTAAAATACAAAATCTACAGAATAGAAAGAATATTAAGAGCTGAAAAGGAAAAGGATCAAGTAACATATAAAGGCAGACCGATCAGAATAACAACCAACTTCTAAATGGAAACTCTAAAAGTTTAGAAGGCCCTGAACAGATATGATACAGACACTAAGAGAGCATAGAGGCCAACCCAGACTACTATACCCAACAAAATTTTCAATCACCATAGATGGAGAAAAAAAAAATTTCATGGATATACCATGACAAAACCAGATTTACAATACCTATCCACAAATCCAGTCCTACAGAAAGCACTAGAAGGAAAACTCCAATTCAAGAAAGTTAGTTGTACCTACAAAATCACAGGGAATAAATAATTCCACAGAGGCAAATCCTAAAGAAGGGAAACACAAACACACTACCACCAAAAAGTAAAAGGAATTAACAATCACTTGTCATTAATATCCCTTAATGTTAATGAACTCAATTTGCCTATAAAAAAACCTAACAGAATGAATACAAAAACAGGATTCATCCTTCTTTATACCAGAAACGCACCTCAACTTCAAAGACAGACATTTCCTCAGAGTAAAGGGTTGGGAAAGGACTTTCCAATCAAATGAACCTAAGAAGCAAGTTGGTATAGCTATCCTAATATCTAACAAAATAGACCTCAAACTAAAGGTAATAAAAAGAGATCAAGAAGGACATTTCATATTCATCACTTGAAGAATCCATCAAGATGAAGTCTCAATTCTGAACATCTATACCCAAATACAAGGGCACCCTCATATGTAAAAGAAACACTACTGAAGCTTAAATCACACATCAAACCTCACACACTAACCAGTGGACAGGTCTGCCAGACAGAAACTTAAAAGAGAAATAAGGGAATTAAAAGATGTTATGACTCAAATGAACTTAACAGACATCTATACAACATTCCAAACACAAAAGAGTAGACTTTCTTCTCAGCACCTCATGAAACCCTCTCTAAAAGTAACCACAAAACAAATCTCAACAGATACAAAATAAAAAAAAAAATGGAATAATGCCCTGTATCGTATCGGATCACCATGGCTTACAGTTAGAATTCAACAACAACACTAATTGCAGAAAGCCCACAAACTCATGGAAACTGAATAAGGCTCAACTAAATCACCACTGGGTCAAGTAAGAAATAAAGACATTAAAAGCTTCCTAGAATTCAATGAAAATAAGAGTACAACATACCCAAACTTATGCAACACTAGGAAAGCAGTACTAAAAGAAAGTTCATAGCACTAAATGCTTACATAAAGAAGTTGGAGAAATCCTACACTGTTGAATTAACAGAACACCAGAAAGCTCTAGAACAAAACAAGCAAACTCACCCAGGAGGAATAGACGCCAGGAAATTATCAAATTGAGGATTAAAATCAATAAAATAGAAACAAAGAGAACAATACAAAGAATCATTGAAACAAAGAGTTAGTTCTTCAAGAAAATCAACAAGATAGACAAATCCTTATCCAAGCTAACCAGCAGAAGAGAGAAGGGAACTACAGACCCTTTATGAACATTAATACAAAAATACTCAATAAAATACGGACAAGAAGAATCCAAGAACGCATCAAAAAAATCATTTGCCATAATCAAGTAGCCTTCATCCCTCAGGAAACTTACAAAATTGGCAATGTCCCTCCCAGAATTATATAATCAGTAGCAATTGCTGAGGAGAGAAGAATCTCTCTTACTCATGCAGCTATCTGCAAGTCACTCAGCTCCAGGAACACAGACAACTTTTGTGAATGGGTACCTGTAGTAATTGGAGCGGCGGGGCTGCGTCCCCAGCACCCCGGCCGCACCCGGGCCGCCTCCGGCTAGCTTTACCCGAAATAATTACACGGACACTGTATTCTTTTAAACACTGCTTGACCCATTCTCTTCTAGGCTAATTCTCACATATTAATTTAGCCCATTTCTAATCATCTGTGTGTAGCACCCCAAGGTGCGCTTACCGGGAAGATTCTAGCCTACGTCCATCCTGGGTCGGAGCTTCATCGCGTGTGCCTCAGAGAGCAGAGCTCTTGCCTCTGCCCGCAAGAGTGGAGCATCGTGTCTCTCTGAGGCTTCTGCCCCTGAGAGGAGAGCTGTCGAGTCTCTGAGCTCACTTCCTCTACCTCCCAGCGTTCTGCTCCTCCCACCTACGTTCTAACCTATCAGGTCAAGCAGCTTCTTTATTTAATTAACCAATGACCTTCCTACATCAGGTACCCAGGGTGAAACAGACATTTCAGTGATCCTGCTGATCCTGAGTCATTGACATTCCTGTATGTAATCTCCTCATCAGTGTTCATGTAAACAATTCCAATCCAATCATATTGCACTTTGATCTGTCATTGGTTCTCTATCTCATGTAAATAGATATTTTTTTCTTCATGTTTTCCTAGAAAAAGTCATACAGTTGCTGCCTCAACAAAAGATGAGCTAGGGAAGAGTGGCAATACGCTCCCTGTGATGAGTGTTAAAAGATGTTCACCATGCATGCACAGCTGATCAGTGTTAATGCATTCACAGGGGTAATCCTTTTCACATGTGGAATGATGTAATTCTGTGCTCTAGTACTGGTTGAATGCTTCCTGAGAAAGGTAATGTCAAAGCTGAGTTGTCTGATAGAGAGGCTGACTACCAAGGTCCAGCTATTAAAGTATTGAAGTCCAGCAATCAGAACCCCACTTTAGCTCACTTAAATAAAAATGTGCAATTAAAATTAAACACCTCATCCTAACACAGGGTTTGCCATTTTACCTTTATAAATCCCATTTGCCTATGGGCCAAGTCTGTCTCCTCTCTATGCAGAAGTGGTCCTTTCTCCGTCCTGGACAAACACCCCTGTGCCCTTTTCCTCCTCCTTCGTCCCCCTGTTTCCTTTACTCCTGCATCCCATTCTAACACAGACCTCCACTTCTTCTCCTCTTAAAAATTACCTCTGGTAAATACTGAGTTAGAAAGTCACTTTAACTTTTCTTCCCAGCATAATAAAGAATCTCTGTAAAAACAGGCACTTCGGTGTGAGTTGTTCCTTATCTGGGTTCTGGAAGCCTCTGTTGTACATATGTATGTGGGGGGGAGGGGTGTCACCATCACACTTTACCAAAAGCTACTATTTATTAATTAAAGTGCTTTTTAAATGTTTCCCATTTGCCTTGGAGTCCCTCCTCTGCTTTTCTCCCGGGAAAATCCCATGCTTCAATAATTTATGCTTATTCCCTTACTCTTGAAAAAGGGTCTACACTTCCCTCATTTCATCAAATCCAATTGGAAAAAAATGCACCTTTGGTTATCCATCAGAATAACAATACAGGTGCAAAAGTAACCCCAAATTTCAGTGACTTAACAAACTCATAATAATGATTAATGTTGCAGGTCAAATCTGGGTCACATATTTAAGAAAAAATACCAGCAGTTCCATCATCTATAAATGTACTATTGTTTGAATAAACTATGTAATTTAAAAGTCAAGCAGGACTATTTTCCTGCTTTAGGCTATATTCTAGTTTATTTCTGTTGCTGTGATAAAACACCTAACCAAAAGCAGCTTAGGGGAAAAAAAAGAGTTTACTGGGCTCACAATCCAAGACTACTGCCATCATTTCAGGGAAGTCAGACAAGAGCTCAAGAGCCAGTTACATCACACCCACAGCTCAGAGGGAAACAATGCACCCACACTGCCTGCTTGTTTACTGTGTGTGCTGGCCTAGCTTTTCCATTCACTCTGTTCAAAGGATAGCCCATTAAATAGACGTGCTGCCCACAGTCAGAGTGGTTCCTCCCACATCAATCAACAATCATGAAGCCCTTACAAACATGTCCACAGGCCAACCTTATCTAAACAATTTCTCAAGCAAGACTCGCTTCCCTGGTAACTATTGGTAGTGGTAAGTTGACACTTAAAACTAACAATTAATGTCTGGAATGAACATATCACTTCTACACAAGATTTTATCATTCTAGCGTTGGCAGAAACAGTTATATGTTCTTAGTCAAATGCAAGCAGGCTTTGAAATATGAGGGACTAAGTAGATGTTGAAGAATAAGTACTAACAAGCCTACCATGTGTACCTAACTCTAATTTTCGATGCCTGTAGATGATTAATTATGAGAAGCAACAGCAATCTTGTGACCAAATGGCAGGATACATAAGCATCAAGGAAGGCAGGGCAACAAGGACAGACATGGTTAACAGAAAGCACTGCCAGATACCGTGGCTAGCTCTAATACTCTCCCAGGAATCTCGTTATGTTGACATTTTAAAACATTTAAAAATAAACACATGTTTAGACATCTTTAATTGGACACTCCTTGGTCAGGTCGCCTGCATCCTTATTGTGCGTGATACCAAATTACTGTTTAATCATTTTTGAGTACACAGTTGTTCAACCACCAGATCCATTCATCTTCTGAACTTTTTCATTTTCTCAAACTGAAACTTGATGCTAAAAATGAGTTTCTTGCTTTCGACTCACCATCATGGAAAACACCATTCACTCTACTTTCTGTCTCAGAGAAACTAACTCAAAGACTGGTGCAAGTCACGTGAAACTAATTCAGTTGATTCTTAGTCAGTTTTCCTTAGCCTGTCTTCCCTGCTCCTGTCCTCAAAATACAGGCAAGTAAAATGCAAGAGATTAAGTGCCATTACAAGCACCACCACCCTTTTTTTTTTCACTTTTGGGACTGGCTAACTTCACTTAGCACAATGCCTTCAAAGCTCATCCACAGAGCATGTATCTATATTTCCTTCCATATGCTCTATATCTGCTTGTCAGTAAGTGTCTTGGTTTGGGTTTCTATTGCTGTGAAAAAATACCATGATGACTGCAATTTTTATAAAGAAAACATTTAACTGTGGTTGATCTCTGTTTCGGAGGGTCAGTCCCTTATCACCATGAAAAGGAGAATGGTGCATGCAGGCAGACGTGATGCTGGCTACATCCTAACTGGAAGGCAGCAAGAAGTTGACTGTCACACTAAGGAAAGCCTTAGCAAAAGATACCTCAAAACCTGCCCCCACAGTAACATACTGCCTCCAACAAGACCATACCTCCTAATAGTGCCACTCCTGTTGGGAGTGATCTATAATTGTGATCTGAGACTATGCTTCAAAGCAAAGTAAACTGTCTCACAGACTATGAATGACCACTTGAATAAAATTCCCATTATTAAAATAAAACTGATAATATGATAAAAAGTTTTCTTAGTCTGACATAAAACATTTCTGTAGTTGTTCAGGGAATGTTTATTATAATAGGTTTTGCTTGATGTTTATTTGTGTTGCAATTTTCCTCAGCTTCTACAGAGACTGCTTATTCATTTCCCAGCTGCCCAGACACCCAAAATAATCACACAGATATCTGCATTAATTGCAATACTGTTTGGTCAATAGCTTAAGTGTATTTCTGGCTAACGCTTATATCTTAAATTAACCTATTTCTATTAATCTGTGTATTGCCATGTGGCTGTAGCTTACCGCCAAGGTTCTGGTGTGTCTGTCTCCTGTGGGCGGCTACATGGCTTCTTTCTGATTCCACCTACTCTCTCTATATATCTCCTTCATCTGATAAGCCATTGGCCGAAAGCAACTTCTTTATTAACCAATGGCAATAAAACACACAGCATATATCACCTCCCACATCCACATTTATTTCCAATGAGCTTACTAAACAACTTTAGTTACATTCTTCTTATAATAAATTTTAATTAAAATGTAAAGTATTAGATATTAGGGCATTGATGTGGGAATGATTTCTTATTAATAAAGAAACTGCCTAGGCCCATTTCATAGGCCAACCCTTAGGTAGGCGGAGAAAACAGAACAGGATGCTGGGAGAAAGAAGCTGAGTCAGTGAGTCGCCATGGTTCCCGCACTCCAGACAGATGCAGGTTAAGATCATTCCTGGTAAGCCAGCTTGTAGACTACACAGATTAATAGAAATGGGTTAGATCAATATGTAAGAGCTAGCCAATAAGAGGCTGAAACTATTGGGGCCAGGCAGTGTTTAAAAGAATACAGTTTCCGTGTAATTATTTCGGGTATAAAGCTAGCCGTGCAGGCGGCCGGGTGCTGGGGACTCAGCCCCGCCGCTCTTATTTCAACAGAGTGGCGCCCGACGTGATGGACTAAATCCACTTAAAAACCTGAGAAGGCTTAAAAATAAGGGAGAGAGAGTTTAATACAAATTTTTGCTGTTTGTTGGTGGCGTGCTGTAAAGAGATTTTCTGATTCGGCAGCAGCAGCAGAAAAAACGCTGTGTCATTTTAAAGTGCGGCTTCTTGGGACTGTGCCGCTAATGCAAACTCTGGGTGTAAAGCATTTCAATGGATTTTATGGGACTGGATGTTTGTGTTCCCGCTTGGGATCGAAAGGAGAGTGCTCAGAGACCATGCTGATGGCTCTCAGCGCTCCCCGCCTGCACCTGGGCAGACGGCAAAACCAGGCTTAGACAGGCAAAAAAACATGGCAGATTCCTGCCATTGTTTTCAGACTGCACAGTGCTCTACATGTCAGATTTTGCTGTAACTTGGATAAAAAGAGTTTCTGTGCTGCACTCTCAGTCTCAGAATTAAACTGCTGACTGCAGCGCCAATGTGGACTTGCTGTGTGCCTGGAACTGTATGGCTCAGGGGTACCAAATGGATCTGAGGCAGGAGAGGCTGCTCCAAGCTGAAATGTGCTGACCTCAGGCAGGAACTACCGTAATTACTGTGATAACAGCGCAGTTAAAGTTTAGACTGGGCAGAACACAGGCGGTACTGTATTACCTGTACAT
>NW_004949101.1:8428243-8439180 GCF_000317375.1 Microtus ochrogaster | reverse complement strand
ATAAAGCTAGCCGTGCAGGCGGCCAGGTGCTGGGGACTCAGCGCCGCCGCTCTTATTTCAACAGGGCATCTTAAACAAGGTATATGTTAACAGATTCTCCTTCACACTCATCCCCCACCCTAATATTAATCCAGATAACCCATACAAACATGGTCTCTTATATTCTTTGATGTTCCATGTGTCTAGAATGAATCTGAAAAAAATATAATATTAACCAAGGAGATCCAAACTCAGAAAGACAAAAGCTGTATGAGCTCTTTTAAATGGTAAAATGCTTATTGAACAATCATGAGGACCTGAGTTCAGATCCCCAGAATCCACATAAAATCTATAAAAGCAATGTATATGGTAAACCTATGACCAACATTAAATGGGGGAAAACTCAAAGCATTTACATAAAAATCAGGATCAAGAAAAAGGTGTAAAGCTTTTTCTGTTCCCACTCATTAAAGTACTAGAAGTCTTAGCCAGAACAATAAAACAAGAAAAGCAAGTAACAGGGCCATGAATAAGAAATGACAAAGTCAAGTTATCTATCTGCAGATGATATGATCATATAAATAATACCCTAAAAAACTGTCCTAGATAACTCTCAGAACTGAGAGTTTCTTCAAAGTAGAATACAAATTTAACATGAAAAAAAAAATCAATGGCCTTCCTGTATACTAATGAAAATATCCTGAGAAATAAATCAGGGAAAGAACCCCATTCATAATAGCCTTAAACCAATCAACCAAGCAAGCAAATAAGAAAAGCCCACCGTAGAATAAACATAACAAAAGATGTAAAGATTTATACAATGAAAACTTTAAAAACATTAGAAGATGGAAGCATCTCCCATGCTCAAGGATCAAATAATTAAAAAAAATTAAAATAGCTATCCTACCAAAACCAATCTATAGATTCAATGTAATCACAAAGTTCTAGTAAAATTCTTCATAAAAAGAGAAAGGACAATACTTAAAATTCATATGGAAACACACAGACACATGCACGCAAGCACCACCACCACCAACAACAAAACCCACCCAGATACCATAAACAATCTCCACTCTCTACTATAAAAGTATATACTGAAGGTATCATCAAAACTGATTTCAAGTTATACTACAGAACCAAGGTACAAAAACCAACATAGTACCATCACATAAATAAAAACAATATAGAAGCTATATAAATGGACATTCACTGGGACCACTTGATTTTTTACCAAAGTGTCAAAAATAAACATTGGAGAAGACAGTATCTTCAACAAATGGTGTTCACCCCTAACTAGGGCATTTACATCAAGCCCCTCTAAGTTCAGGCACATCATGGAGAATGGGGAAGAAAGATTATACAAGCTGGAAGTCGGGGAGAAGGGCTGTGATGCATGTCAGGAATTCACAGCAGTCATGGCTACCTGGAAAGTTCCTACACAAGACCGAGACAATCACCATTCTAATAAGGGTCACAGAGGTCTATAAGCTGCACCCCTACCTCAAAAGCTATTTGCAATTGATGTCTTCTGAGGAACCAAGAGCCATTTTTCTTTCTGGGTAAGAGCCACTATATAATATAATCCTTCCATAGAGCCAGCCTAAATGAGATTAGCATTTTTAAATATAACTCATTATCTCATAATTTCTTCTAACCTCACTTCTGATATCAAGAATCCCCAGAGGGGCAGAAATAAAAGATGCATACGTAAGAGAGACAGAATCCTACATTCCTAAGCAGCCAAAACACAGGAACACAGGATCAGCTGCAACAAAAGCCCATATTCAGTAGGTAGCACTGGCATACCACACATGATTTTGAAGTACATATGTCATCATATAAATGCTGCCATTCACGCTCACTGAAAGTATTGAACATTTGAAAAGACCTTTCAACACAGGCCTGTGATAAGTCCACGGGGACAGATAAGTAATAAGCAAAGGCCTTTCCAAATTTAAAAGGAAACATTCGGTACTTCACTTTTCAGTCTTGCGACATCTCTTTTTCAACAAAGGAATTTATTACACAGTGCGTCACCTTTTCCCTGTCAGAGGATTTACTGCCAGTTTTGGAGTTGGGTTCCTTTTGCTTTTCAAGCCTGTCTTGTGAAATTACAGAGAGGGCTGCCTTAAAAGTGAGAGAACACACATGAGGAGCTCAGTCTGCACAGTGTTCCCTTGGTATCAAACCTGGAGTCTATTATATAAAAGAGGAAAACATAAGGAGTTTTATAGAGAGATGGAGGAAGTGGTAACTATGTCTAAAACAGTCAAGTTCAAAGGCTAGCTGACCAATACACACAGTGTTTCTCAACACAGTGTTTTTAGTTCTATTACATAATTGTCATCATAATTTGGAGTATTTAT
Source organism: Microtus ochrogaster (assembly GCF_000317375.1). Lineage (NCBI taxonomy): Eukaryota > Metazoa > Chordata > Mammalia > Rodentia > Cricetidae > Microtus > Microtus ochrogaster. The sequence continues at coordinate 8,436,835 of NW_004949101.1, read as the reverse complement.
AGCAGTAAGATTAAAAAACAACTCAGGCCTTTTCGTGTAATCTTTGCTTAATAGTAAGTAACCAAAGGAAAAAACTATTTTTATTATAATGCAAAAGTACTATCTTTTAAAGATTGGGGTGTGATTAATAAATGTTTTAAATTCCATACTTATTCACAAAAGAAAAATATATCCAATAGTTTTAATTCAACACAGACAAATATCTGATCTTATATGGACATATAATACCTATCTAATGTTTATCACTATTAGCAGTTTTACTGAAAAGATATAGCCAAACTACAAAAGTTTTAACTGTCGGGCTGGAGAGATGGCTCAGTGGTTAAGAGCATTGCCTGCTCTTCCCAAAGGTCCTGAGTTCAATTCCCGGCAACCACATGGTGGCTCACAACCATCTGTAATGAGGTCTGGTGCCCTCTTCTGGCCGGTAGACATACACACAGACAGAATATTGTATATATAATAAATAAATAAATATTTTTTAAAAAAAAGTTATAACTGTCTAAACAATTAGTTAGCTATATAAACAGGGAAATTTTTGGTTTTGTGAATGTGATACTGCCATAAATTAGAACACACCTAAAGAGAGTTAAACATAAGACTTTCCACTAAAGAAAGCAGTGTCACGTCAGAATGTCTATGGCTCCACACACTGTCCTCCTCCACAGTCTCTATCGACTCCCCCTCAGTGTTCACTCTGAGAGCAAATGATTTTTTTCTCCTGTTAATTACTTTAAAATAGTTACTTAAATCACAACACTGAAATTAGAGAGTCATGGTCAAATGGACAAGGAGAGATTATTTTTTCAAATGAGAAGCAACCACCTGCAGCAGAAGTATGGTTCTAATTGTTATTGTGCCTAAGCATGGATCAGTATTTTGGTACTCAAGTGAGAAACACATTACTTGTAAAAACATTAGGTTTATCTATACCTAACAACTCTATTAGGGCAACAACCATTTAAAAAGTAACACTATGGTACTCAGTTCATATTCTTTGCCAATCTAGATTTCTATTCTGTTTGAGAGGGAACCCACAGACAGGGCAGCTCCAGATGTCAAACTAAGGTGAATCACTTGGGATCTCCATGCCTTGGCCTCCTCATTTGAAAATCCCAATGGCTTCATGTAAATGACACTCAAGTCCCCATAAGACAAAAATATTTATACCTGCAAATACTTTTAGAACTTGAATAAATCTATGTTTAAAATTTAGTTTCAAACAAGGTGTCAAACTCAAGTCTATAATCTCAGCCGTAGGAAGGCTAAAGCATGAGGTTTATTAAGAGTAAGGCAGTCCGGACTAAATAGTGCATTCCAGGCCAGAATGGGATGCAAAGTAAATCCTGTCTCAATAGTAATCATAAAAGTAATTATTATTGTTATCATTATTTTTAATATTATTAATACTTCAGTTAACGTGCTTACAGGGGAGAGACTACTTATGATTAATCATTGATTAATAAAAAGCACATTTAGATTAACTTCAATTATACAGAATCCTTACAATGGAAGGGAAAAGGTCACTAATCCACTTTAATTAATACAATAATTAAATGGCCAATTATTGTATATCTAGGCTTTGCAAACATTTCATTGGGTGTTTATAATTGATTTAGAGAAGGCATATCATCACTAACTGACAAAGAAGAAAGGAATTGATTTCACTAAAATCCTAAGACCTAAATCTTATAGTTATTGTTTCAATACATGAAAAAAGGAAAGACAGAAAAAAAAATCCTCAAAGCCTTGAGAACCCTGAGACTTGAAGCTGCAACAATGGCTCAGCAATTAAAAGCAATTGCTGCTCTTCTAAAGGACCCAAGTTTGGGTCACTGCACCCTTACCAGGTGGGCTCATAATCACCTATAACTCTAATTTCAAGAAACCCAATGAATGTCCTCTTCTGGCTTGTGCAGGCACTTGAACACATATAGCATTTGTTCACACAGACATAAACACACATTCACATAAAAGAAGAATAAATCTCTTAAAAAATAAAAATCTGAGTAACGGTCAAAATCAAAGAATGATAATCTGAAAACAAGAAGCTCAACAGGCATTTCTGGCATCGAAGCATAAGATGGCAGAGGGCCCCAATTTTATCTGCAAGGTACTAAAACTGTAAGTCCCTAAGGTAAATACCAAATAAAAAATGGAGACTTTATTTTGCCACAAAGCCATAGTATACATTAGCCAAAAAGGCCAAGAGACTGTTATAAATATTTAATGTGTAGATGTAATATAAAATACATATGTGTGTTAGATGTGTGGAGTAAGGCCCACAAACAAAAATGCAAGCAACATCCTTATGCTGTACCATAAATTTAACTTATAACTACCAATGTAACTTATAACTTACGTACTTATAAAATAGTATCATCAATACCTGGATTGATGAATCAAAACTCAGATGTGATTTATGAGGTTGATTTCAATTTCCAGGCCTCTTATAAGCTAAAGAGAAATTTGCGCTGATATTATTTCCCAATAATTCCTCTTACAATAGAAAGACAACATAAATCATTTCATCAGTTTTTAAATTGCACTCAAAGCTTAAAACAATATTCAGTATTTAGAAGTCACATAAAGTAAAGCTGGGTTGTAGTGGTGTGGTGCATGCCTTTAATCCCAGCACTTGGGAAGCAGAGGCAGGCGGATCTCTGTAAATTCAAGACCATCCTGGTCTACAAGAGCTAGTTCCAGGAGAAGCTCCAAAGCTTCAGAGAATCCCTATTTCAAAAAACAAACAAACAACCCCCCCCCCAAAAAAAAGTACAACAGAAAAGTCTTCATCTGCTGGCAGCCACTGCCTACCACTTTCGCTATTCAACACCCTCATTGGGGTGTTGAGAGCAGAGAGGGAAACAAATGTGCTCATGATGGGGAGACATGGGCAGCATATTAAATTCTCTGCATCCGACTAAAATATGAGGAATACTAGAATAGAAACTACCCAAAAGTTATCTTATGTAGCTGCTGAAGAAGACTGATGCCCAGAATCTTACCAGTAAGCCACAGCCTCCTGGTATTACACAGATTAATAGAAATGGGTTAATTTGAGATGTAAGAGTTAGTTAATATGAAACCTGAGCTAATAGGCCAAACAGTTTTACAATTAATATAGTTTCTGTGTGATTATTAGGGTCTGAGCAGTCGGGAAACTTTGGATCCTGGTAGCTGCACATGGCTAGCATGCCCTACGTTCTTATACATCAGTGGAGCAAAAGAAGTGAAAACGGGGCTGGGCTATAAACTTCCAAGGCCTGCCCCTAGTTACTCACTTCTTCCAGTTAGGTCCAACTTCCCAAACATTTTACAACTTCTAAAACTCTATTACTTATTGTGACTAATTACTCAGATATATGACTTGTAAGAAATATTTCACATCAAACTGTAAGACTAACTGGGTTTTCTCCAAGTACGCTGCAACAGTGTCTCACTCTTACTGCCTAGAAAGGCAAAAAAAAAAAAGGGGGGGGGGGCCAAGATAAGGAAGATTTTAAAAGCTCCCCACAGCTAGGATGTAAAAGACAGAAACAGGTCATGTCTCAGATCTCAATAAAAAGGATTCTTGTTGGCGGAGGTTTCTGTCCTGCCCAGTCTCGCAATAAACACACAGAAACTATATTATTTGCAATATTGTTTGGCCAATAGATTAAGAAAAACCGGACTCTCTGAACATGGCAAACAATGAGGGCTGATGAGAAGCCAAGGACAATGGCACCGGGTTTTGATCCTACTTCATGTTCTGGCTTTGTGGGAGCCTAGCCAGTTTGGATGTTCACCTTCCTAGACATGGACGGAGGGGGGAGGACTGTATCGGCGTGAATAAATGCAGGCAAATATTAAAGAATATATACAAATTTAATGATTAAATAAAACTTACAGAACCGAAGTTCCCGTGTAGCACAGGAGGTAGGAAAGAAAAAAGGAGGGGCCACCTCCCGCGCGCCCGGTTTATCCCTACGCATTTGCAGGAAGCAAACCCGCCCCCTAAAGGGGCTAGCTTAACCCTACAGAGGACCTTGGACTTTCCACAGGGCAGGGAACCCTGACTGCTCTTTGGACTGGAGAGGGAGGGGGAGAGGAGTGGGGAGGGAAATGGGAGGCTGGGAGGAGGCAGAAACTTTTTTTTTCTTTTTCTCAATAAAAAATTTTAAAAAAAGGAGGCGAAACTGTAGCTGGGTTTTAAATGAATAAATAAACAAAACCAAAAATATAGAAAAAAAAAAGAATGTTTCTAGCTTGCTCTTATATCCTTAACTAACCCATCTCCATTAATCTGTGCATCACCATGAAGTTGTGGACTACCGACAAAGTTTTGGTGGCCTCCAGCGGAGGTGTCTGTCCCCAGCAGTGGCGACCTGGCTTCTCCCTTATGTCGCCTACTTGCTCTGAGCATTCAGTTTAGCTTTCCCATCTAGCTCCATTCTGCTAAACTACTGGCTGAAATAGCTTTATTCATTAACCAATAAATGCAAAACATAGACAGAAAGACTTCCCACATCAAAGCCTAGTGCTTTGCTTGTGGTCAGACTCCAAACTGTTACATGGCTATGTGTTGTTACACAGTTGGATGTTGATATGTTGATAGTAGTTGTTGTGGGGGGAGGTGGACAGAGAGGCAGAATGAGAAGGAATGTGCATGCAGTGAGGTAAACTCAGACTATCAAGCTGGGCGGTAAAGCAATTACTTATATTGTTCTATTATTAAATAAAATTTGAGAATGAGGGCCTGGAAAGACAGCTCAGTGGTTGAGAACACTGGCTGCTCTTCCAGAGGACCTAGGTTAAATTTCTAGCACCCACAGGGCAGCTCACAACAGTCTGTAACTTTTGTTCCAGAGCATCTGACACCCTTACAGAGACACACAAGCAGGCAAAACAGCAATGCACTTCGAATAAAAATAATTTAAAATCTGATTGATCAGAAAAGCAGCCAGTGACCTTCTCTTCCTCCCTCCTCCCTCCTTCCCCTCACTCTTTCTATCTCCAAGCTCAATCCAAAAGAGCAGTAAATCTTTCAAAGTCCCTCCTTATTACTTTCTGTGTCTCTCTATATGTCATGGGTCCTCCAAAACCTCTAGGGCTAACTCTGGTTAGCTAGTAGCTAACTCCATACTCCGATTCAGGGAAAATTTATTAGCATTCTGAGGAGTGTCAGAGTATGATCAAAATATCCCACAAAAGAGCAACAAGTGACTTTTTGGACTCAGCCATCTCATAAAACCAAAATGGTTAAGTACTGACATTATCAACAAAACAGTTGCATCCACTGTTGAAAGGATAGAGTAGCAACTCACCTAAAGATGAGATTGACACAATGTTTCATTATTATATTTAAACAAATAATCAATAATTGAAAGAAAGTCTTGGGAAAAATAAAAAGATAACCAGAAATTTAGGGAAGGAAAAGTCAGTAGTTGTAAACTAAGAGCCCAGAAGTTGATATTATAAGATTTTAAAAATAAAAATAATGATCTATATAAATTACTCTTTTCATGAAGTGGTAAAAATTTCAAAATAAAAAAAAACTATAAATCAAATCAGATGGCTTGGAATACAAAATAAAACAAGACCAATAGACTTAAAAGGAAGAAAGAGACAGGAAACAAAAGGACCCAAGAATCTGATGGAGTAGGGAAAAATATCTAATGAAATGAGAGAGGAAATGGCAAGAGAGTCCCTGTTTCCGTAGGATGCTCCCAGGCCCTAACAGAAATCTCAGACAGAACAGTTGGAGAATATGACAGTTTTCCAAAATTGACACTAATTGACAAAGAAGCTCAGCAAATTTGAGAAGGAAAAATACAAACTATGATACCAAACTGCAATACTGACAAATGCTAGAAAGGCAAAAAAAAAAAAATATTAAAAACAGAAAAAGAAAAAGACATACTACATAAAAAAGACAACTCCAAAACTGCCTAACAGAAACAATGGACACAAAAAGCTAACAGAAAATATTTGATAAGACTGAGGGCAGGGAGACAAAGAGTGAGAGGAAGAAAATACCATTTAAAAGTAAAGGGGTAGGGCTGGAGAGATGGCTCAGTGGTTAAGAGCATTGCCTGCTCTTCCAAAGGTCCTGAGTTCAATTCCCGGCAACCACATGGTGGCTCATAGCCATCTGTAAAGAGGTCTGGTGCCCTCTTCTGGCCTGCATACATGCACACAGACAGAATATTGTATACTAAATAAATAAATAAATATTTAAAAAATTATTTTAAAAAAGTAAAGGGGTAGAAAGACACCAGATAAATGAAGTTTAGGAGATTCAGCAGCAGTAGATTTGGACACTAAGAACATTAAACAGCATAAATCCAGAACTTTCATTTTAGTTCTGGAAAAAAAATAACTAGGGATGTGTGTGTGTGTGTGTGTGTGTGTACACCTTTTAAAAAACAACTGCTTAACACAAAAAATGATATACTGTAGAGTTTATAACACAATATAAATATTAGATAATGTTTATATTCATTATATTCCCAAGTGTTCAAAAGAGCAGAAGGAAATAATGGCTTATACTACCAAAAAGTTCTGTGTTTGGAGCAAGCGTTTAATTGGCATCCTTTATCTGTGCCATGTCTTTATTCATGAGTTCATTGAAGCTATTTTGTTTTCAAAATTTTTAAATACATAAGATAAACTTAAATAAACATCTGGTGGAATTTCCACTATTTTGAAAACTGACATAAAAATTTAAATATCTGAACATATTTCCTATCTTTCTTATATGAACTATACATTAAAGGGAGCCAAACAGATATTCAAAGTTTTTCCTTTCAGAGAAATCAGTAGATAATAAATGAAGGAGAAAGTAACGTTAGTGCATTATGGTGACAGACAACTATAAAAACAAATTCTACGGAAATATATCTCATTTTAAAAAACCAGCAAGATACGGGCAACATATGCTATATGATACCACACTCCCACAGGTCAATAGAAAAAAAAACAATGAATCAGCATATTGTTTAGAGATATATATTCAAGTAAACTTTTTTTTTAACCGGGGTAATGGCGCACAATTTTCTGAAGAGCGAAGGGAAAGGAAAGTAGGGATTTGTGAGGGAACAGAAGACAACATCCTGGTCCTCAGAGTGGTGTACGCACAGAGGTGGGACTGGGAGTTTACTGTTGTCATCTCCATACAGAGGCAGCAGTTTTGACCGGTACTTATATTTAGTGACAACTGGGGATTCAGGAATCTGGTAGTTGAACAGGGATATTCACAAATACAGCATGAACCACAAAGTCCAATAAATGCCTTGAAGAGGGTAAAAAAAAAAAAAAAAAAAAAGTTTACTTTGCCCTTCAAGTTCTGTGCCAAGAGAAATGTCCTACACCCTATGGCTCTCGTGGTACAGAGGGAAGTCAGAGTCAACAAGCGCTGGGCTCCTCAGATGGGTGGGATTCAGTCCAAGACGCTGATTTATTCCATGTTGCTCTATAACATGAAGTACCTGGAGTGGTTACTATTCGGAAGAAGTTGAAGGTAAGAGAGGTTTTACAGAGGTTTTACAGACTACAATTTGACTATCTCCTATCTCAGAACGGGGAGCAGATGGAACAACAAATGCTGTTGACCATAAACTCTCATCTGATATTTAATCACTAGGAAAGCTGAAAACATTGGCTGTAAGACAGGAAACAAGACTAAGTAGGATCAAGACAAGAATACCCATGCTCCTCACTACCCACTCAACGCAGCGCTCAAAACCCAGCTGTGCAAAGAAGTGGTTTTTCTCTGTCCACAGAAGAAAGTATTTTTCAGAGAGAAAAATTACAAAGATTCTACCAAAAAAATGTAAGAACTAATAAACTCAAAAAGGTTATGGAGTATAAAAAATAGTTCCATAAACTAATGATAAACTGCTTGGAACAGAAATTCCAAAAACAAATAAATTTAGCCACTGTGACCCAAATAACACACATTGATTAAATAAAATACAGACAAAGGCACATGTAAAAATATTTATGTTCATAAACTGAAGAAAATAAATGTTGTAACAATATACATAACTACCCAAATCAAACTACAGATAGAATGTACTCCCCATTGAAATTCCAATGATGTTTTTCACAGAAATTTTAAAAAGCTAATCAAAATGACTTAATTAGCTAAACAGTCTTGAGCAAAAACAGAACTACTTCCTAACTTCAAATAATATAAGATATAATAATCACGCCGGGCAGTGGTGGCGCACGCCTTTAATCCCAGCACTCGGGCGGATCTTTGGGAGTTGGAGGCCAGCCTGGTCTATGAGAGCTAGTTCCAGGACAGGCTCCAAAACCACAGAGAAACCCTGTCTCGAAAATCAAAAAAAGAGTCGCGGCGCCGGCGGAGCGACACAGCGCTGCAATCAAAAATAGGCTCTGGGGGACCGGAGGCGACAGAAGCAAGCGGCGGGGACCAGCGTGGAGGCAGAGGCAAGCGGCGGAGTCCAGAGGGGTCCGGCGAGGCAGCAGCGGGGACTGGCACAGCTGGCACGAGGCGGGGAAGGGCACACAAAAAGGAGAGCAGACATCCCACTGCGGTTGGATCAAAGAGGTAGGCCCCTTGTTGGCAAGGTCACTGGCAAACGG